>NC_133930.1:9871302-10182733 GCF_964199755.1 Larus michahellis
GATGTACCTTTGAGAAGGACATCAAATGGGGGATAAAGACCCATGTCCTAGAGGAGGCCTCATGCCTTTACTGCAGTGGTGTCCCAGGAGAAAGGTGCAGGTGTACACTCAGGCTAAACAACCCAGTAGGTTACTTCAAGTGGCACCACAGAGAGCCCTGCTGAGAGCGGCCCAGGAGGCCCAGGAACCAGGACTGATTGCTGGTAACTCTTCCCAAGGACCCCTATCTAGAAAGAAATCAATTTTTACTCATTAAAATGGATTTTTGCCAGAGTCTGGGGAGGAACATTACTCCCTTGACACCAGCCCTGACCATTTTCTGCTTATTGCCATTTACCGTAAGGTGCCTCGGAGATGTTTCAGGAATGCACAGTGCCCTGAGGATGACTCTGGGCCATGAAACTCTAAACCAGCTCATGGACCTCTACAGTAAATGATCACATCTGTCATTATTATCTCCAGCTGCTGGAGCTGTTGAACTCGGGAACTGCTCTGTCTTTCATCACTATTGTTTTCACTGCTTGGTAAACAGGCAACTTTCCATCCCTGCTTCTGGGACAATGCATCATTCAATGGATATGCTCCAAACCAACACCTTAAGGTTATTGTTAACTTATATAACAAGAATTTCTGGGCTGAATCCTCCTTGTGTGTAAACTGGGGCGTCTTCAGCTTTCAGCAGCAGAGAATTTGGCCCCTAAAACTTGTTTGTCCTGGATCCTGGGATGCTCCTCTGCTTGCAGTCTACACCATCGACCTGTGAGCAACACTACAGGTGTTTTTTAAGATATGTTTCGGCTCTACCCTAACGTGTGTAAGAGCTCTGGTCACTGCCTGGGATTATACTTCAGCTATTGCCTCCTTTCATGGGAAAGAAGACGGAGGAAAGCAGAGACACTATATATGTACCAAAGCTCAGTCTCTCTGGCTACAGACTTTAGCTGCAATGAAGTCCAAAGAGCCCTGCTCAGGAATCTTCATGGGCGTAAGATCCACTTCTTAGTTCTGGAATTTCCAACAATAATGATATTCTGGTCTTGCATCCCTGTTCCCCACCAGGACTGCCAAGACCATCATCATGTAATTGCAAGAGCTAGAGAGCCAGTACAAAGCCACACTGTCCTGTGACTTGTCTGGCCACCTGGACCAGCTTTTGAAAGGCCATGGCAATGAAAAGGTTGTCACTGCAATGTCTGACCTCCTTGCTGACTAGTTGGAGTCTGGCTGGAGTGTGTGGAAAGGAGGGGAAGGGGACCCTGTATGACAGCAGATCAGTAAGACAGAAGCATCTGCACCCAGCCCTGACAACGGCAGGGCTGGGGGGGTTTCAGGTTTTTTTACTTTTCTGAAGGATGACTAAAAGTTAAAGACAGTGAAGACAGCACCAGGAAATTGACTGGAGGACTAAAGCAAATAACCCTTTGCAGGAAGAAGCTGAGAGTTCGGAGTGTTCAGCCTTTCAGAGAGAAGATGGAGAGGCAGCTTGATTACAGGGTACAAATACCACTGTGGGGAGAAAAATACAAGGTCTTTAATTTCGGGGAGAAAAGCACATCAAGCCAAACGGCTTTTAGCCTTGAGCCAGACAAATACAAATGAGCAGCCCAGGCATGGGGATTCTCACTTCCCCAGGGCGGTGCTGCCTATCCTGGGGTAAGGGCGCTGGTGGGCTTGGCAGGAGAGTGTCTCTAGGGGGAGAGGGAAGATGCCAGTGCCAAGAGCTGGAAGACTTTTCAGGTACCCATTGAGTGTGGGTGCTGCTGCTCCAGAGCGTGCTCCGTCACGTCCCCCTTCGACAGGAGCACGCACTTCAGTGGAAAGAGAAAGACGCGAGCAGAAGTGATTTGCTAGCCCGAGGCTCAGCTGGGCTGTGCCTGTGCTGCACTAGTCATGTTGTGTGGCATCCTTGAGCTCCAGGGATCCAGAGCCAAGCCAGAATAATTAATTGTGCAACACCTTTATGACTGGGAAACCTGCCTCCCCTCCCTTACATAATGGCAGCGCCTGGGGGCGATTAATCTCTTGTTGACTGCGGAGCTGCATGGCACGAAGCAATCTCCTGAGCCAGGGGACAGGCACTGCCCCAGCACAGGGCACGGACACCCACGGTCCCCTTGCATGAAGGACAGAATGCATCTGCAGGGCCACACACTGCAATGGGAGACACTTCTCTGACTCCACCAGAGGATGAGAAATGTGCTTAAACACCTCGTCCCAAGCCCAAAACAAGAATTTCAACTAACCCATCAGGTCTAGCTCATTTTTCTCCTTATCTGCTCCATTGCAGGCTCCTGCAGTCTTCTTCCACTGATCCTTCCTTCCCTCTTCACACCAAGCGTGCGCCATCAGACACAGCCAGACTGCCCACATCAGGAGGATGCAGCCCCACGCACTCCCCGAGACACAGACCCGGCACACGTGTCCCACCAGGCGCAGGGGCAGGGCAGAAGCAACGCCCAGGGCAGGGCAGGGAGAGGTGGGTGTCCTGCCCATGGTACTGGGAGCCGAGCTGTGCCTGCATCCCAAGGGTGGGAGTGGGATGCGGTGGGTCCTCACATGCCATGGTGGGTAGCCTGGCTGGCACAGGTAGTGGAGGGACCTGTGACAGAGCAAGCACTTTGGGGCAAAGGGGACGGGGTTTTTTTTGCCTGTAACACCCAAATGTCTGCCTGCACAAGCTTTTCTGCTGTGCCTTATTGTCATGGCTGCCAGCGCAGCCTGTTTCTCTGCTCCCGAGATTGCCCGTAGCATTGCCAAACAAGCACTGCCCGCGGTTGGACGTTTTCTGCCTTGTTTGTTTGCCTCAAGCACCTCTCTCTGACAAGAAGACAATTTCAAGCTCTTCCAAAAGTAGGCTAGTAATAAATCTATGCTTTTGCCCAATATCATACTTGTAAAAGCCTTGGTGACCTGTCTTGGATCTGGGACTTGACATGTGTTTGGGAGACAGAAAAGTAGGTAAGTGCTTTTGCCCACTAGTGAAAATCCAACCTAGTGACCTCCAGGTGCAGCTGAGCTCAGCAGAGGCTTGGCAGATTCTTGCTGACAAGACTCCCCTGAAAATTTGAAATTCTTCCAGCTGTTTTCCCACATTTTCTGTGACTCCTAGGGAGGACAAGACCACTTGCCACACCATCCCAACACAGAAAATGGATCTGTTCCCTCGAGCTGGCAGCTCTTAATGCCTCCATGGCAGAAGGTGAGGAGGCATGCGTGCAGCTGATAAGGGCCTCAGGGGAGGTGGCAGAGGGACTGGGACCAGCAAGCTGTGCGCAGAGGCATTTTAAACCAGGAGCTTAAACTGGGAGTTGAGACTCAGCAGATAAAGGGTCTGAGGATAAGAAAAGGAGGGGTGGGGGTGTCTCCTCAGGGAGGCGAAGAAGAAGGGAAGCAGCACTAATTTAGAGCTCCAGGGGCTGAGACTCTTGAACTGGGCAGGGGAACCTGGTGGAGGGAAAAAAGACTGAGGCAGACAGGATGAGATGCTCCAAAAAGGAACGAATCTGAGGAAACAAGCATGTATCAACCATGACAGGCATTGTTGCTGAGCCCCAAGAGAGACATGAGTCTCACCCCATCCTCTGCTGTCAGCAAATACTCATGAAGACCTTCAGGCAAAATATGTTTCAGCCCCTCTTAATATCAAGACCAGGGCCTCCCACCGTCTGGTTGTCCTGGGCTCCCTCTGCTCTGGTGGAAGGGGAGGGGGTGTGATGAATCAAGAGGAGTGAGTAAGACCTGGGTTTTGATCAATTGGGTGGGTTTTTTTAACCACAGAGAGCTGCTCCAGACGAATGCATTAAAAAGAAGTTTGTTAAGACTTTAAAGCACAGCCTTCCATTTAAAAGAGCCAGCCTGAAGTTCACCCAAACAACACTGGTTTGAAAAACACCTTTTGGGTTTACACATGAAGATATAGTCCTCACTATGTTTCCCTCCTTTTGCATATGCAATAGGCATCACCCAACTGATAAGCAGCACTTGCATCTTCTGTTTTCCTCTTGCTGCTCCTCATTTGTCTTCAAACAGCTTGATCCTTCCCCAAAGGACCATCATGACCTCAGCTTTCCTGGGTGGGTCATAGCCCTCCAGCTCAAGCAGTTCATTCAGGTCCCTTCACTCCTTGGGATGGGAGCATGGGAGGGAGGCATTTCCCCCTCTTCAGATAGACACAGAATAAAATCTTGTAGGTCCCCCATATGATGCTCCCCATGTTCGCTATATCAGAGCACCCAGTGATGTACATTCAAGTCCAGATCATATTGTACAATCCAACTCTGTACACTGACAGTGAGACCATTAAGGTAAAGGGCTTCTAATTCAATCCTAACAGAGGATGTCAATCACACAAGTCACTGGTGAGCAAGGTTAACACTCAGAGAAGAGAGAGCCTGCCCATAGCAGGTAGGTTCCCTGGCATATGCCCCTCTCTGGCTGAGATCGCCAAGATGTACAGCAGATCCCAGAGGAGAAAGCAGATCGACCCAGTTCCTGCATCCGCTTAACTACAAAGTGTGGGGACACTCAGCTGTCCCCAGTCTTCCTTTATCATTGTTGTGGAGACCTCCTCTAACTGGGCAAGACATACACGTAAGCAAGTAATGAAGTCCAGTCTGTTGGCATTAAGGGAAACCAGGACCATGAGTGGCAGTCTTGGGGGACCAGTGTCCAACTTGTTGGTTTTAAATCCTCCTGGTGATACTGATTTCAATAGGGCCAACACTGCAGTGAGAAGGACCTGCAGTGACCTTGATCCCAGTGCACAGGTGTAGCACCAGCGAGCAGAGAGAGATCTTTTCCAAAGCTCCTAAATGACTTGGGTCCAGAAGTGGGAGGTAAATATAGGAACTGGACCCAACAAATCGCTTAGATTTCTCACCCAGGAAACTTTAAAGACTTTACAAAGGGTGCACACATCACCTTACTCAGTGTCTGAGATAGGGATACATCCTTAGAGAAATAGGCTTGGATATTATGAAACGTGTGCTGGACATGCATGGACAACATAGGCCATTAAGCTGGACATTTGCAGCACAGTTCAGTTATCCAAAACAAGATGTCTCTGAGGTTCTCTGAGGTACCTAAACCAATTGGCAGATCCAACATGGGACCTTCAATAAAGCCTCGTCCTTCCAAAGAGCATCGAGAAGTCAGGAAGGACATCCAGGAGATCTCAAAGAGCCCTGCACATCTACTTTTAGGCAACTAAATGTAGGCATCTACATTTAGGCAACAATAAAGACCCAGATGTGAGACATCGGTGCAAATTTCTAAATCCCACGCAATGTCTAGACACATCTTCCTTTACCCAAGTACTTTGATCTATATCTGGTCCTTCAGCTGGCCATTATGCACTTTTGCAGGGACTTTGACTCCTAAGCCATTTGGACGGTTTGGCAAATGTTATCTCTGGGCAACTGAAAAAATGTCTCTAAGATACCAGGCCAGATCCAGCCAAGGTCCAGAACTGCCCTAATGTTTTGGCTCTGTTAGATGCCCATCTCACCTGTTTCACTGGGGTCTTAGTGATTTGCAAAGTATCAAACAGCAGCAAAAGTAGGAAGAGCCAAAGCAGTGGACAGGCAAAACCTGGCAGGAATCAGGGTCTCAATTAACCCTGTGGGGCTCTGTCCTGAATATCGGAGGGGTGGTGGGGAGAAGGCAGGATTTTGCCCTGCACATTCTATCCCCAACTTCGCTTTTGGTGTCTTCAAAATGGGGCTGCAGCAGGTTTTGAGAAGCACCAAGGCACTGCAAACCCTTCTGACAGGAGATCGACTTGCCTGATCCTGGTATTCCTTTCTGCCTTAGTTTCCCCTTCTGCACAATAAAATCTTATCTACCTCATGTGGGCTATGCAATGATGACTAATTAATGTTAATTAAGTGCTTTCAGATTGTCTAATTCAAGGAGTTATATGATTGCAAAATATTAATTACTGTTTACTTATTATCATGAAGCCAATAGCAAAACCATCTGTTTATCTGCCTCAGCCATGACTCAGAAGGAGGATGACAGCTGATAAAGATAGAGGTGTAGAGTCCAGTTAATCCTGTACAATGACACACGTGTATGTGCATGTGTGTGTGCACGCATGTGCAAAGGCACCTGACACATCAGGGCCGAGGCCAAATTAGGCCTCACTCATGTCAAAGCCATCCAAAGTCCATGGAGATGAGCAAAAACTCATCTTGACAAAGATCCAGTTAGGAAAACGGATGTCTAGCAATGATTCACATGTTTAAAAATCATGTTCATGAGAGAGACCATGTGCCACAGAGAATTACAGTAGTCATAGCTGGAATAAACTACTGTGAATGACTAAATAGTGGTTCTAAGCATAGGCTATCCTCACAATAAAAAAGTTCACACTTGAAAACCTCAATGTCAAAGATAATAAATCATACATGAGGGGCAGGGCAGAAAGAGGTAGGGAGAGCATCATCCAGGAAATGGAGAATTTGTCAGAGTGATTAAGAAGAACCTGAGCTTAATATTTTGTCATATTTTGTCAAATTTTTGCAGGATGATAGAAATGAGTTTTGGGTTGGACTTTGAACCAGCTGGTGGCCAGAAGACTGGAGCAGGGTGGGTGTTCCACAAACAAGGACCACACAGGTGATATCCTCCAATTAATAGGTGGTTAGGGCTGAGCATGTTGATTGGGCAAAAGAGATTGAATCTACCGGCAAAGAGACAATTCCAGGTGAACCCTAGCAGACAGATTTAGGAAGAACCCTGAAAAGGAATGAGGGGCTCTAAGTTTGATGCAACTTGTTGAGGCCTCAGAGAAGGGGTGAAGGACTTACGCTGCTGGATTACGAGGAGTTGTGTTTGCGAGGAGCACCGGGGAAGGGAGGAGGAGAAAACATGGAGGAACATCAGAGTTTTGGGAAAAGGGTGGACTGGATCCAAGAGATTCATGGAGGAAAGCAGAGTTGGGTTTGGGAAATCCATGCCATGGATGATGAAGGGCTTTACATTACACAGGTTTTTAGGCATTTACAGGTGTCTTCAAATTACAATCTGACCTCAGAGGACCTACCAAATCCCTTATGAATTCTAGCATCCCTAAAGACCTCAAATTGCAACCTACCACTTACACTGACATGTAAAATGATCTTCTCTGTGAGAGCTTGAAAGAGCAACTGGGAAGCCTGTGGCTGTGGCTCCTGCTTGGCCACTTGCAGAGCACCAGCTGCCTCTGAGCCATGATGACTTTCTCCTCAGGTCATTTCAGAGCCAGGTGCATATGTTGTAGGCAGCTCTCCCGCTCACACACCCAGGGAAGTACACACAGGGAAGCTGCATAAACTTTCCTAAACAAGTCCTCAGGAGAACATGAATGGTTCTGACCTACAAAAGCAGGATCCACAAGTCCAAGTCAACTTGCTTTCAGGTGTCTTTTTTTAATACAAGTGACTATAAGATTGTAGTCTAAGGGAGTTACACAAGTTGGTGCTACTCCATAAAACGAAAGATGGAGCAGCTGATATGCCATGAAATTAGATACAGAGCAGGAATGGGTACAAGCCATTCTCAACAGTCAACAGCTCTCTTCACGCGGAGAAGTATCAGTAGGACACAAGCTGGCTTATGTCTGGCGGCCCATGGCGCCCTCAGGGCCCTCAAGCTGTTTCCTCTCTTCCATCCAGAGCCCAAAACCATTCAGGCCTAATCTAAAAAGTGCGGTGATATGATGTCTTCCACACACTACAGAACAAAGTCAGAGGACTCCCTAGAGTCTATGTGTTGTGGTCTGGAAATAGTGATGCAGCTGAGAGATGCAGATGAGATGCAGAGAGAGCAGACACCCCTCTCTGAACACCCTTGTGTTTCATACACCATTCACCATGGTAGAGAACCAATGTCAAAGCTGCCATCCAACCTGGTATTCTATGTTTCTATGATTTTTTTGCTTCTGCTTTGTGACTTCTGCCTAACTCCCCACCAGAGATGTACAGCAAACAAGCAGCTTCCATCAGGAAATCACTGCTATTCTCTGAGACGCAGTGACATAATGATGTCTCTTCTCAGATCCTGATTCTATCCCCACCTCTGACAAAGAGGTCTAGCCTAAGGAAATACACTTAAGCTTCAGGGTGTCTCTGAGATATGATCAGTCTGGAACTCCCCAGTTTGATGGGGAAGTCTCCTTCTTACGTTGCAGATGAAAGCTCAGAGGAGTCGGAATATTTGCCCAAAGCTAGTCAGGCACTCAAATGCCTTTTGTCTGACACCTGAGCTACCACACTGGTACCTTATGAGTCTATTGTGCTCATTCTCCTCTTCATAAATTGCTCCCCAGTGACTCCTGGCTACAGTGGAATCACTTTGTGCAGCCTGAACACGGCAGAACTTCAGCAACGTGCTCTGCTGGTGGCTGTGGTTCTTTCAGGAACACTGTTTTCTCTTGGTTGCGACATTGCTTTTAGGAGCAATATTCTTCCCTATTACTTTTTATCATCCCCTTGAGATGTTGCCAAGTCTTTTGCACTGTCAGGATCCCACTGTGCTTTTGGGATGAACTCAACCATTCAGAGAGAAAAAAAACAACTTAAATATGGACTGATTTTTCAGGGGTATTATTTTACAAAAGCTACAGCCCTTTTTCTTCCCATCCTTCAACCTCCTGGAACCACGTATTTCCAAAACATCTCAAAGAACCAACTTTTAAGGCCTTGCAATCATGTCTGGACCCAGATTATTTCCGAAAGCAACCCACATTTAATGGGTTGCCTTCTTACAAAAACCAGCTCCATGTTGAGTGCTTTTACCAGCTTTGACTGAAAATCTTAAGCAGAATTTATTCTTACAGCCTATTGCAAGACCTGTTTTATAGACATGAAAAAATCTGGATCATGTCCACATTATAACACTAACTCAATCATAAAACCTAAGTGAACAGATTTAATGGCTTCAGTATAAGTAGGACTAAACTGTGCTAAACAGAAATAAATGGATTAAAAGGTAGGTGTTGTGCCCCACTCTAGGCCTGGAGTCTGGTTCTCTTCCGTCTCTTCTGCCTGGAGGTCCTGAGAGGAGACATACCAGTGGCCATAAACACTACAGACTCCAGGGTGTGGAACTTGGGATTATGGCAGGGATCATTAAAGAGTGAACTTTCCTGGTCCCCTGATGAAAGAAGAATCAGAAAATAAATTGCAGACATCCAATCTGTCTCTTACTGTCCAACAAGAAACTAAAACAAATAAATGATGAGTCACAGCATCTTCCTGTTTGTGCTTCTTTAGCTAAGAGGAGGTAGATTTCCATCTGAGCAACTCCACCCCATCTGCATCTATTGTCTTATTTGTCCTGGCTCCCAAACTCACTGCTTTTACACTCCCTCACACCCCCTGCAGCATCGTGTCTCCTTCCCTGTCTCTACGTTTGCAGAGAAGCTAAACCCCTAACCTCCCTTGCAAGAGAAGTCCACCAGGAAAAAGGTCTCATCAGTGCTACGGATTCAGCGGACATACTTTTAGTGTTTCTGTGTTCCTCAACACAGATCTGCTTATGAGAGCAGACCAGGCCTAGCCACTTTTTATCAAATGACATCTGCAAATTGTCCCAGACCCTTGAATAAGTTGGGATCATGCAAATATCTGAACTACACATGACACAGATCTCTGTTCTAGCTGGGTCTCCTGCAACAGTGAGAGTTGTAAGGTAAATGCATGCCAAGATGAGGAAAGGAGAAGAAAGGAAATACAAGTGGCCATGTGATGGTGAGGCCACTTAATCCTCATCTTCCACCATCTATCAGATCCTACAATTTCTTCCTCTATGAGGTTTCTACTGGATCTGACTAATGACTTCACATGGAAGATGCCCGTGTGTCAAAAGGGACAGGACTGACAGCTGCCCTTAGGGTCCCAGGTAGAAACTCTCCTCTGTGTTCTGTGGGTTGGAGGAGGCCACAAAAGAAAAGACAAAGTGGATTTGTTTTTTCTCCATACATACCTCAGTTCAAACTGAACTGTGCTCCAGCAGCCTTCCCACGACACTTGTACTACTGTATCTCATGTGTCAGTAGCAGAATAAGGACAGTAGGCTCCACAGAGGGGACTTAAAACATGGATAATGAGTCTGAAAAAAGGACTAGTCAGCAAACTTGGGGAATTGACCTTAGAGAAAAAGAAATCTAAATCAATAACACAAGTGCAACAGAGCCTGTATGCTACCAAAAGACATTATGGATGTGTTTACTCATCACAAGAGATCAATTAGTGCATCGGAAGGCATTACTGCCAATAAACTAATGTGCTAATTGACTATACACAAAAGACTAGTGCATTGCAAATGTAATAAAAAGGGTTTGCTTAACCCAGCCATGAAGGTGTTTAAACTAACCCATTTCATTTCACAACCAGGACAGGCTCAAACAGAAGGAGAGAGTCAGTTACTATGTTTCATCTGACAGGTAATAATTTCTTATGATGTGTTGACTTAATTCTCTTGCAATCACATAAACATGCCCTTAATTAAGCACACAAAGCCAAATTGTGCCTCCTGATGTGCAGCAGAGAGAGGAAGTACAGTGAGAGATGACAGTGACAGCATCAGACACCGGTTGGTTATCTGGGAATCAAAAAGGAATTGCACAAGAAATAGAAATGCTGTCATATGAGTAACGATGAGCACGATGGAAAGGCCCAGGAGGGCAAGGGATAAAGTTCTTAGGCTGAAGAACCTGAAAAGGACTAGAAGTCAGTGGGATATCTAGAGGGCTCTGTAGAAAAAGTTCTTGAATTACACTGGGGGTAAGTGGAAGATGAAGAAATGCAGAGCTGCTTTTTACAGGAAAAGGGAACAAATAGCAAGTGACTGATGGTGTGCCCTGTGCCATGCTTCAGATGTAGGAAAAGGTTAACTGGAACAAGCTATGGACAACAGAAAGCGTTAATAAGCGGTGGGAGAAGAGTTTAGAATAGGAAAAACGCAGGTTGAAGCCCAGTGGGCAGCGTCTAATTAGCCAGGGGTACTTAAGGAAGCAGCTGGAGACACTTCAGACCCATTAGTAATTATCTCTGAGATCTCTTGGTGCTCCCATAGGATGGGTGCAGGGTAAACACAATACCTATCTTTAAAAAGCAGGCCCAGGAGGACACCGGGAACCCCACGTCAGTCAAGCCACCTTCTGTACCCGGAAAGATCCCCGCCTGTCCTATTAACTGATCCGTTTGTAAGTGCTGGGAATGTAACAAGGTGATAGCTACAGACAAGAAGGATTTGTTGAGGAGAAGCCACTTCAAATCAAACCTGTTTCCTGGCAGATTACTTCATGGTCTGGGAGGAATCAGGAGATGAGATACCACTCTTGGCACTGTCCTGTGTGAAATCCTAATACAAAATCAACAGAGAATGGCTGCACTTCTGGTTAAAAAAAAAAGTCTGTGCTTGGAAACTTTGTTGTGCAATGTATGCTGTCAAATCTGGGAATGTCTCAAAAGGATGCTCAGTGGGGCCAGTCATGGGCATCCTTTTGGTCTGTGTTTTTACTGATTCCCAGGTACAAAAAGAAGAGGCTTGCAAGTGAGTCTGGGAGGGCTTTGGAGAACAGGCTCAGGTAGAATATAAATGACTTTAATAAACCAAACTAAAAGGCTGTAATGCCCAGGAAAAAAAGGGTGGCTATTGTGTGGGTGGTAAGGACAGGAGAGCCAGAATTGGGGCATGGGAAGTAATTGTTTTGTTTTTTCCAGTGTTGATGAAGCTGGAGTCCAGTGTCCAACTGCAGGCACTGTGCCTATGAAAAAGCACAGACAAGACAGAGGGACTCAAGTCAGATCAGCAAGAAGGCCTGGAGTTTTCAAATGGTGAGGTTTGGTGTGCATCGCAACCTGCCTGGAGCACATCTCCCAGCTGCCAGAAGCCCAGCATGAAGACCCCAAGCACTGCACGTGGCAGGGACCTGCAGGCAGGGTTCGGGCACCCACATGAGCCAGGGAGAAAGAGGGTCCTGCAGGCATCACCAGGCTGCTGATGCCAGCATTTGTGGTCTCCCAGCTCAGTGTGCTGGTATCACTGACCCTCTTTCACAAGTCCTCCCCGGGGTTTCATACCAGAGTAGCTGCATTCGCTGGGGGCTTCGCACATTGCTGCTGAGTTTAGGGGAAAACAACACTGTGTGTGCAAGGGCTTTGCATGGGAAAGACACCACAGTCAGTACTCATTTGTAGCACAGACCTTTCTCCCAGTGTTTGGCCAGGACAAACCCAAGGGCACGAGGCCCTGGCTGGGAACCAGGGAGATACACACATCCAGCAGCAGGCATCTAGCAGGAGCTGATGAAAAGCCCATGCAAGGCAAGCAGGGTAAAGGGAAGAAGCAAGGAGTCACTGTCACCCTGTCTGTCCAGTTCCCTGACTGATGCCCCAGGTGACAGGATGGAGGTGATTCAGTGAGGAGAAATGGAAGCAGCACCCCACTGCTCAAGCTCCCCACACAGTGCCAGTTCCCCTTGCCACCCCCAGCTTTTCTGTCATGCCCAGCTAGGCTGAGACACCGGACACCTAAGGCCAGCCTACCTCCACACACCCATCCCCTCCCCAACACAGTGCCACCTCACCTTGTCCTCAGTCACCCTGTGCGGCCGGGACCTTGCCAACTCATGACGCAAGAGCGTTATTCATCAGCAGATGGGAGAAAGGGAAGACGGGGTTTACTTTCACAGGGATTTTTATTTTTTTTTTAATATGCCATTCCCTCCCTGAGGAGATGCCTCCACAGCTGGCACTGAGTAGGATAAGCCAGGACCACCAGGCAAGATTCCCATCTTCATGGGGCTGAAGGATGTTTTCCCAGGCTGGGGATGCTCACTAGTCACATCAAGCTGCTGCTGTAATAGTCTGAAGGGGTTCAAGGAAGGAGACCTACCCAAAGGGTGGGCAGGCACCCAAGGTTCTTACTGACATTTAGGGCCAAGCCTAGTGTCATCTAATCCAAAATTGAGCCACGTGAGCCACCATCCCTTCTCCATTTGTTTTACCCAAACTGCTCCCCCGTGTCCCTCATTGCTGGAGCAGAGTCCCTTGAGGATGGGTTCGTCTTTCAGAAAAAAACCCTGAGCCACAACAGGCCATTCAGCACAAAGCTTCACGGTTTGCTGTGCCCCTGCTTATGGGATGGAAGCAGTTACCACCTAATGCCAATTATTCCCCAATCTTCCCGCAATTTGCAGGCACGACACGTGGGAAATCCTTCAGCATCAGCTCCACAGCTTTCTGCTCCTGAGTTTAGACCTTTCTTCCTCATGTTGTCTAAAAGTAGACAGTTTTGGTTGTTAACCTGGAAGAGAAAATTCATCCCTACCCACCCTGCTAGCATGGCTACTGCAATGTCTCTCAAGTAACAAGCTAATCAGGCCCACATCCAACTTTTTTCCTGTTCTCCATGCTCAGTCCAACATCTCTTTCCCCATCCCACGCAGGGGCAGGACTCATTGCTGCCAGTCCCAATGTCCCCAGCAAGCTGCTTAAAGAAAATCCCCCACAGCTCAGTTCCTCCTGCAGAGAGACTCCTCCACTGTTTGTGCTTCTTAGGGGAGCTTCAGTGCCTCGTCTTCAGCTCCATCTGACCATGCATGGCTCAATGAGGCTCTTCAAGACCTCCCACCTATGCAGCATTGGATCTACCAGGACCTGGCACTCCCTGTATCTCCAGTGCTAAGACCTGCCTTCAATGAACCTCTTGAGACTAGACTTTGCTGCAGCTCAGAGGTGCACACAAACTGGAGCACTGCTGGGAGAGCAGTGCTTGCATATTGGTGGGGAAAACATGAGGAATTTCACCTACTTTATACCAAGGTGGACAAGGAAACCCAGAAAACCACAGGCAGCTTGAGATGTGGTTTAGGAAGATCTCGTTTAATTGTCACCTCCCAGTTGAGATATGGTGCTGGAGCATGTAGTAATTTACACACAAAAGACCAGATCAAGACATTCACCTGAGCTTGATCACAGGCCAGAAAATAATCCCTACATGCAATTTATAAACCTGCTATACATAACAGGTTATAAAACCAGGGACCTTTTGGTCCAAAAGGCAGGGAAACAATTAATGTCTTCTTTCGGGAAGGCAACTCCTACACATACAAGACGTCAGATTTAGTGTAGACACAACATCTACATGAGGAAAGCAAGCTTTGCAAGATATTTATGTTTTTCAATGAGCTATTATTGTGCAAGAAATATTACATGGCTTGTTGGCCCGGAGCAAAGACGTAGGAGGGTGTTATTAGAGCCATTAGGGCTATTACCTATGTCTGAAAAACACGAGCTTACATTCTGCTCAAGAAAGGTGCTAGTTTGAGAAAGACCCTACTTTCAGAAAGGTACTAGTTTAAGTACAGGCAAAAGGCACTGCAGATCTTGTGTGGAAAGTATATTCTTCTAGAGGCACTTTGAATATCCCAAATATCTCAAACCAATAGATGGCTGGAAAAGTTTCTACAGACGTTGGTTATCTTTCTGATACAAGACTCTAACTAGCCTTGGTTATTCCTTAACTGATTGTGATGACAAAACTCTTTGAAGAAGTTTAGTGTGTATTTTTTTTTCACCTTATACAAGTCTTCTTGTAATTACCCCTTCACTGCTTTTTTATGTAAATCTGGGAGGGTTTATGTTGCATATGCCAAACTCCCTAAAAAAAAAAATTCTTAGCATGATCATGTTAGCAGAACACAGAGTATTTATAAGAATCAGGAAATTATTTGTCTAGCAGTACATAGACATCTTCCTTAGAAATTCAGAAATGTCTGAAGGATGTTAGAAAGAGAAGATGGTGGGATTTTTAGAAATAAATTAAGTGTCAAGACTTTCTTCAAGAATTAATATCATTAA
The DNA here is from genome assembly GCF_964199755.1 of Larus michahellis. Taxonomy (NCBI): domain Eukaryota; kingdom Metazoa; phylum Chordata; class Aves; order Charadriiformes; family Laridae; genus Larus; species Larus michahellis. Next base: position 9,886,152 of record NC_133930.1, read on the forward strand.
AAAGACAGCTTGCATGCTGGAGGACCTTTATACAAATAGTAAAGCTTGTCCAGTTTATCTGGAACAAAATCTCCACTCCTGTAAGAACCTAAAAAATCTAGAATGGCATCTCACCAAATTGAAATCCATTCAGATAATTTCACTACTTAAGAAAAAAAGAGAAGCAAAAATAGTTTATGTAAGAATGAAAGAGTCCACAAAGCCATGAACTGAAAATTTCAAAAAGTTGACACCAATGAGGACACTGACTCGTTGCAAGGACATGGAGGCAACACAATGTCTTTCTTCAAATCCAGACAGGTATAAAAGAATTGTAATTTCTTTCTTCTTTGGGTCTTTGGAAAGAAGCGATCATAAAAAAAGCTCTGAACTGAACATGTAAATGTGTCCTCTACCCTCATCCCTCAGGACTCATCACACCCTCTCTGCAAATAACCTTGGCAAGAGGAACAACAGAAATAAAAGAATTTATCACATAGCACAATTGTCAGACTCAGCGACGTTTCAGCAAAATGACATATCAGAGACTTCTGTGCTCTGGGTGGGGCAAAGAATCTAAACCACTGCCCACAAATCAGAATGACACCTTTATAGATGTAAATGGATTTTTATACATTCTGGTTAATTCAGTATATCCCTGTTAATCTCATGATTGGGACATGTTTTTTCTGGAGAAGAAACACAAATAAAATTTCAAAGGGAAAGAAAAATAGTAGGATTTAGCTTTGCTTTGGCTAGTTACAGAGATTTGCTATCTCAAGACAAGTCTTTAGATGACTTCTTCTGAATAATAGGCTTAGAGGATTTCTTTGATTTCATAGGACTTATTAATAGCACTTGTATTTGTCCATACAACCTAAGAGTTTATTCTCGACATGCCCATAAGGATTCTCCAACAAGGAAATGGCACTGCCGCATGTGAGGCCTCTTAGCTACTGATGACACTTGCAGCAGCTCTTCTGCTAATTTGGGCAAAAGGGTGAGCCCACTTAGATCTGTAATCCCTGTGAGGCCTTTCTGCAAAGGGGTTGTAGGTAGCATGAAACACTGTTTGCTTTCTGGTTACTTGAACAATAAATCAGCCTACAAAATAACTTTGCCTTGGGTTACACTGCCCCGTACGCTGGGCAAAGATATCCGGGAAACCCTCTGGAGTGGAAACCCCCTCTCCATGAAGAGGGATTAAAAGAGAGTCTGTTAAGAAAAGCCAGGCGGCACATGTCAGTGCCCCAGGTGGTGTCCACATTGAGGTGAGGTGCATTTTCGTCAGTGCTGTGAGGCTAATGTGGGGCATGCCAGAGGCATAACGACTGCCCAACGTAAAAACTGTGTCTCGGTTTACCAAAGTCTTTCAGACACGTCAGTCAAGGATTTGAGAGACAAGAAGCTTTTAAAAGTGCAAACGAACTGCAGTGAAAGGAGCTGGAATAGAACCTCCCCTGCAAAAAGCATTGCCCCTCTAAAAAAGTTACATTTACAACAAGGCTTTTGCTTCCAAACATCTCTCCTTGCTAGCAAATAGGGACATGGCTGTAAATAACTGCTGGTTTTGCTTACTTCAAGCCACAGCAAGTGGTTTTAGGGGAATGAAATCCTTGTCAAAAAACAGCAATAGCATCACAGCCAAGGTTCCTGCCTGCCGTTCCTGGAATTACCTTTTGTCTTGCTGCTGCCAGGTAAAATTCAAGGCAGCGCAGATTAGGGGAGAGTGGATGATGTTCAGGAAGGTTCATTTGTCAGCACTGTGGAAAGTTAGGATCAAATCAGATGCTGTAAAAAAGTAGTATCACAGGCCACTGCATTTAACTCCCAGAACCAACATGCCAGTCCTGTGATGCAGAATCACAGAAAAACAGACTTGGGGGGGGTCTGCCTAGCAATTCGTCAATACCTGGGGCTGGATTAGTGAATTAGTATTGCTCAATGTACTTTTACTAATCCAGAAAAGGAAGTGAGCAGTTAGGTGACAACTGGATCATTGCTCACTCCCTTCTCAACTGCGTTTATGAATATATTAAATAACAGTGACCATAAATTAGCACTAGTTAGTTACACAATCAAAGAGAATTGGGATGCAAAGTGACCTTGAAAGAGCCAAGAAGGGGTCAGCCCTATCCTTGTGATTACGGCGAGATGTTTATCTAGCCTGTTCTTTGAGATTCCCATGCCAGGAATCTCAAGCCTGCCCAGCTGACTACATTCCAGCACCTAGAGATCCTACTATCCATAAGATTTCACTCCCTCCGTCTCCTTTGCTACAATGCACTCTCCTAAATTTCAGCCCCCCTAACTTAGAGAACAGCTTATTTCTTGTATTTTATGCATTTAAATTTTCATTTTAAATTTTATGCATTTAAAAATTGGCACTGGGCCTCTTTCAGTCTACTCTCTGCAACAGCAGTGGTTCACTGTCTCTCATTTCAGTGTTGGACCCTAAATAAGTTCTCCTGCAAGTGCAGACCTTTTAGAGATATCGGTAGACAGCTCTAAAGCATATAGAAACTTATTTTTCTTAGTCACCTCTTCCAGACCCTTTAAAAATAAACCAAAAGACAATAGGCCACAGTCCGAAAAAATCACAGCTCTAGACTAAACAACCCCGGTCTCATCAGTCCTTCTCCATGCGTCACGTTTCCTCCAATCACTTCTGTCGCATTCCTCTGGACTCTGTCCCACTGGTACATATCTTTCCTAAAGGGCAGTGTCCAGAGTTGGTCGTATTACTACCATGTAGGCATGGTCTACACTAAAAGATTGTTGGAACTATTTCATATGTCCTGCAAACAATGCTGCTGTTTATATATCCCAGGGATGTTTAACTTTTCCTTTCTTTTTTTCAACACCATGACACTGTTGACTTATGGTCAGCTGATAATTACTATAGCCACCTACAAAGCCTTTTCTATACAGCTGTAGTCTACCCAACTGTTTGTCTGCCTCTCCTCTGTTTATATTCCTGCATCCATACCAAAACCTGCGTCATTCTCCTCGAATTGCATTCCTTCTCTCCGGTCAGAGAGGTAACAAAAATGATGAGCAAAGAGCTGACAGGGCTTGGCATGCTGACCATGCAGTGGTCTCTGACAGTGGCAGATGGAACTCCATAATGCCAACTGCAAGGGAAAAAACATTTGAATTATTCAAAACATAGTTTAGTTCAGACTCTCCACAGAGAGACTTGACCACCACAGTAGACAACTCACTGACAACCTCTATTCTATCTGTAACGGGTCACACCATTGTTTATTTTTAATAAAATCTCTGCTTCTGAGTGGGAAATTCTCCCAGCACGACCTGATTCCTTTGGTCTGCAAGACATAAGCCAAATAGCACATGCTTCATAACAACCTGTGCAAATGACAGCAATGCTGACACCACGCAGCTACAGTTATCTCTGAGGAACGAGGAAGTTCAGGCAGGGATTCCCAGAAGCAAAAGCAAAAAGCGTAGTTTTCCTGATGGCCGAGCCATTACCCAGCACAACCTGCCTCACTGCAAAAATCTCATCTTGACGCAACACCTATTTTCACTTCACATTTCACCTGTGAGCTCCCAGCAAGTTGGAGCTTCAACATCTACCTGGGGCTGCTGGGCCTTGGCTGCTTTATGGATGAAGTGGATAAACCAGGTGATTGTGTCTCTCAATAATACTGTCCAGGAAACCCATCCCGGCTTTTCATACATGCTTCAGTGAAAGCTGAAATTCATTGCAAAATAGAAGCAAGAGACAAGAGGATGGATAAAGGGAAGTCTCAGGAAATTTTCTAGCTTTATCAAAAGAATTCGTTCCGGAGAATTTTGACCGAATACCGTTACTCCGAAATGCCCCATGGACCAGAGTTTTGTGGGATGTATCATGTAGGGTGACCCGTACAAACCATGCTTGCTGGTCAGGCCAGGACACTCCACCTCCTGCAGAGATGTGAGGAGAAGCCAAGCAGATCCATGAAGGATCTGTTAGGGCCTATGTCATAAGATTTCTCTTTTTTATTTCTCTTCACACTGAAGAGTATTTTAGCTGGCATCAAGCTTCTCAGCTAGTTCAGGTCACAGATGAAGACAGAGCAAAGGTCCGCCAAATTGTCTGTATATCTTTTTTGCTTGTGTCAGAATCTCCTAATCACTAGACTCTCCCTTACTAATTGGACCTGAACTGTCTGAGGAGCGAGTGCTTGAACACCCAAAGCCCTACAGCTTTCTCTGCTGTAGTTTTTCATGCAGGACATTGTTCACATGCCTGACGACCCCGTCAGCCTCCTTGCTTACAAGACAGCCAGGTGTCAGGTTCTCCTGCCATTGGGAAATTCTTCAAATTTAAAGGAATACAAAAGAATATAAAATCCTGAGTTATCTCACACATACAGATTCTGTAGCATGAAAGAACATTGCAAGGGCACCGGTGCTCAGTGAGATGGACGGGGCAGTCCCACCTCACTGGGCTGTGCAAGCCATGCCATACCATTGCCGTGCTTGCAGCACATCCCTAGCAATCTTAGCAAGAAGGACTCAACTTCTCCTTTAACAGGAGGGCAGAAAGACTGGAGAGGACTGATGGTAATGCCAGGGAGGCTCTGGAATGCTGCAGCACCCCATTTGACTACCCCTTGGGACAACTCACACGCTCGCCACACAAGGACCCAGCAGCGCTGCGGAGCCAGAGCCTGTTTCATGAGAGGGCCCCATAGCTATTTTTCTTCCATTTGGCATCTGCATCGGCTGTTTCCAGGCCATTAGCTGTTCCGTCACAGCCTGGGTGTGGATGCTTCCACTCCTTGGGCACAGATGGGGCCCCATTGATGGATTAACCACCTCAGCGGGCAGCGTGAACGGCAGGCATGGAATGTGTGCCCAGGCTGCAGCTGCCAGGAAGAATTGGATTTTAATCTCATGCCGGAGGGGTCATATCCTCAGCTCACAGCCTGAATCACATCCTCACCTCACATTCCTGACCCACCTTCTAGCGCGATCCAGCCCCCTTGGTGAGGAAATGGCGAGGGCTAACTCCAAGCACACCACTGAGGCATCAAAGGGCAAAGCTGGCCCTGAGACTCCCACTATAAGTGGTGGAAAGTAGAGGCCGCTGAGCCCCCTTTAGACCTGGCCCTCAGGAGGACAAAGCCAGCCTCTGCCTTCTTTCTTTCTAAAGACAATGGAGAGACCTTTTCGGAGATGGACATGGACCGAGAGCCACCGAACACACAGCTGCTTTCCCAGCCATGGAACACTACACCCTCCCAGGCAGCGAGCAGCCCAGAAACAGCAAACCCGTCTGTGACCCTCCACTCAGCCTTCTCCCATGTAACATGAAGCGGGTCTCATCCTTGATGCGGCAAATGCCCTGCAAATAAATTACACAAGAAACCTCCGATTACATAAAGTGCATTGCGCAACCCATTATATAAAACAGGGGTCACGGCCCAATCAACCAGCACTCGGCTCCCTTACTTCAAGAAAAATTAATCCCAGGTGCAGCAAGGAAAGGAAAGGAAAGGAGGAGGAGGATGCTCTCTTTGTACGGAGGCGTGCGGCATGCACATGGCAAACATGCCCACCGAGTGCATCTCCACCCCCAAGACAGCCCAAGAGGAGCAGCTCCCAGACAAACCTTACCTTGTGGCTCCAAGCCCACCTGTAGGATACCAGCACTGGAGGGAAGGTTATGTGTCCCACAGAAAACAGACCTATAATCACTACTGCTTCACCGTTAGCCTCGTCTGGCTCTAGTTGGGTCGCCCAGAGGCAGGGGGTGTCCATCCACTGCTGTAACACATCTTGGCAGGGAGAACTGAGAAACTTCTCTTGAATGCGTTGCTCAGAAAGGCCTGGTTTTCTTTTCTGACACTTTCTGATTTCAAATCAGCAGGAAATAGCCGTGGGGAACTTCTCAATACTGACAGTAATAGAGCAAGTTCCATACCAGAAGGTGGAAACCAAAACAAAGTGGGAATGTAATGCTGAGTCTGGTGCTAGAGGTGCCCCCAAGGCATACAACAGAGGCCAAAGGTCCCATTTCTGCACCCCAATATTCAGATTTTTTCTAGGAAAAGATTTAGGATTCCTAGATTTCAAAGGCCAAGAACCCCATTAAATTAGACCCACCATTTCCAACCAATCCACCACAGGGAATGCAGGTGGAACCTTTGCTTGGGGATCCCTGAAGCTACCTGTGGTTTTGGTACAACTCTTTGAATCAGCTTCAACAGGTCTTGGACAGGACTTTGAGCTTGCAAGCACTTCAGGGCAGGCAACATCTGCAAAAGTTCCACCGATGGAAAGCAGGATCAGATCGAATCAGCAGGGATCTCAGTGAAATTAATTTGTTACTGCTGCTGTTTTCAGTGATAATAGTGTACATTACAAAGGAAAAGTAATAAATCTATAGGGCAGATGATACACTGGAAATAGAGGGTGAGGTTTCAGCTGTGCTTTGAAGTACTATGGAAAGGCCCAGAGGCGAAGAAATGCTGGGAACTGCTTAGTCCATTGTGTCAGATCTGCAGTGGAGAAGTTTCTTGTACCAGCAGGGAGACTGAAAGGTGTAAGGAGAGGAGAAATGCCCGCTCTGAGGTCTGGTTTTGCCGATGGGCTGGGTTTTTAAATGGAAGGTGACATTCTGAAAAGCAAGTGCAGAGAAGTCCTCATGGGATATTTCTGGGACTTGGGGGGAGGCAATTTCTAATAGCTCTTCCCTGGAGAATGACCATAAGACAATCCAAGAGGAGCTGGGATTTTGTGCACCGACACAATTTCCTTTCAGTCACAGAAGCACCAGCTGTCAACACAAGGTGAGCTAAATGGATGACACCCAAATGTAGGGGTGTTACACCTCTCTGGCACATCCCAACACAGCTGGCAGCAGATTTAGGGTAAAAAACCAACAACAACAACATCAAAAACAAACAAGAAAACCAGACACCTTGCCCTGCGTAATAAAACCAAAAGGGAAATTGTGAGATGTGGAAAGGGAGCCAGAGCACCATTCCCAGTAATCAGCCTTGCCCGAGGAGGGAGTTCCCACCATATGTCCTACAGAAATGAATGAGTCAGGCAGAAGTTACCACAGGCACCACAGGGCACAGGAGCATGTACAGGCAGAGCAGGGAGACATCTTTCCTCCTCGGGAGATGGGAATGGGGAGGATAACTCAAGAGACCTTATTTACAGCCAAGGTCTCCATAGGTCAGGTCAAACAGGTCCTCAGGAGTAGAGGTACCACAGACAGATGGACATGCCAAAGCCTGGTTGTGGCATCAGGACAAATTCATACACTTGGAGCCTGCCTGAGCTCGGCGGCTGCTGCAACAGCAATTGGGTTTGGGCTGGTGCGCAGAGGTGAGGAGTTACTCCTACTTACTTCTTCCTCCCATCCTCCTTTTCTTCCACAGATGGTGTTATCTAGGGTTTATTCAGTACACAATGGCTTTTCTGCACCAAGGTTAGTTCGCTGAGTCACTAGATGAAAAGCAACCCTGTGCCACCGGTGAGACAATGCATGTAATGCAAGACTGAGAGGGCTCTTGCACAAGGCGCTGGGTTCCCGATGACGACTGGACCCACGCCTGACAGAAGTGTGTGGGCTTTTATACTCCAGGTAAAATTCTGTGGGCAGACACGAGATGCAAACCCATGGGACGCTTGGGATGGCTTCACCTCCTGCTTGTCCGGTTGGGAAACTGGTTCTGCAGCGTGACCAGGGAAACCTGGCCCTGGCGGTGTCTGCACCAAATCCTCCCTTTATATGAAACAGCGCTGAAGAGGTGCTTCCACTCATGCTTTCCCCAAAAAGACTGATGTGCCACCCACACCTCTGCCTCACATAAATGGTGTGTTCAGGAGATCCCTGCTTACTACCAACGCAACGAGACTTTGCACAGTGACCTGTGCAAGAGGAGATAATCATGGAGTCACCTTATTAAGAACAGGCTTTATTAAAGCTCTTACTAACACAAAACTCCCATCAAAGTCAAACAAAAGACGATGGAATTTGACAAAATGGTCTCATAGTTGGTCCTGTCAAGCCTCAGTGACAGTCAGGTGATCCAGAATCCCATTTGATACTCAGGCTGATGCCTCACAGGGTTTTTGACACTGTAGGTTGCAACACACGATTGCTCAAATGCATAGCAGAGGTGATACTGTCCAGCTGCACAGGAGCCCTCCATGGGCCACAGCAGACCAGCACCAGCCTTCCGCACCATGGACCTCCTTGGTCAGGGGAACCAATGACCATGACTGCACTTTGCACTAAAGAACAAGGCTTGGAGGAGAACACTGAAAACTCTCGGGGTCAAAGGACTCACCAAAGCCAAGCAATGGAGATTACTAATGGCACATACTTGGCCAAGCAATGACTGTGTTGGTACAAGATAGGCAGTGCACAAGAAGGGCTCCTGGCAGGGCCCTGGCTCATCAGTCCATCTCCCAAGGCTCTGTCAAGCCTCAGATATAATGCAGACGAGTCAGCACTCACCTCTTCCACCCAGTAGTCTTCACCTGATGACCAGAGGAGTCCATACTCAAATCCCTTCTCTCTCTGAAGAAATCAGACCTAAAACTGAAGAGATGAGGCCCCATGCTAACAGTTACCCTGACCGTCAGATGGCCATGGGTGAGATTCCTACATCTCTCCTTTGGAAAGCTTTCTCACTTTGCATGAAATAATCCAAAAGAGAAAGTGCATACTGCTTCCATCAGAAAGGGCATGGCAGAGGGCCTTCAGCAGGAGAGCTGGTGAGAGCCCTTCACCCCAGTGCCCTCCCAAGTCCACTTGAGATGTCATGAGAGATTCAGGTTCAGGTCTCTGCAGGCAGGGAGGGAGCTGAACCTGGCCGTCCTGCAACCACAGGTTGAGATACAGCTCAAAAGGTTAAAACAGGAAAGCAGCCAGGGAAGGAAAGGAAGCTATCTGTAGGAGAGAACAGACCAGGACTACTTACCCACCCCTGTCCAGAACTAAGAGGGTGGAAATGGTAGGTATTTGGCTTAAACACTTCCATTCTCAGACTGGAGCATTTTGGGAATTTGGGAATCACCCTGCTGTGCGCAGCACAGGGCCGAGGGCAGTTAATACCGTGTTTCCTAGATGGGAAAGGCCACTGGAGTTAGAGGTGTCCCTGTCCCACAGTAGTCCCCTTCCCCAGACGTCCCAGGGGAGCTTCACACAGGCTTTCCATGCCTCATTTGAAAATGGCCATGATGGAGCTGCTGTGCAGGGAAGGTCATGGAGCAGATGACCACAGGACTCAGGTGGAGCAACACTCAAGTCACCCACAGCCCAGTGCATAAAAGATCTGGTTGCTGCTGCAGAGTCACTAAAGTACCCACTGGAGTCAGGGCGATTTATAGGGATCTCTTAGGGAGCAGAGGCAGCTGTGTGTTGCATGTCCAAAATCACCCTCTGCATGGGACCAGCTGCCCCCCCAAAGCCCCATGGCAGTGTCCACCCCTCCCCAGGCTCTAGCAGAATAAAGAACATGTATCTTCTTCATTTTGTTTCTGGTGTCCAGTCCTGGCTAAGAATAACAATGGGAAGTGATATATGCATATATGTTGGGAGACAGGTAGCAGTCCCTGCACCGCTGGTCTTGCTGCTTTCCTGCCAGGGCACGGGACAAACATCAGTGTGGCGCCGAGGGCAGGGGGAGGCAGGTTGTCAGACAGCTCAGCAAGTGGGCCTCTTCCTTGTCATCTTTTTCAACATTTTACCTTTTTCAGTCTATTGCTTATCTGCTGCTAGAACTTTAGGGCACCACTTGCTGCCCAGCCACCTCCTTATCTTCCTCTCTACAGCCTCTTTGGTCATGGCTAATGTAGCGTTCGAAGGCAAGGGAAGCTGGCATCTTCTTAGAGGCATCAGGCATGGGCAGAGTAGACAGATCATGGAGATAACATGGGAGCACCCACCTCCCCTTCCTCAGGTCAACCAGGCACTCCTTGCACCTTCAACTGTCACTGTGCACTCTCTTATCTCTGCGTGTTACTGCTGAAATCTTTCTCACATTGAGATCAGTGATAAAAGTGGGGAATAAATAAAGTAACTTGAGAAAGATCAGCTCGTCAGGCCAAGTGCAAACACTACCTAGTCATCCAGGGAGCGTCTTGGAACATGCAAAAGGGAACTGATAGAGATCCTCTTCCAAGGGCTGAGCCTACTCAAAACTGGCAAATTCACTTGGCCAAAACCACCTCCTGCATACCTGGGTGCAAGCACTGCTATCTACCACTGCATCGTGCACAGCCCAGATCTCTCATGGGCCGTGGGCAATTCTCAAATTAGAGGGAACAGAAGCACGGACAGCAGCAGATCTGTTGTCCTCATTAGTCCAGCATGTCAGGGAACATTTCAGGATGAAAGTTTGGGGGAGGAACATGCATTTTTATCTTGACACATTCTTGCACATGGAAGGGAAGAGCTGAATGCCTGTCAGGAGCTCTGCCTAGCAGAGCAAGCCCAGCTGCAGGACCACCATGTGGATCTCATGCTACAGCCCACCGAACGTCACCTTCAGAACATCTCTTGGGCTTCACACCACAAAAAGGCTCCATGCCTGGCAATGACAACTACGATGGTAGAAAAACAGCCTCACTAAGGAGTCAGGGCTCTCAAGGCACTGTAGATCTCTTCACAACTGGTTTTACCTACTCTTTTTTTTACCCTGGGGAAGCTGAGCCTGGGGAAGCCACCTGAACCCCCTCCTAGGGAGTGCTGCAATGGGGAGGGTGCCCAGGAAAGCAGATGGTCTCACACCTCACTTCCACTGCACAGGCCATTGCTGAAGGAAGGGGCATCATGGGATCACTCAAGGTGAGGTGATGAGGCAAAACAGCAGCAGGATGAAGCAACAACGTGGGCAGCAGGTCAGATTCCTTAGACCAGGCTAGGACACAAAGCTATGTCCCATTCCTCGCATTATTGCCGCTGACTCCTGTGGAAAAAACATTGACATCCAGATATTTTGCAAGGCAGAGGGACAGTAACCACCAAGACTGACCTCTGGCATCACCCAGGCCAAATAGCTCCACGCCCAGTAATTCCCACCCCAAGCCTGTCCATCCTGCTTGGAGGAAGGGGTCTTGCTTTCAGAGCCATGCCAGATCTTGGCCAAAAGGCACTGCCAGCCTGTGCAGAGCTGGGCAGAGACACCTCATGCAAGCTCTGCTTGATGGAGGGTGGTGGTAGGAAGAAGTTACGGGGCAGCACAGGCAGAACACCCAGCTAACAGAGGGGTACAGCACTCAGTGGTCCTTCTTGCCCAACACATGCTGGGGTACCTCCTCTCAGCCCCACACAGCCCTCCCTACTCCCAGCACCGTCCCCAGCAGGCACAAAATGCTCAGGGCAGGGGACGAGCAAATGAGCAGTCAATGGCTTGACTGCGCTCAGCTTGCTTACAAGGCGCCTGTAATGAATCAAACCTGCCAAGGGTGGAAAATGGGCTTGGCCTTAAAAGTGTAAAGCAATTATTTATTGGCCAACACACACACACAAAAGATAGCTAAGACTCTGTGGGCTCCTTGGCTAGGTGTTAATGTGCTAACCACCTTGAGAAGGTGACCAAAGGGCCTTTGCTGGCCAGGGACTGTCTGTTGGTCTTCACATCTCCTAGGGATGGCCCCACCATCGTGCCCAACATGCACCCTGACTCCCTGCATTTTTTTCCTTTGGCATTTTGCACCTTTCCCTGCTGCTGCCACCTCGACCATCCCACCTCTGTCTGCAGTCTTACCTTTCCCAGGGTGGCCACTTTCCCAGCACGCAGCCAGGGCATGGCACGGTCAGAGTTGGGACTTCAGACTGGGCGAGATGAGACTTAGGAGCAGGTTATTACCCACAGATGGAGTTACAGAGAGTTGGGGTGAGGGTAGAGAAGAGGGGTGGCTTCTCCGTGCTTTTTGCTCTAGCCGTTCCACTTTGCAAGGCAAAAAAACCCAACGAACAGAGTCCCTTGAGCCAGCAAGCACATAAAAAACAAGCGCAGCTCTACCATGACTCATCTCTGCTTTAACACAGGGAGGTAAAGTTGATGTTTTCCCACCCCATGAATGCAGGGGACAGTCTGGCACTGCCACTTCATGACAGGGGTAAGAGACACACAGCCCCCAGGGGATGCACAAACAACCACCATGGCACAGCTGATATGTGGTCCCCAGACACGTCTTGTGTGACATTCAGCAACACCCCTTTGACGTCCAGCTTAATGGGGTCAGGGAAAACCTCCCTGCAGAGCCAGGACACAACCTGCACATAGAGAGCACAGGCAGCACCTGTGAGACCACCCCTTGGACGTGTTACTGCTGAAACCCCGGTGGGATTAAAGATGAATACAGGAGCTTCTCATACTACTGACACTCTCACTGGACAGACTAAATCCAAACCTACCATCAGAGCAGCCCGAGTCCTTTGTGCTGCTGCAGAGAGAGCAGCATGAGAAGTTTCCACCTGCTCTGCCCTTCCCTGCCTTTTCTCCCATGTCCCAGGAGATGTGTCGGGGTGCAGGAAGCAGCATTCGGAATGACAGTGCTTGTAGGACATGCAGGACTCAGGATAATGCAGGATTATCAAGATATAACAAAGCTATGCAGGGGGAAGATTAGAAGGGCCAAAGCTCAATCAGAACTCAGCTTGGCCACTGCAGTTAAAGACAACAAGAAGAGATTTTTCCAGTATATCAACAGAAAAAGGAAAACTAGGGAAAATATAGGTCCACTGATGAATGAGACGGGTGCCCTAGTGGTGGAAGACACAGAGAAGGCAGAGTTACTGAATGCCTTCTTTTCTTCGGTCTTCACTGATAAAGCCGTCCCTCACGCATCCCATACCCTGGACGCAAGGGGGAAGGTCTGGAGAGAGGAAGATTTTCCCTTAGTTGAGGAGGACCGGGTCAGAGACCACTTGGCCAAGCTGGACATTCATAAATCCATGGGCCCTGACGGGATACACCCGCGAGTGCTGAGAGAGCTGGCAGATGTTATCGCTAGACCACTCTCCATTGTCTTTGCAAGGTCATGGGGAACAGGAGAGGTGCCTGAGGACTGGAGGAAGGCTGACATCGCTCCAATCTTCAAAAAAGGCAAGAAGGAGGACCCAGGGAACTACAGGCCGGTTAGTCTCACCTCTGTCCCTGGGAAGGTAATGGAGCGACTCATTCTGGATGTCGTCTCCAAACACATAGAGGAACAGGAAGTTATTGGAAGTGGTCAGCATGGATTTACCAAGGGCAAATCACGCCTGACCAATCTGATAGCCTTCTATGATGTTATAACGGGTTGGCTGGATGAGGGGAGAGCCGTAGATGTCATCTACCTTGACCTTAGCAAGGCTTTTGACACTGTCTCCCATAACATCCTCATTAGGAAGCTGAGGAAGTATGGGCTAGACGAGGTGACAGTGAGGTGGATCGAGAGCTGGCTGAGTGACAGAACTCAGAGGGTTGTGATCAGCGGCACAGAGTCCAGTTGGAGGCCTGTAACGAGTGGTGTCCCTCAGGGGTCAATACTTGGACCAATTTTGTTCCATATATTCATTAATGACCTAGATGAGGGGACAGAGTGTATCCTCAGCAAGTTTGCTGATGATACCAAGCTGGGAGGGGTGGCCGACACTCCAGAGGGCCGTGCTGCCATCCAGCGTGACCTGGACAGGCTGGAGAGCTGGGCAGAGAAGAACCTAATGACTTTCAACAAAAGCAAGTGTAAGGTCCTGCACCTGGGAAGGAAGAATGCCAAACACCAGTATATGTTAGGGGCGGACATGCTGGGAAGCAGCTCTGAGGAGAAGGACCTGGGGGTCCTGGTAGACAGCAAATTATCCATGAGCCAGCAGTGTGCCCTTGTCGCCAAGAAGGCCAATGGCATCCTGGGCTGCATAGGGAAGACTGTGGCCAGTAGGTCGAGGGAGGTCATTCTCCCCCTCTACTCTGCACTGGTGAGGCCACAACTGGAGTACTGTGTCCAGTTTTGGGCTCCCCAGTTCAAGAGGGACAGGGAACTACTGGAGCGAGTCCAGCGTAGGGCAATCAAGATGATTATGGGACTGGAGCACCTCCCTTATGAGGAAAGGCTGAAAGAGCTGGGACTCTTTAGCCTGGAGAAGAGAAGGTTGAGGGGGGACCTGATTAATGTTTACAAGTATCTAAAGGGTGGGTTTAAGGAGGATGGAGCCAGGCTCTTTTCAATGGTTCCCAGCGACAGGACAAGGGGCAATGGGCACAAGCTAGAACATAGGAAGTTCCGTTCAAATACGCGGAAAAAATTCTTTACAGTGAGGGTGACAGAGCACTGGAACAGGCTGCCCAGGGAGGTTGTGGAGTCCCCTTCTCTGGAGATTTTCAAGACCCGCCTGGATGCAGCCCTGAGGGATGTGCTTTAGGCAATCCTGCTCTAGCAGGGGAGTTGGACTAGATGATCTCTAGAGGTCCCTTCCAACTCTGAAGATTCCGCGATTCCGTGATTCCGTGATTCTCCCACCCCAGGACTAGACTGTGGTCACCCAGCTCTGCTAGAAGTTCAGAGGGAAGGCAGATGCTGCCCTCCAGCCTCCCAGCTGCTTCACCAGCCAAGCAGATACAGGAGCTCAAGGCTCAAGCTGGATGGGCACAGCTTGTGCAGGGGGTTGTCCTCTCGAGGCTTTGCAGACCTTTTTGGGGTAACACAGGTTCATTCTGCCTGAGCAGGCGGTGCAAGGGGAACCCAAAGCCCAAGGTCTTAACTGGAGATGGGTAGCTACGGAAGGCAGCATGGAGGCAGCTTGGGCAAAGCAGAGGACAGTGCAAACTCTGCGCTCCTCTTGGTGCTACGTCTGTGCCCACCACCCCCGCTCCCAGGTTAGGTACTTTTGTTGGCAGTGCTGGATCTACAGCCTGGATCCATGTCTTCTTGATAACTCGGTGTGGGTGATCTCCAAACAGACCTCAGCTCCCCTGGCACCCGCGTGTGTCAATGCTCCTGCTGTGCACGCTGCGCTCCTTATCGGAGCCATTCAGGCACAAGCAAAACAGTTTTCTCCTCCCGGGAGCCCCAGATGGCTGGTCTAGTAACGAACTCACCTTTGCTGTATCCGGCAGCCCCCAGTGGAGGCTGTTGAGCTTTTTTCCAGGAGCGCAAGACCTTCCCAAGGGCTGCCACACAGGTGCTGGCACGGCCAAGGTCTGCTCTGGCTCACACGGAGACCCGTTTGCCCCAGGGCTACCAGTTGAAGCTGTAAAGCCCAGCCCGTGCAAGGCCTGCCAGTTCCCTTAGCCCAGCCAAAATTCCTGAAGAAAAAATAATCCTAATAAATAAAGGTTTGCTGGAAGTGCTGGCATGCACCGGATGGAGGTTACTGAGCTTTGCACAGAAACCTACCAACAGCATTGTGGTTTCAGATGAAACTCAAGACACGTGAGGCCATCAGCCGAGTTTCACCACTGGGTTTCAGTGTCACCCTCGGCAGCAGGAGCCAGCCACTGCTGTGGGACACAGGAGCGGGAGATGGGGTGATGGCTGGGAGCACAGCCGGCCCCCCAGCCCCTCCAAGGCTGGAGCAGTTGGGCTGGTTCAGCAGATGGAAGGGAGCTGGTCCATCCCACACCTGCGATAACAGGGTGCCCCAGCAGCCTGCAGGTCCCAGATTCTGGCTGGTAAGGTGGCAAGGTAATTCTGGCAGCCCTCTCCATCTTGCCACGGGGACGCAGCAGAGGCACATGGGGGTGGCACCTGGCTCGCAAGCTGCAAAACCCACCTGGGACCTGGGTGGGCAGTCCACGCACCCCTCCACCACCAGCCTGACCTGCTGCAAGGCCCACTGGACCATGGGGCACCTCCACGCCAACCACCCTCTCCGTCCCTGCCAGCAGCACTGCCACCAGGAGCTGCAAGGCCCAAGCACCATCCAGTCACTCCCTCTCTCGCCCTGCATCCCTGTGGATGCTGAACGGGCTGTTTTCTCCTTCTCCCACCACTGAATAAATTTTCCCCTGTGCAAAACTGCAGCCAGGCCACCCCTTCTTTCCAGGGGCAATCGCCTTGTGGGGGAAATCCCTCCCCTCACAGGCAGGGCTCGTCTGCCCTTGTCGCAGGAGGGACAGCAGCTTTGCAGCCATCCCATTTCCACAGAGCTGCCCGGCGTCTGCATGCTGGCACCTGGAGGTGCAGGAGAGGCCTCACAGAAACGTGTTACAGGCTGATAGTTTATCTTGGATCACTCCTGAGCGCTGGCAATCCCACACCCTTTGGAAGAAAACCCTCTTGGCAGCTTTGAACGTTGCTCTTCAGGCGCGTGGAATATTTTCATGCTGGGGAACAAACTCTCTGTGAGATGCTACACTGCTCTTCCAGCCTGCAAAGCCCCGAGGCAGCGTCAGCTTGTTAGAAGAGGGGGCAAGAGTGGCTGGTGCCATGTCCCTGCTCCCAGCCCTGCTGGCGACTTGCCCTGTGGCTTTGGCCCTGTTGCCTCCACAAACCTCACAGCAGCCAGCTGAGACATGAAGATAAAGGCAGCCGTGTTGCCGCACCGCAGCTGTAAGGCATTTTTATAGCGCTTCTCACATACAAGTCGTAAAGAGAGCAGCCGTGCGGGGAAACTGCTGGGTTTGCCCCCAGCCCCGGCCCTGGGCAGATGAGGGAACGGATGCCGTGTTGGGGAAATGGTGTAGGAACGGCAGGGAGCACAGGTTTGGAAAAGGCCAACGCTTTTCCCCAGCATCAGTGCCACAGTCCCACCTTAGGATGGACAGCATGTCGCTAGGGTGAGCAGGGATGCCAAATATGCTTTTGGACGCTTTTGTTGAGGATTGAGATGAGATCCATGTCCATGGCAGGGAAAAGAGCAGGAGAAAGGGCCCTGCAAGCCCACCTCGCTGTGAACCAGCATGAGTGAGAAAGGGAGCCATCCTCCTGCCTTGAGCGATGGGGACAGGTTCCCCCCATTTTTGGGGTCATTACAAGACCCATGGCTGCGATGTACCACCCCATCCCTGCCCTGAACGCCACGCTCCCCCTGACGCTCCCTCCTCAGCTGCCGTTCACACCCTCTATGTCTCATCCCACCTCCCTACAACCGTCAGTGCTTCAGGGCAGGGAAAGTATCTCACTGCATCTTTGTGATCGGCTGCGGCAAATCACTGGCACTAAACAAACTGTAGTTCCTGGTGAAAAACATCACAGTCCCAGGGCAGGAGCTGCGAGTATTAGTCACTCAGGGAATTGCTTTCAGCTGTGCCAAAGGGGGCCGCGGGCAGGAGCT
Source organism: Larus michahellis (assembly GCF_964199755.1). Classification (NCBI taxonomy): domain Eukaryota; kingdom Metazoa; phylum Chordata; class Aves; order Charadriiformes; family Laridae; genus Larus; species Larus michahellis. Next base: position 9,903,373 of record NC_133930.1, read on the forward strand.
GCAGGGATGGAGACTTGGGGCCCTTGTTACCAGCTGATGATGGAGCATCACAGGCCGCCAGTGCCCCAGCCAGACTTTTCACAGTCTGCCAGGAAAAGGCAAGTGGTTCGCCAGCACCTTGCCATCCCTCAACAGGTATCCAGGCACCCCAAAAGAAGTGAAGGAAAGATGCTGGCATACCTATGTAAATATAAAGTATAGGGCAGGTAGAAGGCAGGGCAATATATTGGCCCTGTGTCCATGCAAGGGAGGGGCTTGGAGGTCTGTTTTGGAGGGCACAGGGGAAAGAAAAAGTCCCTGGGATGGAAGCGCCAGGGGAAGAAGGGATGAGGTCCTGGTGCCCCGGCTGTGGGAGGAGGGTTACCCTTCTGCAGCCCCAGGCTGGATTAGGAGGGAGCGTGGTATTTGGTTGCCCATTATTCCACCTGGCTGAGCCTTTAGCAAAGATAATCCCCACCGACAAGATCTAACAGCGAGAGCTGGCTCAGCCCTGTGCTACAGGACACCCCTCACACCAGGCAGTCCTGCCCTGCGAGCCCTGATCCCACTGGATGGAGGAAAGCCACCATCACCACCTGCTCCCTCCACTCTGCCTTTGGTCCGGGGCTTCTCCCTCCAGGATGGGGTCTACTGCTCCCTGGTGTCCCTAGGGAGCTGGCTGCCCAACAGCAACAAGACACCCCTCATTGCTCACCCTGTAACATCACCAGGGTCTCCAAGGACGCAGGACACGGTTACCCCATGGCAGCATCTCCAGTCCATGACCATGGTCTTGCCCTGTGTTAAGACAAGGCAAGCCGACCTCCAGCAAAGCCAAGCTCAGCTACCACGTGTTTTGGCAGGAAAGAGACAGCAAGCTCCAAACTCACAGCCCAGTGGAGCTGCCGCTGTAGTTGTCCTCCCAAACACTGCAATCCTCAGTGTTTTAATATGCACAGAAACAACAGGTGAGTTAGCCAAAAGGGAGAGACTTCGGCTAATAAATCAACACCCTCACAGGCTGCTTTGCTGGCACTGCCCTCAGCCTTTCCAGGCACATCCAGAAGCAACACGAACAGGAACAGCCTGTCTGGCACTTCGGGAAGTGCGGGAGCCACCGGCACAAGGCGCGAGCATGTCCGTGCCAGCTCACAGCCAATGCAAGCCCTTGGCACCTTCGTTAGTGACTGCAAATGAAGCACTGAGGAGCAGATCCCCCTTCTCTCGCGCTGGTGGGAACGGGCAGCGAGTTTGCTGAGCCTGGTCAGGATACTGTGCTGGAAAGTGGACAAATGGGGACATGCATCCCCGGTTTGTTCCCCTGCAAGAGCCCATCACGGCATCACCAGCCATGCAGCACCTCCCCACCGTGCTCGTGGCTGACGCTATTCCCCCCCTGCCAAATTGCCCTTTCTTCCACAGCCCCAGGCGCTTTCCGGACCACATTTCTCCCATTTTTCAATTCCCCACCCCGATCTTTGGATTTTCCCTTCCCTGTGGTGCACCCTGCACTTGCTAAGTGCCACCCTCACCGCTCAAGCAGCATCACTCTGCCTCCCATGGAGACCATGCACATCAAAAGCTGCTGCCCGCCAGAGCCCCTTCGCTACTGGTGCTTCCCGAAAGCTGCTGCCTTGGCCAGGAAAAATCACTTCAGGTCCAGAGCGTTCTCCTGATAACAGAAATCCTGGCAAACAAGCCAGCCCCCAGCCAAGCAGCACAGTCACTGTGGGAACAGCAAACTTGGGGAGGATATTCCCTTTCTGTGACAAAAACCAGGCAACCGCTCCTTCCCCAGCCAGCCATGGAAATTTAGGCTAAGGGTTTTAAAAAAAATGACCGGTGATTGTGGGTACCCAAGTAAAATGCCCCCTACAAGTGCCTTTATTTCCAGAAGACACATGCTTCTTGCCTTCAGGGGATGGGCCTGAAGTCAGACAGCCATAGAGACCCCAAACAGCCTCTGAAAAGATCTTGGCAGCCCCAGTGAACAAGGGCTGAGCAGTCCAACAGGCACGAAAACCCCACGGCACTCAACCTGCTGATCATCCCATCATCCCACTTGTGCTTCATCAACTTATTTCCCCAGCTTCCTTTCATAAATCCTGCATTTGCCACTCAAAGCTATCAAGGCTGCCTGGCAAGCAAGGACTTGGCGGCAGATAAAAGGCTCCATCCATCACCAGCTGCCTCCCATCAACCACTGTTTCAGAGAGCATCCTTGCAAAGCGTGAGCTGATCGTTTTAAGAGAAAGCTGCCCAAAGGCTGTCAGAGGTAAAGGCCCAGGAGGACACACCATCTTTTGGAGAGGTCTACAAGAAAGCAGATAGTGCTGTGCCCTGTCTTGGCTGACCCCATCCATCCACCAAGTGTACCAGCATCGCTCCAGCCCAACCTTGGAAACACCTCCCCATTTGTGCTCGCCCCCCATGCATGGGAGACTGGCTGTAAAGAGCTTCAAAGGAGCTTCAAGGGCAGCTTTGCAAAATCAACACAGTGGCAGTGGCACCACCTCAAATCCCATTGCTATCGCCTCAGCTCCAGCGCTTCCCCCCCTTTCCCCTTGTCTTGCCTCTTGCGACACGACAAGGCACGGGCTCTCCGGGGCAGCTCTGTGTTTGTGCAGCTCCTGTTTACGGACGGGACCACAGCTAAGCAAACACTTGCAAGCGAGTGCCCACTCACTGCTCTGGAAGTGGAAACCCAGGCCCTACCCCAGCTTTCACAACAAAAATTAGTCACAGCACACCAACAGGGGTCGTAAATCCAGCAACAGTAGATAAAGTTTCAATGGAGACATCCCTTGTCCTCTCTTACATAACTGAGACATCCCTTTTCTTTGGATCCTGCCTTTCCAGATCACTTTGAGGCACAGGGACCCTCTGCTCCTGAGGCAGAGGTGCTTTACATTTTGCTTTAGATACCAACCATTGCTCAAGAAGTCAGTCAGATAGCACCAACACCCGTCCTTAACACCATCCCCAGGCTTTCCAGCGAAATTTCACGGTGGGTTTATCCACCCACATTGGCCACAGGGGTCTGACTTTAGCAGATTATAAAACATGGCTCAGAACATTTGCAATGTTTGACCATACAAATACGGGCTCCAGAATGGCTCAAAAGTGCTTTTAAATATTTGGATACTGGGAGATCTGGGGCACTGAGGAGTTACTCTTCCTGTGAAAGAGGAGGCAGAAGCCTGTGGATCAACCATGGCTTTGGCAACACAAGGAACACTGAGAGCACACCTGGGATAACGTGTTACTTGGGTAACTTATGCTGACACAGATGAAACCCCTCCAGGTGATGTAAGCTGGGTTAGCAGTGATCAGTTTTGCCAGTCTTAAGTGCATTTATTTCAAGGCCTTTACTGAGACACCAGTATCCATCATGAAATCAGACCTTTACACCAGCAAACATCTGCAGCACAGGCCCGACCTAGGCTCACATCTGGCTACCAAGCACAGTGGCATTGCCTTGTGAAACACGAGCAGGTTGCTACTTGTATGAGGGTTTGATTACGGAGTGAGTCCATTTATCATCAGTTAACTTGGCAATGTTATTTTCGCAGAAGGCTGGCCTAGAGACTTCCTGGCCCTTTGCTGCATGCTGCAAACGATGGCGTTTTACCTAAGGATGGAGGAGCAGGGAGGAGATCCAACACACAGTAGATTGAAGCTATGCATAGTTTTATGTCTTTTTAAAGGCAAAAAGGAAAAGGAGCGGCAATACGATACCTGCCAGCGCAACAGAAGCGGATAAAAGCAGAGGTGCTGGAGGGTTACCCCTACAGGGTATATCCTTCACATACCACACAAGCTACCCCACCATGGCAGCTGGGCTGGGGAGGAGAAGGCAGGGTGGATTACGGCACAGCCCGGAAGCAAAAGCAGAGACTGTCTCTCCATAAATATTGCCAGGCAGCATATAAGCCAGTGAGGGGCTGCGTCCTGTGACGCCCCGGGGACAGGGGAGCAGGACCTTTCTTTCTACCTGGTGCAGCAGCAGGGCTGGAAGTGTTCTGCTCCCCTGCAAACTAATGCGAGCAGCAGCACACACCTCTACCCTAGGGAAAAGCATGCATATATGCAGCAAGGAGAGCACCCCAGCCCAAAACCATTTACATCTGCAACATACAACACGGGGAAAAACGAGGGCAAGATGGGCGTGGAGGGAACAGGCAGAGCTCTGGCACAGGTAACCGGTGCGGCAACTCGTGTGCTGTCCAACCACTGTGCTGGCAAATTTACAGGATCACAATGTCAAACTGCACGTTCGGAGTGAAGGCAGATAGGCACGAAAAGCAGGAACAATCTGACTACTGAGGAAAATTACAGCCATCACTGAAGGCAGATTGGGTGACTCCAACATCTAAAGGATGATAAAACAGAACAAAGAGAAGCTTAAAAAGTAATCCTTAATTAACTACTTCTGAAACTTGTCGAAATCACTGCCTGCGTCTTGTTTGCTAATGGACCTGTCAGCAGCTTCTTAGGCTGCAGGGGTCATGGTAGCAACAGAAAGTGCTGCTTTGTTCTCGGGTTTGGTATCTCTTTTGCCCTCTAAGTGCATTTGATGTTTTCATTTTAAGTGTACTCAAAAGGCTGTTGCAAAGGATGGGCAAGGGATTTTACCTACAGCCTCCCTCAGCCACTGGCATAGGGAAGAGAGAAAAATGCTTCTTGTGATTTTAATACAGGAGATATACCCACAGCCCAAAACCAGGGATGCTGCCCACATGTATCTGTCCCATAGGATACACTGCACCTCCAAAAGCTGGTCAATGGGCACTAGGTCGGCAGTATCTCAGCCCAGTGCTGCATCTCTGACACAGCCTGCTTTCCAATGCTTCAGAGAAAACATCTGAAAAATCAAGTCGGGGATCTCCTCCACAAAGCCTCGGACTCAATTCCAACAGCAGGAGAGGCCAGTAAGTCTTAACATCCTATCTGAAATGCTACTTACAAAGTAACAACTGTCTACAGTTATCAAACTGTCTGAACTTCCACTTGCCGTCCCAAGCTTCATCTATTTTTGGTTTCTGCAATATCTGCCGTCACCAAATTTGTTTTATTTACTCTTTATGTGATTCACCCATACTTTGCTGTTGGAACATGTGTGCTGCTTCTATCAGAAAAGGGGATGGAAGTAGTGCATTTACTCCCTCTCTTTCCCCATCAGGAGTCTGATGATCATTTCAGACAGGAGAAATACTACCGAATAGCTGAGGTTGGAAGGCACCTCTAGAGATCACCTAGTCCAAGTTCCTGCTCAGAGTAGGGTCACCTACACACAGCTGCCCAGAACCGTGTCCAGTTGGGTTTTGAGTATCTCCAGCATGGAGACTCCACCACTCTCCCTCACCAAACTGTGCCAGTGTTCAACCACCCGCACAAAAAAAAGTTTTAAGTCGAATTTCCTGCATTTCAATTTATGACTGTCATTCCGTCATTGGGCACCATTAAGAAGTGTCTTCTCTACTCCCCATCAGGTATTTATACACATTGGTAAAATCCCTCTGAGCCTTCTCTTCTCCAGGCTGAACAATCCCAGCCAGCTCTCGCAGCCTCCCCTCATATGAGAGCCTTCAACCCCTTTATTGTCTTCCATGCCCTTCACTGGACCTGCTCCAGCGTGTCCATGTCTCTTTTACTGGAGAGCGCAGCACTGGGAACAGCACGCCAGATGTGTCTCATCAGGGCTGAATTGAGGAGAATAACTTGGTCATTTTTGAATGTCTCAGTATTTCTTTGGTTTTGCTAACCACTGGAGTAACAGCAGCTGTTAAGAACTCTCTATTTAACTAGGAAACTGCCTTCGCAATGCACACCTCAGCCAGAATTTTCATGCCTTGACATTTTCACATGAACGCAGCTTTGTTTCCTACAATGAACAGGAACACTTTCAAAAACTTTATCCCATCTTTATATTTTCTTCAAAATAAAAGGGCATTTGTATTCTTGAAAACAATAACAGATCCCTTTGCTTTTCCGGACAAGGCATATAAAGATAAATAGAGTAAAACACACAGTTCTGGGATTTAAAAAGCTGAAAGTGTTTCCTAGGACTGATTTATAAAAAGGAACAGTCCCATAGTGAACAAACTCTGCTTCAGGACGGGTCCCTCTGACACCTCTCAGTGGCCTCAGATAGTCCATTTCTCTGTACGAGCTTCCACACTTTTGACCAGGCCTTCTCCCAAAACCTCGAAGTCCTCCAGAATCGCCTCCACATTGGGAACACAGACCAGCTCGTTGTTCAGAGTTGTCACCATCCTTCCTTTCATGTTGGAGACCTGCAGGACACACATAAACATTGCACAAAAGGGTGCACCCACTCAGAGCTGCTTCACAACTTCTGCAAGCCCCACATAGAAGTAAACTGCTCTCCTGCCTTGTCACACCCAACCTCTGCCACATCACTACACGCAATTTTCTAAGCTTCACTTCTCAACACCATCATTGCTCATTATTAGAACTAATAAACTGCAAGAGTGGCCCTTCTGGCCCCTTTTAGGGTTTACCCTGGAGCTACAGTCCAAAGACCGCAAGCAACAAAGAGGAGAAAAGCTGCCTATGCTCTGGCTCTGTTGTCGGGTGTCAAAATCTCAAGTGGGAAGAGATCTTTGGCTTCACCAGGGTGAGGAAAAAAAAAAAACAAACAACAAAAAAAAAACCCCACACCTCATGTTTAAATCAAGCCACACGCAGCTCAGATGCAAGCATGTTCTCCTCTCATTTCACATCCGTGAATAACTGGGTTTCACAACTACAGTTAGGCTGAATGTCCAATGCCCTCTGGCCATGAAGAGAGGGAAGTTAATCACCCAGAGACTGATAGCAGAAGAGCCTGGGCTGCCAACTTGGAGCCATGAGTCACTGGTTTCTTTGCGTCTTTCCTTCATAGAAAGCAGCATGAATCACTCCAGCGTGCCTCACACCTAGCTTAACCACCCTCTAGAGCTTGCCAACCCACACAGCGTAGCTGGAAAAAATCTCCATATATTGAATAGGACTTGGGCACTATGAACCTAGGCTTGCAGCATCTTGTGAGCTGGACGTTTCTGGGCAAGACGACCAAAGCCAGAAGAATAGGACAGCCTGCTGGACACACCAAATGTCTTTGGCAAATGAGGCATCACCCACCTCCCAGGAGGGGAAGAGAGAAGAGCGCCTGGGACAAAGAGCTCTGTTCCGACCCATGATCATGGTGCTGGGGCTTGTCCAGGGACACATGATCCCCTCTTAGCTCTGCTGATGACTGGGGGCACTGTAGCCACAAACCTATCTTGGTTTCACCCTTTCCAAGAAGGGACAGAAGTCTAAGCTCCATTTCTGTCTCAAAGGCCTTTGGGGCTGATAAGAGTTAGACAAAGCAATTACAATGCAGAAAACAAAAAAAAGCTCTCCAAGCTTCCAGGGCATAAAGGTAACATGAAGCTTAAAGTAGAGCCAAAAACTCACCTTAAAAGGCTGAGGCTGAAAGCTCAAAGGTTTCCACAAAACTGCAATCACTTCCCCACCATGCTTGTCATAGAAGAACAAGGCGAGATCACTGAAGGCATCCTAGGGAAGAAAACAAACAGAGGTTGTGCCAGACATCCCAGAGCCAGAGACCACCCCCGATTCAGTCTCCTTACACTTTCACACATGGTAGCTCCACACCAGCCAGGACCAAAGCTGCAACTCTTCAATGAATACCCAAAAAAGAAAGCAACTGGCAGCCCATGGACAAGTCCTGAGTGCCTCCTCCTACCTCTTCTACCACAGCCTTGATGGATACAGTGCACTGCCTCCAAGTTTTGCATGCAGACCTCATTGCTGACTACCTCTTGCTGTCCCAGAAAGCAGAAACATGATCCACCACCTCCCACAGGCCTGGAAGAGCACCCAGAAATCAACATACATCTTTAGGACAATGGACCCCTTAGATGACTACCCACTGAGTGTTCCTCACCATGGTCACCCATCAGCTGGATCTGGCATTACCAAACTGTCCTATCCCAGCGTCCAACAGCCATATCCAAAACTTCACAGTGCATCAGATGGCAAGAGGCAGGCCCTGCCCAGCAGGCAATCCTGCCATAATATGTTTCATTACATGGCAGCAAAGACCAACCCCAGTCAAGGATCTTTCACTGGAGGCCAGCAGCTCAAGCTCTGCAGTCTGTGCAACAAAGGTACCAAATCTCCTTCTTCTCCCAGGACAAACACCATGTGCTGTCAGCACACAGTGTCCTCAAAGGAAACATAACAGCAGAAATTTTACATAACAGGAAGTCCTGTGAGGTGCAAAGAGATGGAATGGTCAATGGAGGCACTGCAGGAATCTGCTCTCCTTGCCCCTGTGCTTCAGCAGCTGTGTCAATGAGTATCTCCTTCGGTAGCACTGGGCAGAAGAGCTCAAAAAGAGATCTTGCATAAAGAGATGACTAAAGTCCACAGTCTGGTTTCCCCCAAGCCCACGCAAACTGGATTCCCAGCACTGCAAAAAGGCTGGGGATGAGCGCTGCAGCAGAATAAACAACAGTACAAGCAACTTTTCAAACACAAAAGTCTGGCCCTACAGTTCAGCACCCAACACACTGGTATCTGGATATATGCACCCCGAGTGCAGCTGACCAAGATAGCCAAAAAGCTGCTCCCTGGCACTTACTCATCTTGGTGGAGATTAACATGAGGCAATAGCCCATGTTTACCAGGCAGAGCAAACAGCCCCCAGCATCAGTACAGGACAAGTTTCTGCACATGGCCTCACCAGCTTTGGAGCAATCTACTGCAAGAAATACAGACCCTCTGCTCCTTCTTCGTTCTTCTTCTCCATTCCCTTAGTTTCCAGCTGCAACTCACCCACACTCTTACAAACAGAGGTCTCTGCTGGCATCATTGTATCATGAGGTTTTCATGAGGATGTGCATTGAAAAATAATCAAGTCAAAGGCAAGCTTGGAGGGGTCTTGTATGGACATACCAAGATTGCAGTAGGAGATAAAAAACGTGGATTGGGTTGGTATTACCAGTGATCCCAAAGGGTGGGGTGGCATTTTAAGAGTAAAGACCTGATAAGCAGGGAGGGGTGGAGTTCTCTGCAACCTTCAGAGCCAGATATATGAGTTCGGACTTGAAGTACCACAAACAGAGGGCAACACGATTAGGCCATCAAGCTGGGAAGATCCTGAGACCTGCCAGCTCATCCCGCTTCACGGGATCTTCATGGGGGGAAAGGCTGGTCAAGGCATTATCTCACAAACTGGCTAGAAAAACCACTGTCTAAAAATACATTGAGAAAGAGGCAACCCTCCCTGGCATTTCTCAGCTGAGAGCAACGGGTTACGCTCAGTGCCAGTCAACAGGGAAGACTCCTCCTTTTGCCGAAAGGCAAACGGCAGGAGGGAGGAAAAGCTCAACAAAGGGCAAAAAAACCTCAGGGCACGCTGACCGCCAACGTGCAGCTTTCCGAACCAGAGGGGAGCAGAACATGTGAGAACCTGAAAAAGCTCTGCTACCCTACAGGGCGAGGTTGAGTGCCACTGGATGCTCCCTAAGAGAAAGATGTTTTCTTTACAGGCTTGTCTTGCTGGACAGGAGCCAGGAGCATTTGCAGGAAGAGAACTCTCCCAGGCTCAGCTCATTTCCCAATAAAACCACTGTTCAGCCCCAATACCCAGCACCTTTTATCCAGAGAGCAGGGAGCAGAGGTTAAAAGAACGGCATCCAGTTCATAATCCCAGCAAAGCGAAAGCTTCTGCACTTGCACTGCTCCCAGCATCGTTCTATAATAGTGCCTTGGGTCAGCTCCACCAAGCTATGGAGATGCACATTCAACTCTTGGGAAACTGTAGCATTAAAAGGGTCTGGTATATTAGTCACCACACTTATGTTTGTACAGAGGCTTGGGGAGTAAAAGCAAACAGTCCTCACCTCCCTTTCCACATCCTATGCTCAATGCCCAGTGCCACTGGACTTGCCTGAGCCTGCAAACACCTTCCTCAAGGGAAAGCCTAAGAGAAAAGGGAGAAAAGGCACGGAGTGCATTTGAATCCCTATTCCCTTCTGAAGCTGTTGTATCTTTCCTTGCAATTCAGCTTTAAAGGCCCAGGGAAAGCTCTCCCTGCTCAAGTGGATACCTGCCATCAGCAAAACCTACAGCTGGTTCCTATCTCGCAGAAATACAGGGGACCTCCAAGCTCAGGGCTGCAATTCAGAGGAGCCTCATTGTCTGGGAAAGGGGTACATTGCACCTGTAAGATTAGCTCAAGGTCTGTAAGGAGCCACCTGGATTGTCGGAATGAAAGAATGGAGAAACGTAGTGAGTAAAACAATACCCTGATCTAAAATGGGATTACTGGATTAAGCAGCTCGGGCTGAAGCATGCATTTTGCAATGAGGTAAGCGCTCATTGCTAGTTAAGCAACTACATCGTTGTTGTTTAGGGGTGGGTTTTTTTTGGCCTAACCATTTATCCACCCACTTTTTCACTGCTCCTACTTATACCCAGAGATCAGGCTCATTGCATCATAGCCGCTGGAAAAAGAGGAGACGTTTGGGGAGGCCTCTGCACCCAAAATGCACCTAGCAGCTCTTCCTGGTGCGATGGCAGTTCAAGTGGTAAATGCATCAATCAACACTTGCTCAGTGCTTAGAACATTTCAAGTGCTTTCAGCGAGTGATCTGCCAGTATAAAATCCTATTAAAGCTACTTACTTCCAACAAATCACTGCATTTGTGGTTAACGCTTTAAAGACCTTGTCATCCTACTGCAACCTGCCCTGATGCTCGCAGGTTACCAGGTACAGGCAGAACCTTCCCCCATGCTCAAACAGAGCAAGGAGCACTGTCAAGAAAACCAGGCTGGGGTTACTGCTGTGTCAGCAGGGTTTTAAAAGAGAAAAGAAACCTGTGTGTTAGGTTTCAGATTCACTTGGTAAAAGGTATCTCAAACTATACAAACTTTTCCACCTCCGAGTGCCTCACCAGACCCACATGCACATCCTTGTTCTGGGGGTTTGGGGCAGAGGGAAAGTATGGAGTAAAAAAAAAAGCCACCCATGTTTTGGCTGCATTAACAAACATGCCTTGTCCACCAATCCATCAAAACATCTGAGATTAAAGTCTTCAGTCGCTTCCTATGGGATGAATCCAAGGCAGACCTCTAGGAAGGCATCACCAACACACAAGAAATGTAGCCACAGGTACCCTCGGAGCTCACCCAAGGAGCATGAAGGGCTGATGCCTCAATACATGCCTGTGTGCATATGCATACGTGTGTGCATCCACCCCCAACCCTGGGCACTACACTAAGAGTCACATAGCTGCTCTGAAGCTATACGAGCAGGGAATTTCCTGCCACCTCTGCCCCTCCAAGGGCATAGACCCACACAGGAAGTTTTTCTCAGTAGTACTAGAGCCCACAGAGCTTTTTTCAGTTCATATCTGCCTATCTGGAAGTCTCCATAGGAGGAGTCAGGCCTGTCAGTCAAAAAAGGAAGGGAGCAGTCTGACCTGAAATTTCACCATTTCCAGCTACCTCCAGTAACCACAGCTTATATACTGTAAGAAACCAAGAACTTTTAATATCATTAATTCCTTCCTAACATGCAGTAGCATGATATGCATTCCTACACCATGGGAGGAAGAAAGGAAAGGGCTGTAAGTCTTCCAGATATGTCTTGTTTGAAGGTGCAAGAAATGCAAAACATTGCTTTAGAGGGAAGGACGTTTACAGTAAAGCAGGAAACATTTTCCTGCTCATCTGTACAGGAAAGATCTCCCACAAACAAGATGGGCAAGACAGGCAGCTCCTCTGCCATGAGCTCTGGTAGACACGTGCAGCCAGAGAAAGATAAATCTCAGTAAAAGAGAGCACTTCACATCCAGTGACCCACTGAAACAAAAGACCCGGTAAGAAATGTTAGGTCTTTTAACAGCCATTATAGATATGCAGATGGACGTGGTACAGACAGCTTCATCCGATTTTCCCCACAATGAGAAAACAGCTCTGGACCCTGGGGAGGTGACCACAGCCTTTAGGCTTTGTGAGCTCCTGAATGCATGTAGATGGGCACAGCAAGTATATCCACAGGACTCGCTGGATGTGGGCAGAAAGACTGCCCCCTTGAGCTCAAGCTCAGCCAAGCCACTCTGAAGTAAGAGGTGTGCTGACTGAGCCTTCCCATGCCACGTCCCCAACAAACAGCTGCGGGTTCTACAGCTTGACAGCCACCATGACACAGACCAGCAACCACGACAGAGATCCCACCAGAGCCTCATCTGAGACGCTTAATTTAGCCTTGCTGGAGAATCACGCTGGGATCAGACACAGGGTTTGCTTGCTGAGGTGCTCAAGACCGTAGGCACTGCAGAGGCTGGTGATGGGCTAGAGCTACAGGGAAGCCCTCTCTGCAGGATGTCTGGCACCTGCTTTCCCTCAAAAGCAACTGTCTGCAAAGCCTTCTCATCTAAACAGACTCCCAGAACAGGCCTTTTCTATGAGATCTGTCCTGGAATTGAAGAATATCCCAACTGAATCCCATGACCAACCTTTCATCTCTACCCAGAGACTCCCAGGCACCACAGCAACTTGATCAGACCAGCTCCTGCAGCACATCTCCTTGGAGCAGGAAAAATTAAAGCAGTCAGGACTCAATACCTCCCCCCTCCTTTCATTTTCTCCTCTGATTAGGCTCCTTGGGGAAGGCATGCAGGAATCCTTCGGCTCCAGAGTGCTCATGACTTGCTAACCCCTTTGATTTGAGAAGAACAAGGACTTCTTAAGAGAAAACAGGTTGGAGAGGAGAAAAGTGGGTCTCCTGGTTACTGTGCCATGGACACAGGAAGATGCTATGTCCTGCTCCCCTCAACTCAACCAATATGCCTGGGCATTGAAATCCCTTTTTCACGTGGCAAGCTCAGAAAAGGGTAGATGTTTCTTTTCTGCTCATAGAAAAGATCAAAATCCCACAGCATCGCTCCATGGCAGATGTCTCCCTTTGTTGCTACAAACCCACCTCGGCTACAACCCTGTTGCTCAATTCTGTGGTTTGTGCTATTAAGGGATAGCAAATTACTCTGAGTCAAAGCCAGCCAGTTCTGCATCCAAGTGCCTTCTCATCCAAAATCTCTCATAAGGATTCACTGCTGTCACCACACTCCTTTCCTGCACTAACTTCTTGCTGTGTTTGGATCAACCCCAGGGCTCCCAGCCTGCAGGATGGGGATAAGCTGCTTTGAGAAGCAAAAGCCAGGGAAGGAGAAATAAAAAGGTGCTGGAGAGGCTACCAGCCAAAGCCAGGTCAAAGCACAAAGCCGATGCAAAGTTCCTGCCTTCAAGCAACAACACTGGTAACACTGAGACACGGAGCTGGATGATTTCTGATGGGGTAGTTTTGATCGGCAGCATGCACCACCTGCTTGCTGATGACCCTGCAGTGAAAAGCTGGCTTTTAAGGCCCTCCAACACAGGTGGACATGGCTGAGTTACCAGAGAGAACGTGCAGCATCACCTCTTTGATTTTTCCAGAAGAAACACCTGTTTTCCCAGAAAGAGATATTCATCAGCCCCTTCAGGTCTGCCTGCTACTGATCTGGAAGCTACAAGAGCCAAGTGAACTGGTACTGCAAGATACCTCCAATACGACAGCCGCAAGGGAACACAGTCATATGTATCTCAGAGCCTTCAAAAGGAGGAAAAGCCCCCCAGCCAGAGTTGCTGAGGCAGATTTCAGACTCTCTACCCCATAGCTCGCTCTTCAGGGAAACCTCTGACCGATTTCTGCTCTTTTCATCCCGAGCACCCTCGGGCCAAAGAATGAGAGGCACCAAGTGAACACAATACTGCTTCCAACAAGGCAACGTGACCTTTGCTTACACCCATGTTTCTTCATTGGGATGTTAGTATATTGGATTTAGGACCAGCTGTAATTTGTAACCCAACCAAACCCTATTCCAAGTCTGTTATTCCCTGTAGTAGAGAAAATGGACAGCAAAAATTCAGTTTGGATGTCATAATCAACTGGATCAATTGAGTTATAATTGCTTAAAGGATAATGAAAGCTGCTTTCCAGGGAAGTCTATTCTGCACCTTTCACTTCTGGAGCCATTTGCTGACACCGAGTTGACTACAAGCACAAAAACGTCCTATAAACTGCAACACACCCTGATGAGTTTCCTGATTGACAACCTCGGTATCCAGCGTGATCTGCTGCAAGCCTGTTAACAGCCTCGCCAAGAAGCCTGCTCTCCCCATCGGCTCATCCAACAGTCTCCAGTTCCTCTTCAAGCACAAAGGCAGCCTTCTGCCAGGTCTCAGAGGCTCCGGCCCTGTGCATGCAGGCACCTCCAGTGCCTTGGCAGCTGCTGAAAGGCTCCGTTCAACTCTAACCCCTCCTCTTCCAGCATGGCATGGAGAGGGATTTCAGGCTTAAGAAACTCCATTTCCTATACAGACCTGCACCTCTTGGTTGAGGTTTCATGGTGGCAGGTCAAATCCTTACCATACACGTAACAGAAGAGAGGGGCTAGTATTGATATTACTCCTCAGATCCAGATGCCAGGAAAGAGTGAAATAGTGAACAGTTCCCAACTGCCATGCATCCTGCTCCCTTTTAAAAAAAGTCTTGTGCTGGGTGCTTCTCCCCCTCCTTGCATATCCTAGACTCCAAGAAACCCCCTAGATACTCTCTGCAACATGTCCCACAGGACCTCCATCTTCAAAGCCACCTTCGTTCTCGAAGGCAGGAGAGCACTGAGCACCTTCTCTCCCCTCTCTTCTCCCCTATGACTTTCCAGGTAAACAAGCAATGCTACTTGCAAGAAAATTGTGAGACAATTTTGAGGACTTAATTTAAAGAGGTTTCGCACGCATCCCGGTCTCTCACTTCCTTGCCCCCCACTTCCACCCCAGACTGTTCCAACCTGCTGTGGGCGACAAAAGGACCAAACTCACACCTTGCTAGACCCAGCACCTCTACTGAAGCCACAGCAGATTCCCATAGACTGGGCAGATATCAGCACGAAATGCAGCTGGCAGACGGGGTGGAAGGTTAACAGGACTGTGCCCAGGGTTGAGGAAATCTTCAAAGAAATCCTTCCAAATTTCCTTTGGCCACCTCCTAAGCTACCTGCGTTAAGGTGAAAGAGGCACTTGAACCTAATGTACCCAGCATCTTCCAGCCTCAATTGGAGTTTTAATTCAGGCACCTCTGCAATTTCTTCTGCAGACCTGGAGGAAAGATCTGTCCCTTTCTCCTGTTCCTCCTTGCAACTGCCACCACTGCCAAGCCTGACAGTGGCAGCAAAGAAACACTCAGTGGCTGTGCATGATTAGACAACTTGGGGACCAGCAAATGCTAAATGCTGCAAAGCCTGCAGAATGCAGCCCAGGAAGAGAAGAGATACTAACCAAAAACTATTTTTCTTTTGCAGGCACACCTCTCTCCCTAGCGCAAGCTTGGAGAGAAGCTGATACCAAATCTTCAGGCAAGAGAAGTATAAGGGAAGGTGGACAAAACCCTCCTGGCATTTTGGTCAGGAGAAGGGAAAGAGGAAACCTCTCTGACCTGGATGCTGTCCAGGAGGGCTGGGAGGGCCGGGAGGGCCAGCCAGGAGCTGCCAGAGCACAGCTGAAGCTGAAGACCCCGCAGCTCCAGCTCTGCCTTCCAGCAAGATGCCACCAGCCCAGCCTGGCTGGCATAGGGACCTGAGCAGCCAACGCATGCTCCAAAAAGGGAAATCCCAGCCTGATATTAGGAAACAAATTTTCACAATGGTGGCCAAACATTGAGGCAGCGAGGTGGGAAATCTCCATCCCTGGAGACAGTCATGATTCAACAGGACTGGACTCTGCACAACCTGCTCTAACTTCAAAAATGGCTCTGCCCTGAGTGGGGAATGGGGCCAGAGATGTTCACAGCACCCTTCCTGCTAAAGCCAGACTATGACTCCTACAGCAGTTCTGGCACTGTTCACAGCACTTCCCTGGGTAAAGGATGACAGCAACTTGAAAGCCAAGCCAGGTTTTGGGGGCATCCAGCTCCACCTCTCTGCACTCTAACATTTACTCAGCTTCCGCACACAAAGCTGGGAAGGGCCAAAGAGGCAGAGAATGCACATCTGCAAAGCACTGTCTGTCCAGATCTGGTGTGGATCACCACTGTCACCCAGCATCTTGCATAACTCCCCAGCTTGCTGAGACTTTGGCATGGCTACACGGTGGAAAAGCACTGGGTTGATAATTTCAGACACTAGTGTTCTCCATACATCCACATTACCAACCTCCTCTGCTATCATTCATGTAACCAGCTCCAGAGAAACCGTCTGGTGACCAATATTAAGCTTCTACAGTTCATGCAACCATTTCCCTAACAGCAGGAGCCATACTGGTACCATGGATTCTTGTACATACCTCCAGAAAATATGGGCAGCTACTGCCCATCGTGCACTCCAGTTGGTGCAAGACATGAAAAGTCAATTAACAGACTAGAGACAAACGGCTTAAAGCTACTTTTGCACTAAAATATCATATTCTTCAGCAAAAGCTTCAGGTGCTTTGTATCTGAGGTCACTCTCACATCAGCAGCACTCCCATTTCCATGGAATGGTGATGCATTCACCAAGTCTTCTGCTGAAGAAGCTATTTCAGATGCATACAAAGAGTGACCATCGCATGCAAAATACATAAAGATGCACCAACTAGGTCCTGCAGTGGCACTCAACTAATGACCTGAATGTCAGAAGGCAGCTCCTCCTTAGGCAGGTAGCCCCCTGTGTCTCCCCCGAAAGGGCCATGCTTACTCTCAGCTCCTGGAGGTAGCACTGTACGGGGTCATAGTCCACGACAGGAAAGAGGATCTTCATGGCAGTGCTGTTCTTCACCACGCCCCGGGAAAACGACTTTAGTGGCCGGTCCACACTCTCCAGATGCCGAGGAATCTGGTTTGGATTCAGGTGGATTAGAACATCGTAAAGGTCCAAAGGAGGGCGGAAGACCATCTGCAGGGAGATAAGACCAGTGCTACTCAATACAGGACACAGGCGAGCAGGAGAGATGAGAGAGGTTTCACAAGTCCTTGCTTGCATTTTATTCCCTTCTCCTTAGAAAGCAGTAAACCAAAGCCAAAATTTTTGTGATATTTATGTCAGAAGTTTGCCAAGACATCTACAGGAAAAACACAGCTGTAGCAGTGTCACAGGAAGCTCCTACCCCCCATCCCACTCCCTCTGAGCTGAGACATGTCCCCAGTCCAGTATGGGCCCTGCTTGCATCAGAAGGACGTGACCCTTACTCCTCTATACCCCATGCAAGTGCTGTAACAAGGACTTTGTCGAGGGCAAGGTGGTTTCCCCATGGACATCTCCTGGTGCATAGGCTAAATGTTCTCTGGACCACCAAAGTGCACCAGGAAGGACACACTTGATTGCTGTACAGTTGGGCTGTGGCAAGCTCAACCCTTAGAGAAGGGAGATACTCCCTATCCCCATCAGACATATAGCCAGAAGGATGACACTGTCTCTCGGACTCCCAGCTCAGCAGAAAAAGCTAACTGCTGTGCCCAGGACTTGGGGACGGTCCCTGGAGAAGAGCTTTCCATGGGGCCAGTGTGGCCTTCCTCTCCAGCCCTGACCACAGACCCCAGGAAGCCCACCTGAGTGCACGACAGTGGGGTGGGCAGTCAAGAGACGGACAGATGGTGAGGTAATGGTGCCACATGTGGTAGAGTCTCAGGACACAGAGGGGAGTCAAGAAACTAACAGGAACCAAATGACACCCAGGGGATACAAGGAGCCACGTAATAACAGGACAGTTCTTCCATCCTCCTATCCCCACGCTTTGCTTATAAACAGATTAGCAGCCCTGGAAGCAGTGTCTCATGCTTAGCCCTAAGGAACGTCACAGGGGAGGATGCTGGTACGGACCAGAGTGATACCCTGGGGATAAGCAAGGATCTCACTGCAACAGCCAAGGGGAATGCAGGGGTAAGGAGGACCGAAAAGACTCAGTTGGGGCGTTGGGAGGATGCTATGGACAGGCAACGGCTTGTTTCAGGAGCTAACCACCCCCAGCTCACACTGCACCTCTTGGGTTTCCGTTTTGGGTCTGCACTGCAACTGCAGCACACTGGGCATATCTCACACATAAGCATCTCACCTCTTCACAGCCCTGTAAAGCACAATGCTACCAACTCAAGTAGATCTCACCCCTGTAATATGTCCAGCGCAAAATGCAACAGAACTGAAAGTAATGTCAGTAAATGCTTTTTATATTGCCTAGGCAGGAAAAAAAAACAAACACCACTCTATGTGGTTTTTCTTCTAATATGAATCTGTCATATCTAACCACTTTAAGACCTCTCAGCCTCAATTGCCTAAGTCATTACTTGGCATGCCAACAAGCTCCCCTACAAAATGCATGTATCTTCCTTCAAAGGGCAAATAACTGTCTCCATCTCCCAGGTCCATTTGAGTAATGGACGTTTTAACTTAAAAAAGAAAGTGAAGAGGGTTAGATTACATACGCCCTTGTTCCTCTGCTCAAACCAAAATACTATCTTCCTAAAGTGCCTGTTAGCGTCCTACCAAAACCTCCGCTGCCCTGGGCTTGGCTAGACTCAAGCACACAAGCCAGATTTGCACAGTTACACTAAGACAGAGTCTTCCAGAGGCAGCATTTGCTCTGGCCACGAACATGCGACCAATTTGGCATGGGAATATTGCAGGTCTGCTCATGCCCCAAGAAAACCAGAGAATGCAAAATAAATTTTTCCCAATGAATGATATTTCACCCCAAATATCCAGAGCTGCATCTCCCAGAAGTGGGACAGCACAGCAGAGGCACCAGTTTCCCAGATCCCATCCTTGCTGCTCTTCATCTTCGGGCAACCACACATGGCCACAGCCTGAATCCTACTACCACCTTCTCTGAACAACCCTGTTCAGAGAAGGGGAACAAATCTGGTGAGGAGTCTAGAGAACAAATCTTAGGAGGAGCAGCTGATGGAACTGGGATTGTTTAGCCTGGAGAAACAGGCTTATCTTTATCTCTCTGGAGAAAGAGACCTTATCACTCTCTACAACTACCTGAAAGGAGGGTGTAAGGAGGTGGGGGTCAGTGTCTTCTCCCAGGTAACAGCCAATAGGGCAAGAGGAAGCAGCCTCAAGTTACACCAGGGGTGGTTTACATTGGATATTAGGAAAAATTTCTTCACTGAAAGGTCTGTCAAGCATTGGAACAGGCTGTCCAGGGAAGTGTTGGAATCATCATCCCTGGAGGTATTTAAAAGACGTGTCGATGTAGTGCTGAGGGACATGGTTTAGTGGTAAGTTGGTAGTGCTAGGTTAATGGTTGGACTTGATGATCTTAAAGGTCTCTTCCAACCAAAACAATTCTATGATTCTAACACATTCCAGCAATTATAACTGAAGACCAATATGCTTTGCCAGAGCCTGAAAACCCCTGTGCTGGCCAGGGGGTTACCTTCACATCCTGGCTGTTGAGTGGGTCCATGAGCTGCTCCTCCAGGGCGCGGAGGGACTCTGAGGCCAGCACAAGAAGGCGCTGCAAAATCTGGGAACAGAAGAAAGCCAGAGGGTGAAATTCAGAAGTTCAGATGTAGCAGGGAACCCGCTCACCCACAGGGCCATTGGAGGCGGTTCCAGCTCTGGGAGCAGGGAACTTCCCCAAGCCAGTAGCCACTACATGGCAAGGACAGAGGGCCCAGCTCACCTGCGCTGAGGGTTGCTCTTGGGTCCACATGGAGCTCCACTGGTCTTTGGGGGTGGCAATGAACATGACAGGGAGGCGAGGGCGAGCAGCCACAAACTTGTTCTTGATCTCAGTGCAGTCAGCATCTGGAGGGCAGGCAGATGGGTGAGATGCTCTGCCCCATCCACAGCCCTCCAGCCTTCTCACCCATGTATGGCAGCCCAGAAAAGGGCAGTACAACAGGCTTTATCCTCTCCCACGTTCTGATCCCACAGTCCATGTGCAACCAGAGCTCTATCGCCAAAGGCTGCTCTGCTCTCATGCTTCCCTCAGCTCCTGCCTGCAGGAAGTTTTCGAGGCAGGATGCAGGGCTAGATGAATGTTTGCTCTAAACCCACCCAGGCAGGCACAGACACGGTGCAAGACACAGCAGGCACTGGGACTGACACAGGCTGGGAACTCACATTGTAAGCTAATGACAGAGTTTGTACCCAAAGAGTTTTCTACTTTCCCCCCTACCTCAAGTCAGGACAAAAATAGCTCTTTGGCCAAAACCACTCCCATTTAGTTCATTAAAAAAAGCTGGAGGGTGGAAAAATATCGATTTCCAAAACCCAATTCTCCCTCTCAAAAAATAAAAATATGAGGGAGTGATGAAACACACAGAAAAAGCTGCTCCCTCTGGCATTGCCCACACCACTCCCAAGCAGCTTTACCTTTTCTTATAAATCAGCTTTAAAAGCTGGGTGTAGCTATCTCCCCCACCCCACCACCACCCAAAGCCAAGACAATCCCGTGGTTTCTTCTGGCTCCTGGGGAAAGGCAGCACGTATCCAAAAGCTGATCAACAGACAAAAAATAAGAACAGGGAAGGGCTGCATGTCCACTTCGATGTACCAATATGCTCCTTCGGAAACCAGTGACCTTTACCAGGAAATTCTTAACGCTCAGCAGGTAACAGAACCTGGAGGACTGCAGCCCTTTTCCCTTGCAGGTTTTGGAATTGGTGACTAGTAGACCATCACTGTGATCTGAGTGGTGCAGCAGTGCTCTCAAAGCAGAAACAGTGCAGGACGCTTTGAAGCTCCCCGTTCAAGAACCTGACTGCTCTCCCAGCACAATTTAAGGTTTGGTCCCCAAGAGCCAGGGCAAAGCCTCAAGCAAAAGTACCAGCTACGAAGAAGCAGAGGGCTTCTAAAGCACGGCAGGACAGGAGTAAGGGAGGGGAAAACCTCCTTGCCCCCAGCAGAAGCCATAAAACCCCCATGTATCCAAGACCCTTGGATCCAGGTGCTGACCAAGGAGAGCTCAAGACTCAAGCCACGACTCTCCTGCACGCTGCCTGCTCACCTGTAAGGCCAGCGTTCAGGTTAACAATCAGAGGGTTGTTTTTCCAGTCAAAGGTTGCCAGCAAGTCGAGGAAGCGCAGGAACCCCACCTGGGGAGAGCTGCAGGCAAGACAAAACAGTTCAATAGCAGCATTTGCTCCCTTGGGCAGCAAGAAGTGCTCAGGGGACTTAGCGATGCCCAGCCCAGAGGCAGCCCAAAAACGCATACCTGTGGTGAGAGATGGAAGTCCAGAACAAGCATGAGGCCCTTCCCCTTCTCTGAATCCCCAGGGAAAGTCCTTCCCCCCTTGTTCCATCCTCCCCAAGTAAAAGAAACCAGCAAAAAAGTGAAACATTGCCCCGAGTTGCCCCATCTCTCATCACTCCCCCAACTTGGACTCCTGGAGTTACAGCAAGAGGGAGGTGGAGAGAGGGCTGCTCCCATCTCTGGTGCAGCTCCGAACAACAGCAGCCAAGCTCCCACTGTGCTTCTTCCCCTGTGACATAACAGGTACACAAAGTCAGACAGCTGGGACGACAGGGCTCCTGCTAGCAGGATATTTTAGGAGACAAGGAAGCATTCTAGGCACCAAGCTGTTACTCCTTGCTACTTTGGGGAAGGAAACTGGACCCCAACTGCAGGGCAGAGTAACCTTTTGGCTCCACAGGGAGCAAAACCACTCCCTTTAACTTCATTTCACTCCCTCTGGGCCACATCGTGTCCACCTGCCAGGGGACAGAAAGCAATTGGCCCCACAGGGTTATTTACCAACGTGGTACTCCAATTCCGCTTTCAGCAGCTGGCCTCTTGCCCTTCCCTTGGGAGTCCTCTCCAGGACGAAGGGACCCCAGAAGTCAGCCTTTGCAGCCTTTGCTCCTGCCTTCCTGGCCATTAAGCAGCCCCACCAGTCCTCAAGAAGTCCTCAAGAAGGCACAAGACACCCCACAGTTGTGCCACCAGCACCCAGAGGCCACAGGGACACTTCGTCCCATCCTTACTTCCTTCGCCTCTCACCCTGCAAGTGCACTGGGCATGTAAGCCACAGCCACGAAGCATCAAGCATCTCCATCTCCTCTAGCCAGCTGCTCCCAACAGGGCTTAGGACAGTGTTTTGGCAGCACAAGGGCCTCATGCTCAGTGCTGTGCACTCTCTCAGCACCTCCTGCCCTAGCAGCATCCCTCCTCCATCCCACGTAAGGAAAAAAGCACTACATGCCCATCAGGCTCACCCGGGCTCCTCATCCTCACCTAGGCGGTGTGAAGGGGGCTGAGTGGAGAAAGAGAAACGCCACAAGGAGGTCCACACACTCTTCAGAGATGTTGTCGCTCAGGAGCTGGGCACTGATCCAGCGCTTGACCAGCCGGCAAGTGCTGCCGAAGACGGGATGCTGCTGCTGGAGCCTGCGAGAAGGGATACAAGCCACTGCTCACCCCACATCCTGAGACCCAAAATGGCCTTTTGGCATTCGGCAAGATAGAAGAGAGGGGCAAAAATTTGCCAGGAACATGTGTGCAGCATCACGAGCACAGGGTACTCTCTGCAGGTGTTGAGATTTTGGAGGAACAAAGGGGAAATGCTGCAACATGCTCCTCTCTAACCATGCTGGTTTTCGGTACTTGTCTCCCCATACCATTGACCTCAGATGTGACAGCAGGGACAACTGGTGCCATGCTCACCCACATTTGTCCCTCTGTCTTCCCGCAGAGACTCTTACAAGGTGGGCTCAAGGGCCACTTCCCACAGTGAGCTCCCTCTCCCCTCCTCCTCCAACATCCAAGGGCACCTTCACACCGGCTTCCAGCCACCTCTCGTGTCCGGGCCCCCCAGGCACACCCCACCTCACCTACCCATGCAGGGAGCTGGTTAGATAAGGCAGATGCAATGTCTCCAGCTCCAACTGCCGAGACTCCTCTGTGTCCTGGTACTTGAGCATCCCTTCTGGGGTCACCACTTCCTTCAAGATCAGGGGCTCCCGGTGGTAGGCTACTTGGAGACGGAAAACGTAGCCATCCTGAGATGGGAGCAGAAAGTGAAGTCAAGCTTGGTGGTAACATAAGCAGGCTGGTGTGCTACACTGCGCCTCAGGGACACAACAGCAGCAGCATCCTGGCATCAGCACTGTCCCACTACGCTCTTCCCTAGGCCCACCTTACAAATCCTGGTTTTGTCCAGTGGAACCACTGCCACAGCCCCCTGCCTGCCCCCTCCTGTCAGGTCTGGATAAGGTCCCCGTCACTCCCTTACCTTGTACACATCAGTGTGGGTGACTGCTGGTCTGCAAACTAGCTGGTGTTGCTGCTCGAGGAGCTCAGCCAACTGGAGGTGGAAGGCCGCCTTGATGCGTTTGATGGCATCTTTGTCCTGCGGCCACTGGCCACTGCCTTCCATATGGCAGACAACTAGGGGCAAAGGGACAGCAAGAGGTGAGTAAGCCCCATGCAGAAATGGGGTGTTAGATGGGGGTGACTAGGATTAGAGGTTAGAGCAGGAGAGCAGGGCTCTGCTCCTGCCTGCGGCACACTAACATAGAAGTAACGGAGTCAGTGTTGCTGCCTGTCTCCGCTTCCCCCCACCAAATTATCTCTTGCACACATCTCTCCCCACTTACTCTTCAAAGGGGATATGTAGGCTGGGCAGGGCTTCTCCTCTGAGGGAAGCAGCAAGTTCTTGGTCCTGATTCGGGTGTGGAAGGAATAAATTGGCTTCATGGGAATGGGAGGGAAGACCTGGGAGAGAACAGCCGTCCAGGGACTGAGAACAGGGAGCTGAAACCCCACGGCACCACGCACCCCCTCACCCCAAACCTGCCACCCCACCATCCAGCATGGAGGGCTTAGGCAATTTGTGCATAGCCAGCCCAAGGGACAGGACAGCAAAGAAGAGGCACCACATTGCTCCAAGGGATCTCAGGAGTCACAAAAGCAGACAGTGACTAATTCTCTCTGTCCCCATTCACCCCAGGGCATCCCCCCAGCTCCTTGCAGACCCCCATGCGCGGGCTGTGCCCAGGGACACTCACGTCCGTATACCGGAGGGCTGGATGGACACCCTGCACAGCCGTCACCGTCAGCGGTAGCTCCTTCAGGTTCCAAAGCTTGCGGCTCAGGTCGTCGTAGGAGCAGATGACACTGACCATGGCCTCCTCACCTGTCCCTGAAACCTGCAGACACACAGGGAGCCTCTCTGTTCACCTCTCCCGCTCCTGCACAGGCGACCACCTCACCTCCCTCTAGGGCTGGTATCACAGCCAAGCTTCAAGGAGCCAGCACTGCCACCCCAGGGAACAGCTTCTGGCAAGAGCAATCAGCAAAACAGAGAGGTAAGAGAGAGAGGAAAGACGAGAACAAGACTGTCTGCAGCTCCCCAGCAGACACAGGCATCCTAGAGGCTGCACTTCAAGTGGCAAATGGCACCAAAAGCTGTACTGCCACCATTCTCCCTAGGAAGGGAGAAGCTAAGAGTGACTTGGGAGTAAAGAGATCACATATTGGCAAGGTGAGAGGTCTGCTACTGCCTCCCTGCCAGATACGATGACACCAACAGAGATGGCAGTTAACAGAAAACTGCACCAACTACACCCTTAGCCAAGGCAGAGCTGCGAAACATGGCAAAAGTAAAGACAGAGAACAGAAAATCTCTAGGGCACTGCCGGAGCCCTAAGAGGGCAGGGCAGATGAGAAGCACCAAAAGGAGAATTACTGCTGCCCGTTTTGCTTTCACCTCCCCAAAGCACAGCAGAGCCTGAACAAGGGGGAGGAGACATCACTGATGCCAAATCGCCCAGCTCAGATGCAGCTGAATTGAGCCAACCAGCCTGGGCCTCATGGCAGTGCAGTAGCACCCTCTGCGGGGTGTGCCACAAATGACAAAATCCCTCCCTGTCTCTACAGCGGGCTGCACCGTCCACCTTGCATCATCCCCCATGTCCCTCGACCACGGCAGGCTACGCAGGTTGCCTGCACACAAACCCACCACCCCTCACACAGCAGTGAGTTTCTCCTTCATTCCTCAAGGACTAGCAACAATCAGACTCCTAAATGCCCCTCATGCTGCAGGGAAGTGCATCCCCTCTCAACGCAGAGTTTATCAGCCCTGCTCGCCCCAGGCTAAGCTTGCAAGGACACACAGATTTTGCTGCCTCACCAAACAGGCTGTACAAACTAGCACCTTATCCCAAATCTGACATGCAGCTCTGCCCAGATTGCAACTGCTCCTGGCACAGAAGGTTCTTGCGACCAGATTTGCTCCTCCTTGCTCTTAAAAGGGGAAAGGAGACAATTTCCTTCTCCATCCAACAACCAGGTAAAAGACCAGCAAAGTGGTGCTGAAGTGCTCATGGCTCATCTCCAGGCTTTAATTTCACAAGCTGGACAGCAGAAGCAGGGAGGGTGACATTTTCCAGCCTCCAAGATGCATCTTTTCTGTCTCAAAGCAATGCTTCTTTGTTTCAGCTGCACATTCAGCTGGAGCATTAAGTAGGGCTTAGCGGGCACGATCTAGCACTTTCCACCATGACAGGAAAGATCCTTCTCCTGGGTTTCCCAGCTGGACATACAGGATGAAGGCACAGAATTGTCTGGCCCATGTCCTGAAGGACACAGAACTGAAAGGTGCAGCCAGAGGAGCACAGTGGGACAGTGGTGTATCTTCAGATGATGTGGACGTAACAAACGCAAGCAAAGAGAGGAGGCCAACAGGATGCTTGCATGGGAAAATGGGGTGTGAGGGCTGCCATAGCAAGAGGACTTTAGAGGCTATACCTTGGTTGGCACAAAAGGCTTGGCAGATCCAAGGAGAGCACCACGCTGCCAATCGAAGCGCCGCAGGCAGAAATTTTCCTTACCCTCACTACCTTCTCCTGGGTATCACCAGCTGCCTCAGAGCCACAAAGCTAAAACAACCTCTCTATAGCCCTCCCCATACCACCCTTCCTTGAAAAACCCAAAGCCCCAGCTGGGGGAGTAACCATACCTCTTGCCCAGTCCTGATCACAGACTCCATCAGAGCTCCCATATAGCAGATGGAGGCTTCAGGAATGTCTGCATGGCTATGTGAAAGAAGACAACAGAGCATTAGAGCTATGACATGCCAACTCATCCATCCTGAAACCGCATGCTGTGCCACAGGCAAGAGTCTGCCCAAGGATGAGGAATCCCTCCATACAGGAAGGTCACAGTGAGAAGACCAATCTCTGTGCATTCCTCCCATGTCCAAGTTATCCACCCAAAGCAGCACAACTCCTCAAGCAGCTTCACAGGATTCAAAGCCAAAGGCACCAACGTGCAGCCTTTCCTCACAAGACCCCTCCTTGAGTCAGGATAAAAAGGCCCAGGCAACCCGTTTGTTCTGTGCAAGAGAGCCTCGGTTCTGGCAGAAGGCACAAACTACTACAGGGAGGCTTTCCAATGCTGCAGGGAGACTCAACCTTGAAATCCTCTCAGACCCAGTAGTGGTTCACATGAAACATCCGGCAAGGTCCAGACAGCTTCTTTTCCAGCTCTGCCAACAACGAGCGTCCCAACATCCCACCTGCATGTAAGAGCAGGACCATGCTGCCTCCTTGCCCTTAGCATTACCATGGTCCAATTGAATGGGGCTTTGAGCAACCTGATCTAGTGAAAAACGTCCCTGCCCATGCCAGGGATTTTGGACTAGATGATCTTTAAAGGTCCCTTCCAATCCAAACCATGCTATGGTTCTATCAGCAGAAGATATAGCAACATCTGCTTGCCCTCCCTACCTTCTCTTGGGGAGCAGCTCGCAGCATCAGGACCACAACTGATTATGATTTCCATATTTCACAAAGCCGAAACCACAACATCCCCCAAAGCGTGAAGCTGACAACGGGGTTACCAGGGATGTGGCACAAGCCAGGAAAGCGGCAGTGACCCCTACACAGCTGCAGGTCCCCCAGCCTCGGCTGCTGCTCGGCACAACTTACAGCTTCAGCAGGTGCCTGACAATCTGCTCAGGAATGAGACGTTTCTGGCAGATGGTGTCGGCCTCCCACACCACCGCCTCACAGATGCTGCCATCCTGGAACCGCCGCAGCTCTGATTTCTCCCCCCAGAAGGTCCGGAAGTCCAAGGCCTGCAGGGGGACATTGGCCAAGCCAGGCCAGGAACATGGGTCACTGCTGGGGCTGGCCAAACCACTCCCATGATGGTCAGCCAGCCCCGCAGCCATCTGCTACCACAGCATGGCACCAGCTCTGCTCCACCCTCCTCAGCACAAGGAGGGCTCCCCTCACCTCGGGGTGATCAGCCTGTGGTCCCTTCTCCAGTGTGCTGGCAGCAAACTCGGGGACAAACAGGAGCCCAAATGTCAGGGGCCCAACATCCTTGTGTTTTGGGGGCTCCGCATCAATTGGCCACTGTGGGAAAACAGGGAACATGAAGCACAAGGAGAGATGAGGTTGCTGGAGCAGTGGCTGCTGGGATATTGGGCTACTAGATGAATCTGCTGCAATGTGCCCTCAGGTGTCCAGACGCGCATGGACAGGGAAAGCGTTATTTAATAGGTCTCCCTGATGAAAAATAAGTTGTCTTCACCCTGCCCCATCACCGGGCCAGAACAAGCCTCCCAGCTGCACTCCACACCCCAGTGTAGGGCCTCAGATCCTGTATCCCCCACAAAGGGGACAGGACTGTCTCCTTCTTCATTGAGCAAAGATCCCCTCCCCATGCTCAGCAGTGCCATGAGGGACACATAAGAGCCCATGTGCTGTGAAGGATGCAGTGTCACTGCCAAGCTGCGTTACCTCAGGGATCTGGGGCAAGGAGTGAGCCACAAGCAGCGCTCTCTCAGCCAGCCCACGGGCCAGCAGCGAGACAATGAAGGGAAGGGCTGCAGCCACGTAGTTCCCACCCCGATCCATCAGCTCATTCAGCAGCTGCATCTTCTTGCAGGCACCCTGCAGCTTGGAGACATGCTTCAGGCTACATGAGAAGGAGGAAAACTGGTCACCCATCTCTGTCAGCAAATCCTTTCTGAGAGAGAGAGATATGCTAGAGGATGGATAAAGTGGGGAGCTAAGGACCCTGGCCCAGGATACGGGCTACAGAAGAAACACTGCACTGTGGCATCTCAGGATGCACCAGAAGAGAAGCTGGTCCTTGGGACAATCATCATTCCCAAATGCCAAAGCATTGCCCTCCTCCTAAGATGCTATCTAGACAATAAAAGCAGAATGGCCAAACGCAAGAGGCACCAGTGTCTACCTCAGAGCTAGCAGGGCCACCTCCCACCGGACAGGCCCAAATCCACCCCAGTCCAAAGTCAGAAGGAGCCCACTCCCCTCTGAACAGGCTCCTCAGCATTACCCCACCAGCCCAGCGACACTCACTGGAAGACGTGGTCAAAGGTTCTGAGCATGGGCTTTGGGGTCATGAGCAGCGCCTGAAAACCATCCACCATCCGATCATCCAAAATTTCCATGGAGTGTTTGGCTTCAAACTGAACCTGAGCGAGGAGACAAGACAGAGCAAGGGCATGAATGGGAGGGGGTAAGGAAAGCAAATCCCTCAGCAGTGGTCACCAGTGTTCCCCTACCAACCACAGGCACCCCAGCTCCGTGGTCACCAACAGACCCCGATCCCAGACAGTCTTTGTCCTCAGCGTGAAGCCAAGTCATTGACAGCCGTTGCTGCTGGCCAGACAGTCTCCTTGATAGCCATGACATCAAGGTTGGGGTTTTTTACTTCAAACCAGTTATTTCTGCTAAGCATCTGCTTGGCTCCACCCAAAGGTGCCCACAAAATGGAAAACAACCTTCCTCCATCATTCAAGCAAGACAGGTACATCCAAGTCTTAAAATTCACTTCTAAGCTTCAGAGCTGGAGATGGATGTTAAAAGCTTTAAAAACAACACTGAACCCCTTCCCCATGTCCAATGTTCCCCTCTGAGACGTCTAACCACTCTCTGCCTCCTAAGACAGCATCTCAGGATGTCATCAGAGTCTGCTCAGTACCTGGTGGTATTTGCTGGCAGTCATATCAGCGCAGAGGTTCACCAGGCCAGAGGGATCCACAAAAACCACTTCAAATGCCTGGTGGAAGTCATCCAGGACAGGCTGGAAGAGCAAACACAGTCTTTAGTGCCATAGCGCAGCACAAACACCAGGGCACCACCATCTTGTTGCCATCTGACATCCCCGTAACAGGCATGTCCCTGCCCAAGCAGCACTAGCAGCACAGCCAGACACAGGCATGAGACCACCCCGGAAGACTGCTTACCAGGGAGGCATCCACATCCTTTGCTAGGCTGATCCCTGTCACGCTCAGATCAGTGGTGGCTGTGGGCAGACAGGAAGGAACAAGTCACACCACCATCTGTGTCTTCCCCACTGATGATAGTGGTACAGCTACATGGCAACACCACTGTGGTCTCCTAACATAAACAGTGCTACAATGCAATGCTGGCCTCCACCTTGTGATAGGTCCCACCCACCCCTCTGCAAGTTGCTCCATCAAGCCCTGCTCAGCTGCCTCATCCCCTCCCATCCATCTCACCCACAGGGTCTCACCATCAGAGAGAGAAAAGCCACAATTCCCCCTTCTGCCACTGTGTTTAGGCTTTCATGCAGAGACTCTGGTGACACCAGCTTTTCCCTGCCCAGAGAGGCCCCTGGAAACTTACCCAGGAACTGTAGGGTGCTCCTCAGCACCTGGTACCCACTCATCATCTTGACGATCTTGCGTTTCATCAGCAGGTAGGCAACCAACATGGAGACCAAGAAGCCGCTGAAGCACCCCAAGCCCTGTGAAAACAGAGGGCTGAGCCAACAAGAGCTCAACAAGGCACTGCGAGCCCCAGGGCCCACCTCATTTGACTGCTTCTGCTCTCTGTCATCTCCAGCCTGGCAGCCCCCAAGCCCACCAGGAAGACGTTGAGGCAAAGCCCTGTACAATAAGCAGAGATATGGATCCCCTTGCAATACCTCAAAGTTATTTGGAAAATGGGACAAAATTCTCAAAGAAAAAAAACGACTACATCATTCCAGGGATGTCAAAGAAGCACGATTGTCCAGTACACACAGACTCATTGCAACCAACAGGGCAGGATGGAGCTCTTTGAAACCTAACATAACTCAAATCAGAGTCACAAGCCCACCACACCAACCAGGACCAAACCACCACCTTTCTGCCCCAGGAAAGGGAGAATAGGAAAAAGGCAGGTTAGCCAAACAAGCAGATCCTGCCCTATGCCCTGGCACAGGATATACCTTGCTGAGCTGCCGCTGGTTCAGCCAAACTTTGAGAAGGGCCAGGCCATCCTTCATGCCTGGGAAGTCAGTGGCTGCGCTAGACAAGAACTGCAGATGAGAGAGCATCACCGTGTCACAGAGGATGGAGTTGTTGTAGTGTGGGGTTGGGGGCTCAGTGGCTCCTGTGTGGGGAGACAACAGCACATTGGACCTAACCACAAACCACAGAAAAGGCCCGCAGTGAACCCACCTCTGCACACTGGGTGCAGTCTCTGGTTGAACCGAGCAGCTTGTGTTCCCCCAGCCTCAGGCCCTACCTTCTTTAGGGGTGCTCTGCTCCATGAACCAGGCTGTCCGGACATTGTTCTTGTTGGGATAGAAGCGGCTGGGTTTGAAGAGACCCAGGGCAGGACAGGCATGGATTCGGACAGTGACCACCTTCTCATCCTTGCCTGTAAGCACCAGGGTATAGATGTGCAGATGGAAGAGATGTCAGAGAATAACTTGAGAAAACTGAGAGCATCTCCAGCTTGGGGAAAGGAAAAAGCTCCTTCCCAGCAAAGCTCAGCAGCAGTGGACATCATCTCAGAGCAGAGAGTGACCACATCTCAGAGCCAACAATAACCCTGAGGTCACATTGCTCATGTCCAAGTCACATCTTCATCCCCCCTGGCTAGCCTGGTACCCCAGCACCCTCCTGTTCACCATGGCCTTGCCACACCACTGCCTGTCCCAGACCCAAACACACTATTGCCTGGGGCCTGCAGAAACAAGCAGCACCCAGCAGCCCATGCATCCCACATCATCTCAGAGAAGAGCCAGGCTGCACACAGCTGCCTGGGGAAGGCAAGAGAATGGCAGGGAGCAGGGGTGGGGAGAGCAGGGAGGAAGGACAGTGCTAGAGATAGGCATGTTTTTCTAGGGTCTGCTTTACTCCCAGAAGTACCTACATGGTGGGCCAGCCAGCAAGAACAAGGCTTGGGAGACCAGCCAAGCTACAAAAGAAGATTGGAGGGGAAGGGACCTTGAGGACTAGGCTCTGTGTGGAGGGAGAGGGTAATTAGGAGCATTGAAGCTCCAAAATTTATCACCAATTCGATGACAGCCCCAGAATGACCACTCTCCAAAGGGCCTGTTACATGGTATGAGAGTATCACCACCATCCTCTACCTAATGCCAGTACCCACTCACACCGCCACCAGAGCAAGGCTCAAGTGCTACCTTGGGGCCTCAGGAGCAGGATGGGCTTAAGATGGTTGCTGTTCATGTAGCCAAACTTCACGCTGCCAAACAGCTTCTCCTTGGAGAAGTGCTGGGCGATGTGGGCCAGGTACAGAGCTCTCTTCCGGTGGTAGCGCTGATTCAGGTTGTCTTTGTCCTGGAAGATTTCCTGGAAAGAGAAGGACAGGGCAATCCCACCTCGCTGGCTTGCAGAGTCCAGTTCAGACCGAGGTGGTACACCACCCTCCCTGGCCCCACAGGCAGCCCTGTCTCAGACGTGCAGCTACAGCCCCAAGGAGCTCCAAGGCGATCAGAAGCGCTACCTTGCTGCTGGCTCATCAGCCTTTAGGATCACAGGAGACAGAGTAGAGCCATGCAGCCAAACAGAGCATCACTTCATCTTAAACCCCATTAGATCAAGTCTGGGCAAAAGGGGAGAGAGCTCTAGAGGGGTAACATCCTGCAAACGTCACCCTCCCTGTAATACAGTCTTGGCAGCTGGGGCGGAAGTGCAATGGGGTACAAAGCTGGACAGCATCTATCTCCCTGGCAATGTGGAAGAGGGTCAGCCCAGGCAGAGAGAAGGAAGATCCTCGTGAGGAACTAAAATTAAAAGTAGCTCAAGCTCCAGCTGAGTGAGTGGTGAGATTCCACTCCCCAGCTCCTTGTGGGAGTAACCACACTGCACATGCAGATGCTGTAACCTCACTCAGGAACGGAGCGGGCAGGGCCGGTGGGTGACAGGAGTGAATGGGGCTCAGCCAGGCTCCAGGACACTTGGGAGCAGGCATAGCCAGACTCACCTGCGGCATGGTCACTGCCACGTCCACATTGATCTCTGGCTTAATGCAGGTGCCCAGCAGGTAGCTGCCCACCACCTTCAGCTCAGTTGGAGGCATGAAGCGGAACCTCCCCTTCACGCTGAACGGCACCTGCAGGAATGGGACCTTCACACCCTTGGGAAGCCAGGCCTGGTCAGTGAGCTGGGAACAGATGGGACACAAGAAACACTCTTAAGCATCACCAACAGCAGATGTGCAGAGACCAAGACCCCTCTCCTCACATCGCTGCAGGCACCTGCACCCAGGGCCTAAAGATGGAGTGTCTGCCTCTCCCCTCCAGATAAAGAAAAGTAATATTTCTTCAGTCTCTAAAGGAGACAGTCCATGAGGACCTCTGCTTGCACTGCAACAGTGAAGCCTGCTCCACAGAGGGATCTTGCCACCTCCTTCATCCCTCTGGAACGTACTTCAGTTTCTGGAGTCTCTGGGATGGCACTCAGCAAGCTGTTAATCTCATGGAGGAAGGCATCAATCTTCTTCTTCTTTGTCTCCTTCAATGTCACCTCCTTCAGAAGCTCTTCGATCTGCAAGGGGAAAGGGGACCATCAAAGGCAAATGCAACACTGGAACTGCGCCTGCCTTTTACCTTGTCCTTCAGCACAAACCACAAGCAGGTGATCTAGAGAACACACATGAGCCTCTCCACAAACCTTGCCTGGAGCTGCAAGTCAGGTCAGCTCATGGGCAGGAGGATAATGCAGCTCCCATCATCTCCTGTGAACTGGTGGGTGGCAATCAACTCCATCCCACCGTCTTCATTCATGTAGGCATAGCTCTCAGAAAGTTTTTTTGTGTGACAGGAAATGACCATGCAAGTTCACACCATGAACCCAGCCCTAGAGATCCTGCCACAAATACCAACAGGTAGCCAGGAGATCAAAGCCACTCCTCATAAAAATCACGAATGTTACAATCATCAGGACCCATCTAGTCACCAGCCTGACCTCCCCCTAACACAGACAGCTTGCTTTCCTAGGACATAAATAAACTTTCCTGTCTCATCCACAAGCTGGTCAAAGACAGAAGCAGGGTGCACCTGGTGATGTTGCTGCTTCATCCCAACGAGCAATACAGGGATGTAAGGTCACGCAAAAGCGAGAGATGTAATGGTCACGCTTCCACCATATTGCAGTTATGTGGTGGAGGGGTTCAATTTTAATGGTGTAAATGAGGTGCAAAGCCTGGCGTGGGATGGTAATATGAATTAGGGTGGAAATACCAGTAATACACTGGGTGCCCTGTAAAGCCTGTGCCTTCCCTCCCCGCACAGGGGCGGCCGCAGCCCGGATTTACCGGGTCGGCAGGGCTGAAGGGCTTGCCAGGGGTCCAGGGTTTCTTCCCCAGGCCGTTCCCGGGAATTTCCGGGTCCGGGGTTCCAGTGCTCCCCCCCGCCTCCCCTGCTTAGCCCCCAGAGGGGCAGAGCGCGGCCAACGGCGGCCCACTCGGCCCGCCCGGCCCACCTGCAGGCGGAGCAGGCTGGAGTGGAAGAGGTCCTCCGTCTCCTTCAGCTGGCTCAGCTCCTCACTAGTCGGCGGCTTGTAGAGCTCGGCCCGGCTCAGCTTGGCCGGCTGCAAGGCTCCGGGCCCGCTCGGAGCGGCCCTCTTCCCGCCCCGCGCCGCGCCCCCAGCGGGGAGCTCCCGGCCCGGCGCCGTCGCCTCCTCCTCTGTCGCCTCCGGAGAGCCCTGCGAGGAGAAGATACCACAGCTCGTCCCAGAGCCCCGCCATACAACGGGCCCTGGGGGCGCCGGGACCCCTCGGCCCTCCCTTGCCCCCACCGCCGCCTCACCGCCATGGCTGCTGCCGCTACAGTCGCGCGCGTGGGCCCCGTCACCACGTGCAGCGGCACGCACCCTGCCGGCGGCACAGAGCCGCTTCCCATTGGCCACGCGTTCCGGCGCGAGGCTCCTATTGGCTGCATTCCGCCTTTCCGCCCCGCCCACGGAGCCGAGCGCCCTTGCGGCAGGTCGTGCTGGCAGCGGCGCCTTTTGCGGCAGTTGCGGGGTGCTTGACGGCAGCGCCCATGCCGCCCCGCACGGCTGTGGGGAAGGGTTTCTCCGGGCGGCCGCCGCTGCCCCTCGGGCCCATCGAGGGCACGGAGCCAGGCGCGCCCCGCTGAGGTGCTCCCTGCTGCCCCAGTCCCCACAGGCCCCCGTCTGGGCCCCCCAGACCGCCTCGGCCCCCCACCTCCCTTACCTGGGATGGAGCCTAGAGCTGTCCCTGCTGGCTGTAAGGGCCTGATGGGCTGTAAGCCAAATTCACAGCATTTAACCCCAAAA
Source organism: Larus michahellis (assembly GCF_964199755.1). NCBI lineage: Eukaryota > Metazoa > Chordata > Aves > Charadriiformes > Laridae > Larus > Larus michahellis. Next base: position 9,937,925 of record NC_133930.1, read on the forward strand.
CTGCAGTTCTCGGGGCAGCCCGGCATGGTTTCACGTTCAGGCTGGCTGTGCCTGGGTGCCACAAGCCAGCTCTTGCCACGGGACGAACCCAGCCCGGGACCAGCATTACTCCACTGACTGAGGCTTACTTGCCATGCCTCTTGGGGACTCTGATTTAAGCAGTGCTGTATTTTTCACGTTGTGTGCAAAGGGCACCTTAAAATAATTGGGGCAGGGGAGATGAAGTATATCAGGGCTTAATAAACATACCAGACTCCAGTTTTCAGTCTGGCGTGACTTCATACTCTAGGCATAGGGAAAACTTGGGGCTGTCTGGGTGGGAGGTTAGGTGGGTAACCAGCACATCAGCTGGGCTCAGAGCAGCCGATGGCGGCTGTATATAGACATGTAGTAAAAGGACCTGCAGTTTGCACAATACGTGCAATTCTGGCAAACGCCTGAACCAGGTCTAAAAAATCATCCCTCCGTTTTTGAGCCTTGGGTGGCTCCGCAGTAAAGCTGTGTGTACCTTCAGACATGAGGACAGGACAACAGTCCTGAGTTACTTGACGTTTTCAAGACAAAGTGAAGACCAGAAGCATTTCCTGCAGCCAGAAAAGAGCTCTATTTTCCAACGCAGTCAGGCCAGAGGCAGCACAGCCGGGTTGATCCTGGGCAGGGCAAGTGTGGAGCTGCTTGTACACTGCCGAGCTGGGCTCTAGTACTTCATGATTAATCGGGGCGGACATCCCGTACGTGACCTGCAGAGAGCACAAGGCAAAGCTGCGGCAGCCTGACACGGCTTGGCCAGCTCCCAGACGAGCTCCCTGAAGGTAAATGTAGGAGTTCAGAGAACTCCCCCGTGAATTGAGCTGAGCTCTGTCCCCAACATGGGACCCCTAAGCCAAATCAGCGCACTGCTTGTGGGCTGTGCTCGCAGGAAATACAAGCAGGTTTGGGGAAAAACAAGCAGGTTTGGGGGGGAAATAATCAGGCTGGGTATAGGAGGGGGAAAAAAAACAACAAGCTGAGTGTTCGGGGGACATTTGCAGCTGATTTTCTGTCTGCCCTGCAGATCTTTGCTGCATCTGGCTTGCAATGGTGCTGGGTAGGCTCTCACCCTCACCTCTGATAGGGAAAGCAGAGCAACACCGTGTCCGCTGGTGCTCGCGGCTGCCCGGCTTTCACCCTGCAGAGCTTATTTCCACACACTGCTTCTGCACAGCATCTCTGTCTGGGAAATCCCAGTGCCGAGCTCCTGCTTGAGGCCAGGCATCGTTTCCGTTCCCAAAGAAGGCTGTCATCACCCCGTGAGTCACCTGACCTGCTGCCTAGCTGGGCACGGTCGCCAGCGTCATTGCCTCAAGTCTCATGTTCCCCGTATTAACAACTTCCACACAGGAAAACCTGCTGAAAGCCGGGTCTGAGCCTTGTGTCACCAGGGGACTGGGACTCCTACAGATGGGCATTTGGCTCCTGGTTTCCAAGGTAAGTTTCCCAAGAGCTGAGCTGACCTGTTGTTATATTTGGGGACCACCTGCTGCATGCAAATGCTTGCGGTGGGGATGCAGGTGACGGCTGTAGGTATGAGACCAGGCTGCTGGTCCTTGTTAATGCTCATTGCAGCTCCTGCCTGGCCGCTGCATCATGGCCTCTCTCAATCCCAGCCACCAGCGGCAACATCCCCAACCCTCTCCTTGAGCATTCCGGGAGAGGTTTTTTGCTCATTGTAACCTCCAAATCACTTCTTCCTACATCTCAGCGGCCCGGGTTGGGTCCCATGAGCCGCCTTTCAAGGCAGGGAGACAAACTCCCTTCATCCATCTGCGCCCATGCACGTGCTGCCCCACACTCCTTTGCATCCCAGGTCATCTCCAAAATTGGCTTCCAGTTAGCGTAGATGTTTAACTCCTGTCCAGTTTTGCAAGTAATTCTTGTGCACAGCCCCAGTGACTCTGCTGTGTATGAATTACAGCATCAGCTCCTAACTTGTGAGGAATTTATCCTCTGTGTTCCCAAAAGAAAAAGCTCCGTGTTCCTCCCCCTTCCCTGCCACTCCCTTAGGACCAGGACCCCCATGCTCCACCTCCACTTCTCTCCCCTATTCTCAGTTTGTCATACCCTGTCCTCACTGTGCCGCGCTGTCCCGCAAGATGTGATTCACTGCCCGACACCTCCAGGTGCTGTGGACATACCTGTGGTGTCAGGCTCCCTGCTGATTTAAGGCAAGGGTAATTACAGCCCTGTGCAGAATTTTTATGAGGGCTGGGAAAACCAGTTTGGTCATCCCTGGCCCCTGGGTCATGTCCCTGCATTGCTGGAGAGCAACAGGAGAGGAAGGACTCTGTCACTTGGGGAATAACGGCAGGTCCAGGGTGGGTCACTGGGGTGCCCATCGTGCAAAACCCTCAACATCCCGCCTTAGCCCCCACCGTCCCCAGGACATGTGTAACGCCCAGCCAGGGTGGCAGAGGGGGTCAGCATCTGGACCCCGGGAGGAGAGTGAGTTAACGGCCTGCCATCCCCCAGCACCCTGCATCCCCCTGCTTCCAGGCGAAAGCCCTCACCCCATAGCCTCCAGGACAGGGCATGTGCACACACACACACAGATACATGTGTGTATGTGCACATACACACAAACACTTATACAACTGCACACACATGGACACAGATGAACACATACATATATATATGCACACCCCTACTCACACACATCTCTCTAGACACAAATGCACACACAGGCATGCACACACATATGCACACATAAACACACGCACACACATAGATGCACACATACACATACATGCACATATATACAAACATACATATACACACATGCACACACACTTCTTACACACCCCTACATATCAACACATATACACACACATACATATGCACACACAAACACACACATGCACATACACACGAACCTACATACACACACCCGCAGCCACCTGCACCCCCACATACACTCACACACACAGAGCCACAGCGAGAAGCTGCCAGCTCTGATGAAGCCAAGGGGGCCTGGGAGCCTGGACGTGCTAGACAGGGTTAGGGGGACCGGGGGATCCGGGGCAGGTTGGCTCCCAGACATGCCACCTTGGGACAGCCAGGCAGCCCAGCCAGGCCTGCATCAGGAAGCAGGGCCAGTGACACCTTTCCCAGAACAGGTTATTTAATAAAGTATTTCAGCACCTAGTGAGTCATTAATTATGCCCCACCCTACAATGCTAATACTAATAGTAAAAAAGTATTTTACAGCATTCCACATCTCCTGCCTGCCCTCACAGGCATCATGCACCTCCCACAATACTACCTGGCCCAGAGAGCTGCACTGTGGCCCCAGCTGCCCGCCTACTGCCAGGCTCCTGCTTCTGGCCATACTTCATTCCCACTGCTTGGAAATCCCTGGGGAATTGGAGGAATACTTCCCCTGAATCTGTCCCCAGGAATCTAGGGTTTCACAGTCCAGGTGAAGCCATTCCCAGGGAGTTTTTCACAGAGGGTAAGCATATACCACGGCATGGCATCCCAGAGCTCCTGCTTTCTTAAGAGGTGCAGATGGACGGCAAGCTGGCATCAACGCACCCCTGGGGAAATCCCACATCAACACCAGCTATCCAGAAAACTGCCATCAAAATTCAGCAGTGACATCTTATGAATGGCAAAACTCCCCAAAATAATATGCATACTCCTTTAAAACACCTACATTGCACTAAAGAAGCCATGACACAGCCCCTGACTACTGTCCCATAGATGGCCAAGCCACCCAAAAATACCTTATGCTGTGTCCTATACAGTCAATCCCAAACCCCAGAATGTCCATGAACACCAACCCCAGGGCAAAAACCACAACCCATCCCTTCAATCCACACAAATGGAAACCATGTGTGGGCACACAGCCTGCTGTCCCACACTGGGACAAGCCGGTGTGACAGTTGGTACCCAGAATACCTCCCATGAGATAATAGCACTAGTGGGACCAACAGGCTGGGGCTGAGTTTTTTCCCCTCCCCTGTTTCCATCTGTTCCTCTCTTGGTTCACCCATGCTGGTGGAGCAGGGCTGTCCTTTCCCCTGGGACACAAGGAGAGCCAGGAGTGGTGTTGAAGCACTGTCAGGGATTGCTGGTGTCCCAGAAAGGGGGAGTTGCAGAAGAAAAAGGCGATTACTGCTCACCACCATCCCTTACCATTTGGCAAAATGAAAAGCCTGGTAGTGATTTGCAGACGTGATTCCCACGGGGTTTTTTTTGAGGGGACCCAATCCCTCCAGCCTGCCGAAGCTGTTTGCAAACAGGGTGCTAGATCCCAGACCAGCAACCTCCTGCCCACAGGCTGGGACCTTTGAACCTGCTGAGAGCTGGTGTGTTGGGAGGCGCAGGACTGCTTGGCGCTGCCTTTTCTGGGAGCATCTCTGAAAAAACCTGAGCATCTCTTAACCTCAGCCCACCACCTTGATCGCTCGGCTCGAACTGCTGTGCACGAGTGCACACCCACACGCACACCCATGTGCACACATATCCTTGCTCCCTCTGCTCCCGCCCCAGGAATGCCCCTGACATCGAGCGCAGCTCGTGGGAAGGGGCTGCGGTTGGATGGCGCTGCCAAGCAGGCTTAGCCATCACGCTGACCCCAGCTCATGCTGTGGCCGTGCTCCCTCCACACTGCCTCATCCCACCCCGGGGCCTCTCTGCACATAGTGCTGCTGCGGAAATGCTCCGGTCCCACAACGGCTGTGGGAAGCTAAACCTGGAGCTAAAACCTTGGCATGTCCCCGTGCTTGGCATCACCCATGGATGTCTCACACTTCCCCATAGGCAAAGCCAGCTCCTGCCTGGAGCTCTCCCCACCAGACCTTTGCATCCATCTCTAACCCCTCCTTGGCCACCCCACAGCCATGGCTTGTTTTTTTCCCAAGCCCCCCAAAACCTGATCTTAGCGATAGTGCCTGGAGTGAGGCAGAAAGCCACAGTCCAGCCATGAGGAGACGTGGCACCTGTCATTGTCTTGCCCATCCCTCCCAGCAGCTTTATCCAGATTTGATGGGGTTTCTTTCTTCTCCTGGGGAGAGGAGGTTCTGTCCCACCCCAGCAGAATCTGCATTTCATTGTAGGATTAAATAGTTCCTCCCTTTGGTTTCTAAAGTACTTTCAAGTCCTTCAAATTCTCAAGTATTAACACATGATGGAGTCATTTGTAACTCCCAGACAAAAATAATCTGGTACACAAGAAAGCACTCCTGTAATGTCTGACTCTGCATCCCAAGTATGGCCATTTCACAGAAACTAATGAGCAATCTTCACAATGGCCAAGAAGTGGGGGACTTCATCAGGGCAAAGAAAGAGGGTAAAGTAGATATTCGTAACCATTGAAGCTTTAAACAAAACCCCAAGTGTTTCACCCCGGGATTCAGGCAGGCACCCAGCATGTTCCTGGACACCACTGAAAGTAAAAGGCCAGCTCCTGGCTCAGACACCACCAGCTCCTCACCCATGGGATGGGGTCAGAGTGATGCCAAGGTCCCTCCCGGTGCTTGGGGACCACCCAGGCAACACTGTGCCATGTTGACTAAAATGAGCCTCAATCATCATTCGTTGCTTGGATGGAGGATGGTTTGTTAAGTCTCACCTGGTTCATTAAGTCTCAACTGTCTGCATGGGGATGGAGCAGCCACTTTGCACCCCCCGCCAGTGGCAGCAGTGGCTCTGGGGCTTTAGAAGGGTAAAGCCGAGGTTCATGGGATGGTACGACAGCCAGAGCCCTCCTCAGTGGGTCATATGCTAGGAGGATGTGTTATACACTTGTCCTTAGGCCAAAAAAAAGCCTAAAAGGTCAAAAATTTAGAGAGTACTAAACCAATCCATGTATATAAGTCAGGGGCAGAGAGGGAGAGACTGCTTTTGACTGTCCAAAGTCAGTGGCTCTGACAGCTTTATCTCAAAACTGTGATGACCTGAATTACACAAAGAGAACTAATGGGAAATTGATATGCTTTGTAATGTGCTACCAGTGTTTTGCCTCCTTTTAAATCACCCATTTGCTTTTAGCATAAATTCTTTTGTGCCCTTGTTTTTATTTTTTGGTTGCTTCTGTTTGCTTCTGCAACAGGCTCGAGAGCAAATATATCTGATTTCCCGGCTGTTGCTGTGGGCTTTACACATAGCAACAAGGAGAAAAAAAAACTTGTCTTTTTTCTCTGATAGTGAGAAACAACCCGCAGCCTCAAAAATCACATCAGAGATGCTGAGGGAGGGGAAAAGCTCTGCCCCCTTTCCTCTTGCAGTCGTGCCACGTTTTATCAGCGATGGTTGGTTTGCCTTCTCTGCCCCACCAAAGCAGCCCTCAGCAATCTCCCTGCAGTAGAATAGTGCTCTCTTTTACCTCTAGAAAATAAAAACTCAATCTCCGGGGCAGCTCCTGAGACTAGAGGGAGTGGAAAGAGCCAGGAACATGCAAATGCAGCTTTTATTTATTCGTGGCTTAAACCTCGAAGTGCCAAACCGCCTGGCTATGCGAGTGTCCTCCCTCCCTCCCTCCCTTTCAGCCAAACCCAACACACGTGGTGCTGGGCAAACGTCAGCAGAGGTGATGATGATGATGATGGTGATGATGACTTCACTAATTGAAATCCTCAAGCACAGTTGGCTCACATTTAAGAGCTCTGGCCCTTTTTTTTCTTTGGCTCAACCCTGCCATTCCAATGACTTTTTGAGACAGGTATGGTCCATCCTTGTTCACCCAATGGGGAAACTGAGGCAGGGCAGTGTGGGGGTTTGCCAGGGTGCAGGAAAGCTGAGTCAGAGCTGACATGGGCTTTTGGGAAACTCTCTCACAGTTCTCCATTTTGCTTACCACAGAAACAGAGATTATGCAACTGTGTTGTCTGTCTTTTTGACAGATCCCTCCTCGTTCATGGTTTTTAACCCATGGAGGCATCTTCAGACCCAGATGTGGGTGTTTTGGAGGTGTTTTGTGTAATTAGGCAGCTCATCTGGGAGGAGGAGAAAGACCAAAGACTTCCTCCACTGTGAGGAAGATAGCGGGGCATGCTGAGCTGCATTACTGCCCACCCGAGACTGCACACAAGGGGGTGCTACCAGAAACCAGCTTCAAAGCTCTACCACTCCAAGAACATCTTGCAAAAGCTTTATCCTGTGGGTGTTCAGGCTGCTCTCCTGGGTCTCCTTATCTGCAGGGATGAGTCCCAAGCATGTGGCTTCACCCTACGGCGTGCTTTGGGGCTGGGAGGACAGAGAGGAGCACCCTGGCTTTGGGCTGGGTGAACCCCTTTTCCCCAGCCTCTACAGCCCCTCCAAGGCTGCTCTGTGAGAAGCCATCTCTGAGATGGCTTCCCCATCAGGGAAGACCTCTTTGAGATCTACATGAGGGTCCTTCCACCAAAACAAAAACTGGGCAAATATGCTTTGCTGCCCTTTAGCCTGGTTTGAGCTCAAAGGGTCAGAGCTACCTGCCCTTGCTTAGACATCCGGGAGGGACGTGCCTTGAGGTGAGTCAGGGGAACACGAGGTGAGGCCAGCTGGCTCCGGAAGTGCTGAAGGCAGCAGAGGGAGCTGAGGGCTTTGTCCTGCCTAATGTCCACGTGGTTCCAAAAAACCCAAATGCCCAGACCCAGGGGTGACAGGCACACTTGAAATTCCCAGCTGGATGCTTTCGCTTGGATACCCCATCCTGCCCTGCTGTGGGTTACCGAGTCATGAGCAGAAGGTTTCCTTGCCCCCAGGTGATGAGCCTCTGTCCTGAAACAGGTTGGTTACTGCACCAAATTTTTATGCTGGAGAGGAATGACTTTGCTGTCATTTGGGGTTTCCTTTGCCTCCCCTGTGCCTGGTGTAGGAGGAAACACAAAGAGACAGATCCTCCAGGCAGCAGGTCTTGCAGTCTGGGTGAGGACGGCAGCAGCACCCAGGGGAGAGAAAATACAGGCACAGGACAATTTGAAGTCACCTGGGAGAGGGTGGACATCTTGCTTTGGCGCATTTTCCTTTGATTTGTCTTTGAAACAATCAGGGTGTGTGTGTGTACCCAAGACTTATTATGAAAGGAAAGGAGAAAAAAGGGAAATAATTTTCAGATGGTCATAAGACCATAAGGTCTTTGTGTCCATAGGAGGAACACATGTTCAGGCTGGGACTCTTCTGTCCCCAGAAGACATCCATGGGAAAGGTTATGGTAGAGCCTGCAAAACTACAAGGGCCAGAGTGTGGTTGGATGGAAAAGGACCACTCATCGTCTTCTCCACTGTGAGGATGAGGGCATGAAAAAACTGGCAGGTGGCAGAATCAAAACAAACCAAAGGAAATGATTCTGCACCCAAACAGGCCATTAGATTTGGCAGCTGTTTGCCACAGGATGTTGCAAGTACTTAAAATTTACTCGGCTTCAAAAATAACGAAACAAATTCATGGGAGAAAAATCCACTGAAGGACTATTAAATACAAGGACACCTCTGACTCAGGTAGTCTGAGTCACAAAAAAATGCTGGAGGTAGAGGAAATGTTCTGGGGAAGTATCACTTGTCCTTGTGCCCTTCCAAGAGTGTCCTTACACCTCTCCTTGAAGAGAGGTGCACAGCTAGGTGAGCCATTGGGGTCCATTTCTATATTTAAGGATACGGAAGCACCCAGAACTGAAACACAACGTCAGTCATGATAAGTTTATTACCTACTTACATGAATCTGCCCCAAGATCTCGCTGCTGTGCTGTGCAAAGCATCTCCTGGAGGCATGGGGTCCGGGGGGGACACGTGGCACCTGGCAGCTGGGGAAAGGAGATAGCACCCAGCAGGACCCGTGCAGGCAGGTCCCTGGAGATAGGGTGACAGCAGGGGAATCACTCGGTGCAGCACCTTGATAGAGCACCAGCTGCCGGCTCTCGAGCCAAGAAACCGAGCCTGAAGGCTGCGAGATAAGTCAAGTGCAGAGGGAAAACAGCCCATGACCTGGCAGTGAGAATTTCCAAATCTCCTTTTTCATTCCTGCGATGCAGGAAAACAAGATCAAAAAGGAAAATGTTCAAAACAATTAATACATACACTGTGTGTGAGCTGACACAGGCAGGACACAGGAACAACCACAAAACCATGGTTGAAAGGCAAAGAACAAATTTAATCTCAATGCCTCGTAGACCGGAGAATCTTGGAGGAGGCACCCAGGCACAGGTACACAAATGGGGGACGCAGGCACCACAGAGCAAGAGAGTCCTCAACAGAGAGAGAAAAAGTGTGAGAGTGTCTGAACCTGGTGTTCTTATCAATATTTCAGGGATTCAAGCAGGTGCATTTTTCCACTGTGCTTTGATCTTCTCCAACAGCAAGGCAGGAATCTCAGGCGTGAGGTGCTTCTAAGTCCATCACAGGCCTATGTTATCTAAGTGCAGATTTTCTACTTCTCAGGCACGTAAAACTAAATAACGATCAGTCTGATACATGTGCTTTCCAACATCCGCAAGTCACTTGACCATGTTTACAATGCTCCTTGCTGATCTTCTATTACTTTTCCACACCTTGAGCAGGCAGATCCCAACTGAGCTGCAGGGTCAGGCTCTGAAGGTGAGAGCATCTGCAATATCTTCATGGTCTTCATGACCAAGATGTCCTGAGAGGTGTATGGTGAAAGCACCAATAGGAACAGGATTCGGAGTCATCCCAACAGACAGTAGCACCTTTCCATCTTTTGGGCTGTGTCTATGAAAGAGTCAATTCCATTGCCCCCAAAACAGCCTCCAAGTCTTAAAGTCATCTTTTACCCCCATATTGCTGTGCACCCACTGAATGGAAAGAACACCATCTTCAAGCCAAGGGCTTTACAAAGCGTTACCATCCCTCTCTCTGTGTGCAAAGTGCCTCCTGTGAAGCCAGCGTCACTGTCAGCAGAGAGCCTTGCAGTCTGGGGTCTCACTCTGCAGACATCTCCAATGTCAATAAAATGTTGCCGGCCACATTGCCAACCAGATGCCCATGAAATACAGTCAATAAGTGAGGAACCTCTTGTTTTCTCCTGCTTTGCCAAGCCCTCCAAGGATGAGAGCAGATGGGAGTGTCACAGGTTATATACATTCCCATATCCTATGTTCTGAGAGCCCCAGATAAAATATTATTTGAATGGTTTTTTATTACTATTTTATTACTATTATCATCAGAATATTAAGAGTAACAGCAGGGTATTTTCATTGTGCTCTTTTATCAAATCCTCCAACAGCTCTGGTGAATTTTTAGACAGCCACTAGACATGAAAGAAGCATATATGTATATATATATTTCATATATACGTGAAAGACATGATGTTGATGAGTGTAAACAAAAAGGAAGGTAGAGTAGTAGAATGAATGGGACAATATTTTCACATATATGAAAAAAAAAAAACAAAACAGAAAAATGTCCTGTGATTAAGTCAAGCTTGAAAATGGCTTTGGAAGGAAGAGCTTTATACTGTTAGAGGACAAGCTAAGCATGATGTTACTCAAAAGAAATTAGAAGGGAGGGTACTTTTGCTCATAAGTGATCAGGTAAATGAAAATATGTCTCTAGGGAAAAACTCTGCATTTCTGAAGGTAAGCACGTGCTCTGCTGCTGAGGGAAGAATCTGAGTGCCCTGGCAATGCTCACCAGTGCTGCACTTAAAAAAAAATAAAAATTAAAAACAGATGCTGAGAGAAGAACACGCTTGAGATGGACAAAAGCTTTTATCCAAGTTGTGCAGCATTCGTGGTATTTTGGCTGTTTCTATGCAAAAAGAAGGATTCACTCCCTGTAAGGTGCTCGCTGCTTTCTCTGGTTCCCATTTTGCAGCCCCCGCTCCATACATTTTACCTGTGGAGGGAGGTGCTTTCAGGCGTCCACCCCACGGGGCTTCCCCGCTTTGGCCCACTCACACCCCTCTCACACCAGAGGGGCATCAGGAAGAGGGAAATAGCTAAAACCTGTCCTTTTTGGTCCTTCCCACTAGCTGGCAAGTACATTCATCTGTTTTTTTTCTTCCCCAGGTCGAGAACAAGGAAAGGTGCTTTGATTAGCTCAGAGATATGGAGAGCGCAGACCAGACAGGACCAGGCTGCAGCCAGCTCACTTAGCTGAATGCCTCCCCTGCAGCCCCAGTGAATGTGTCTCCCTCTCCCACCCCATGCCAGAGACAAGAACAAGAACATTTTAATTTAAAGCACTGTACAAATGAGGTTCTGCCTGCAAAGGCTTGGGTTGGCTCTTAAACTCCCTCCCTCCTACTCTTCTAGACTCTCGGGACATCCATGTGAAGACAAAACAAATCCATTTGAAATAAAATCCACAGCTAATAGTTTAGGCAGCATCGGAGCCTTCTCCGCCTTGAAAACTGGGATGCTCCTGCAGAGGGTACTGGCCCTGCTGTACACCCAGATGTGTAGCCTGGCGCTGGTGCCGTGTGCACTCTACCAGCCCTTAAATTGATAGCCAAGGTTCAGAGAAGAGGAATAACCCATCCTACAGGCAGAGGATGCTGAGATGTGCTAGATGGCACAAGGACATGGGATGTGCCAAACCCACCGTGCATTGAGAGCTTCAAGTTGGTGCGGCCAAGGAGTTTCCTGCAGGATGAAGAAGGATGTGGGTAATTAATGGAAATCTCTTGGCAGGTAGACAAGTCTGGAGGAGACCTACCTGACCCTGGGGGTAGCTGTAGATGGTGATTGAGATGTTGGCACAGCAAGGCACCGAGGCACAGCACCTACAGGACACAGCCACGCTCTGCCTTGTCCACAGCTCCCCTGGGGACCCTCTTGCAGGGCTGAGCCCTCCAGCCACAGTCACAAAAACAGGTCAGGGAAATAAATGGTGTTGCCCCAAGGTCTACAACAGGGTGCTGGTGCAGCAAAGGGAACGAGTGAGGGGTGGCTGGAGGAGACGTGTGCAGGGGAACTGGTGGGGCCGAGGGGCAGACCTTCAACCTCCAGTTATTGCCTCCTGAGCCCTCATTCCTGCAGGCTGATATTGAGGCGCCCATCCCTCCATGGGCCTCCCTTCTCCAGGAGGACACATGAGCACTGCTCTCCCACACAGACAACACTGGAGGATTTTGGCCTTGTGAGATCAGACCAGTCGTTTTCTGGTTGTTTTTTCCCAGATGCCTTAGAAGATCTTCCAAAATTTCCATGCCATGGCAAACCCAGGGGTGGAGATGACTGCGCTGCTCAGTGCATTCAGGCCAAGCAGTGAGGCTTCTCTAGACTTCTGTGCCTGTCTGGGAAACTTGCATTAATTATCCTCCTGGTGATTCTGGCTCCTGCAGGAAAGTTCAGCCTCCTCCTTGCCATGCTTGGGCACACAGAGGAGTTTGCAGGGCTGGTGTAATGGTGTTCCTCTCTATCCAGCCAGTGCTGCTGAGCAGGAATTCACACCCACCACAGTGTGGTGTCCAGAGCTCATAGCCTACCTGTGCATACAGGTGAGTGAGACATTGCACCTACCACATGAACCCTGCAAGCATTTTTTTCAGAAGAATATCTCATTGTCAGGGGAGGTTTAGATTGGATATTAGGAAAAATTTCTTCACTGAAAGGGTTGTCAAGCACTGGAACAGGCTGCCCAGGGAAGTGGTTTAGTCACCATCCCTGGAGGTATTTAAAAGACGGGTAGATGTGGCACTTAGGGACATGGTTTAGTGGGATTTGGCAGTGTTAGGTTAACAGTGGGACTCAATGATCTTAAAGGTCTTTTCCAACCAAAATGTTTCTAAGATTCTGTGATTTTTATAGGAATCTGGAGGTTGAGGCTCTAAGGGAACATCTCCTGCCCCATCCTCTCTCTAGACCTTCTCACCCAAGGGATTCTTTCTGCTATTCAGCCAGCCAAGCCCATTGGTTGTGGCTGGGGCTTGGTGCTTTCACTGCAGTTTGGTTTCCTTCCTCTGAATCTGTTCATATTTCTTGCGGGAACGGTCATGAAAAGTACAAAATCAGCCTTGGAAAAACAAGATCCAGCTCAAATCACTTGTCCCTACCTCTGTTTCCTAATGGAAACTCTTCTTTGTGATCAGTTTTCAATGCCCCAGGCAGGACATGAGCTAAGGACATCTCCAGCTAAGCCAAGCTGGCCATGCATTTTAGTGGGGCTACTGGCAGAAGGTGACTGCATTGCTGCTGGAGACCAGCCCACGGAGACCACCAGAGGTATGGCAGTGAGTGAGAGCGCTTGTAAGCTCAGCTGATAATGCACTGGAAGTGAAAGGTCTCAGCCCAGCATGGATTATGGTGTTGATGTGCACCCAGTCCCTGAACCAGGAGTGATGGGAGACCCAGAAAAGCTTCATCCCCCCCCTCACTTGCCCTCTGCAAAATACTGTCCCTTCTCACTGTGGCTTCTGCCCAAATGTAAGGAGTTGGCTGCTCTGAAGCTAAAACCTGCGGGGTTTAGCTAGGTCTGGTGGACCCACTCATGAGTCCACCAGCCAGCTGCTCTGTGGGCTCCAGCTCCTTCATCCCACTGCCAGTGGCTCATTCCCAAGAATGGGGACAGCCAGGAGTGCCGGCTTGGTGGTCACCCACTCTCAAGGGAAGGACCGTCCAGCAGAGCTGACATTACAGCAGAGGAGAAGGTGAAGCACCGGGGACATTGGCTGAGGCTGGTGCCTCCCCCACAGTGCACCCAGGGTCCAATGCCAGCTTGTGCCTGGGATGATCTTAGCTGTGCCATCTCAGCCACACCATAAAGCTTGAGAAAGGGACATCTCGTGCAGCAAGAATAACCTAAAACGCCAGTCCCTGACACAGAAACCAGGACCAAATGATACAGATCTCTCAGTTACCTCCCCATCAATAAAGCAATATATCCCCCAGATTGCTGCTTTGGAAGGTGACAACAGTCACTTCAGGCTTCACCACAAATCAGATCAGGAGCCTCTGAGGACGACAGCATGTACCACTGCTGCTGTGTGCAGGTGGAGGACTGTCCCCACAGCTGGCAGGTTGAACAGGCTCAGATATTTCTGCACACTAAGCCCAGAACGGGAGGCGTAAGATGACCTGAACAGTTGGTTACACAAACTCTTTGGAAATGCAAACCACTGTCTGACAGGCATAAAGTCACAGCCTGTCACCCTCCCCGGGCCCTGGAATCACAGCTGAAATAGCATTGTAATGCGCTTATAATTTATTCATCAGCTGAATGAGAGCAGCAGCAGGCATTTTGATGGCACTCTTTTATCAAACCCCTGTGATGGACTTCATCCATTTTAAAAGAGCAAACTAGAGTAGAAAGGAAAAAAAAAGTGAAAAAAAAAAAGGACAACTTTATTCCATTCATATTTAAACAAGCAGGAAAAAGGGTAAATCAAAATAAGGTTAAAAAAAACCCTGCACTGAAGATTTTTTTTCCTCTTCATTTTCCTTCTGCTTTGTTCTGAATTTTCCAAACTTTGCATTTCTCTGCTGGTGGCTACTTTGATGCAGGAGGCTCCCATTAACCCAGATGCTGCTGACTGATGCTCAAAAGCGTCTTTTCATCCCTGTGATGAGTTCTGCCTGGGAACTGGCTTGCCCCATTTTTAGGTGAAAGAGAGCCAAAAGGTGAATTGCAGACAAACTTTTACTCTCAAAGACTCACAGTTGCTTTCCTTGAGTACTCAGATGCTCTGCTTCCCAAATATAGGAACCTATATAGGTACCAATGTGAAGGCCAGGACACTTGTATGCCCATTCTCTTTTTCGGGAGCTGAGGATCTGCCCATGCAGTAACACTGCGTTGTTCACTTGGTCAGCCCAGCAGGTAGTTGCACTTTGATTTCCCTTATTAAATGCTCGGGAGTTTTGGGGGGAAATCTTTCCTTGTCCCGGGCATCAGTGCCTGGGCTGAGATCCATCACTGTGGTGCTTGTCTGCCCTCTGGTCTGGGACTGAGGTATCTGGTGCAAATAAAAGAAGTAACCCCAGATTCTTCTGTCACTGGTTCCTCTGGGGCTGAGAAACCAGCCTGCAAAGCCCCAGGTGGTGTTTCCCCTCAGCCCACGGGCAGCATGTGCTGCTGTGGTGGGAATGATGGGCTGGCAACACCATTATGGCCTTGGCTGGAGATTTGCATCCAGCATGGCCAAAGGCACTCCAGGAAGGAGATGGAGGAAATAATCCTGGCCCCTCTCTCTGTCTTCCATATCCCCATAGTGTTCTGGACAAGAAGAAAAGGGATGAGATTTGGGCAGGAGGGGGAAGCACCTAACAGCTCTCTAACAGGGAGGTGAACTGAGCCCAGAGACACGTTGACCTAGGAGCAAGTGAATCTCCACTTTGGGCAGTCTGAAGGACAAATATTAAAGAACTGGTTGGGCAAATATGTCTTGGGCTGCTTAGAACAAGCTGAAACTGCCTTGGAGCATGATGGTGATGAGGTGGACCACCAGGTGTCCTGCCCTGCTTTAGTGCAGCCCAAAGAATAGCTGTCGGTGTTTGGAGTTACAAGGGGTTCCTGGGGGGGGGTTAAATTGGTTCTTAGGGGAGATGAGCAGAGCCCCTACCCCCTCCCTGATCTTCTTTATCACAGGAACATCCACCTGATGTGCCAGTGGTGAGATGGTGTTAAAATCCAGCCCAGAGTCCCTAGGATCCCTGCTTATGCCTCGCCAGAGCAGAGGAGTAGGGAGAAGGCAGCAGGAGAGAAGAAGGTGTAGTCTTTTAGCCCAGGCAAGTCCAGTTCCCTAGGGGAAGGAGCAGATGTCTGATCCTTTGAGCCACTCAAAAAAGAAATTGGATAAAGCGCTGAAGAATACCGTGTGAGATGATCCTCCCCCAAGAACGGAGTCACGTAGGTGGGACCTGCCCCATCTTCCCACCTCTTGTCCCCTCACTCTGCCAGCTCACAGGGCAGTAATCCTCTAATGTGATACCAAGATGGCATTTGCATTTTCAAAGCTTCTGCTGTTGCTAAGCAGAGGAGTTACCTCTCAGTTTGTCATCCTGCATGAACGCAGCTTGCAGGAAGGAGGAAAGAGAAGAGGAAGAGAGATATTAAAAATAGATGATGAGAACAAAGCAGAAAGGACTTGAAGAGAAGTTTTCATCTCTGATTTACATAAGGCACCAGTGGCATCTTGAGGTCCAGTTTACAGCAACAAGTTCTGCTGCTGGGGGCTGGATTGATGGCATGTGTAGCCTCCTCCTCTGCTGGTGAGACTTCCCCTTCCTGGAGCCACGTGTTCCTATGCTAGACCCTATTTCTTGTTCTCTGAGCCCAAATAACAAACTGATTCCTTCCGGTGAAACAAAAAATGGAGATGAAGAGGGTTTGTGGCAGAGCACGCCGCGCAGGGAACCCTGCTTGCAGGTGGGCAGTGACCATCCAGGGGAGAGCAACTAAAGGTGGAGGAGGAGGAGAAGGCATCAGCCTTTCACTGCAGTATATTGGAGCTGATTAAGAGGGAGAAATGCCATATATTAAATCAAAAAGTTACGTCCGCCTCAGGGCAGCCTGGGCTAAGAGAAGGGGGCACCAGACAGAGCAGCTGAGCCTCCCTGGCAGCACAGGTAGAACTGCAGGCAGGAGCCTTTGAGGGGGCTGCCCAGGCTTCAAAATGCTCTGTTGCTTCAACGGGTTTTATTTTCTGTGAGCAGTGGATGTTTTTGTAGGAGAAAGGGAAAAAAAAAAACCCAAACACTGGGAGGAAAAATACCAATATTCTCTTTAAAAGCAGGCCTGATGGAAACATTTCAGCCTGCCCTATTGAATACACCAGGGCTTTCTTTACTTTCTGCCTTGCATGATTACCTCTTTCGTTAACATTCGAGACAGGCAGCAGGCGGAGATAAATCCTGAATAGCTCCAAACTTTGCTTCTCCCATCTCTCACAGTGTTAAGCTGGTTCAGAAAAAGCCTGTGCTGGAGGCTGGCTGCAAGGAAAGGTGTTTTGATTAACATAGAAATAGGGGCAGCTCAATCCCAAAAGGGCTCGGCTCCCGCCTGTTCAATCAACCCAACATTTTCCTCTGAGCCTGAGGAAAGCCATGTTTCACCGGCGAGCTGGGATACCACATTAACGGAGCAGAGCGAGCAGGTCTTTCCTGGCTGGCATCAATGAGGAAGGTGACAGCATGGCCCTCCAGGTGGGATGCGTCATTAGACTCGTTAGCAATGAAAATGGAGAACGTAGAGGGGCAGCTGGAAGTGGGTGCTGGAGTTGGGGCATTTGGGAATGATGGTGGCCATCACATTAAAACTGTGGGTTTGGGAGGTGGGGATGGAGGTGTGAATGGGGATGACAGGGTTTGTGGAGCAGGGAGCGGTAATGAGCAGCAGGGACTGGGCTCTTGGGACTGCGAAGGACTGGGATGAAGCCAAAGAGTGATTGCTGACCCCCGCCGCAGGGCCGGGTGGGACATGGCGGGCAGACGTGAAGCACTTTCTCTCTCCTGGCAGAAGTCCTGCTGAAAGCATCACGTCTGGAACCCCCCCAGATGTGGCCCAGATGTTGAGGCCAAAGAAGAGAGGCCAAACCCGACGGTGATGGAAGCACCTGCCACCCAGGAAGTCTGGCACCAAAGTCAGAGCTTGGCTCCTGCCTCGTCTCCTGCCAGTCAGCTTGATCCTGTATTGACAAAACATTATGTCCGTCAACCCAAGACATAAATAAGAGGAACACAGAGTCTGAGCTCCTACCAGAAAACGCCCCCAGCACGGTACGGTGTGTCCACCATGGAGCTATTCAAACACACAGCATTTTGGCCAGGCCAGCATTTGTGATGCAGCCCCCAGGCTGAGGATGTGAGAGCAGAATTAAGCAGCTTTCTGTAAATCTGACTCACTCCAGAGTGGTAAGGAGTGAGCGATGGCAGCTGACCTGTGCCTGTGCATACAGGAACACGTGCTTTTTCGCAGTGTAGCCGGGCAAGCTGGGGATGGATGAAGGATGTTCCTCCAGATTACTTCCATGGCAGTGAATGACAGCTCATCCCTGCCCATGAGAAAACCCATGCCAGTCTCCGCAGGGTCAGTTTCTAGGGTGAGGTGGGATTTTGCAAGGGCCTGTGCCCCTGACACGTCAAGCTGGAGTATTTAGAATCATAGAATCAGTTATGTCAGAAAAGACCTTTAAGATCTTTGACTCCAACCAAGTACAGCCTGCAGGCAGTTGCAAGCCCTGGACCGGATGCCAGTGCTGGTTCTGGAGCATCTTTGGAGAAGGTGATGAGGTTCTCCTTGGGGAGAGCCCAAGATACAGGAGGAGAGCAAGTGGAGCAGTTGCAGGGACAAACAGGAGCTGGGCTGACAGCAAATTTGTCCTGGTAACAGCTGGTGCATGGGGAAAACCATCTGTGTCCTGCACTCCTCCCTGGGTGAGGGTCTGGAGAAGGAGCAGTGGCTGCCAAGTGCCAGGTAGGGACTTCAAGGTCCATCTGTAGCACAGGCTGCCCCAGCCGCAGGATACCCCACCAATGCAGGGATCCCCTGCTGTTGGTCCCGCGCTATCAGGAAAGTCCATGGCTCTGGAAAAGGCAGGAGATTGATCTAATGGTCACCCATGCGGGGCTGTCCTTGGGATGGGAAAGCAGTGAGAAGTGATGGAGGCAAGAGAAAGGGTCAAAGCTACATAAGGATGTAGGGGTGGTGGGAACCTCATCTAACCTGTTTGTCCAAGGAGCAGGAGCCTGTGCGAGGTGGACTATGCCCTGCCACGTGCAGGAGGATGAAGGAAATGCCAAGCAGAAATGGGTTAAGATACCTCAAACATGAGGTGTCCAAAGAATCCCCTTCCCTTCTATGTGGTAACTCTGAAACTCCTGTTATTGTCTAAATAAATGTCCTGCCCCTCTGAACGTCAACAAGTTGTTGGATGGGGTAACATCCTGCAGCAGTGAGTCCCACAGCCTCATGAAATAAGTATTCCCCGTTATCGGTCCCTACCATCTGGACAGCCCTTGTTGACTCTCCCCTGGTTCTTGCTGTCTTTGATCACTTTGGTTCATTTAATTCTTCTCTAAAGTAAACGCTCCACAGTCCCTCTCTATGCAGCAGCATCTCAGGGTCTTTCACCATCCCCGGGCTCCGTGTAATCAAACACCACGGATTTATGCTAAGGCATTACACGATTTTCACTCCTATTCATCCCCAATTTTTATTTGGCCGCAAGTCCACAGACAGCTGCGATTTCCTTCAAATACCTCTGACATTTTGGGGGCAGATGTTACCAATAATTTAGAACTCATCACAGCCTATCAGCTGTTTAAGTTATCCCTGTTAGAACCGCATAAATTCCTTAATTCAAGGAATATGCATCAGCTTTTCTCTGTCAGGACTGTCACATCCTTATTATTTCTCCTCTCCGGGCTGAGATGAGGTGTCCAGCTCCCACCTACATCCCCGACGGGTATTTCTCAAGCGCCCCGGTGTCCCTGCGTGCCACCAGGCAGGTGCGTGCCTTAACCTTTCCAGAAGTGAAACCCAGATTTTGCACCATCTGGGTCTGTGCTGCCTGTCCTCCTCCCAGGCAACCGCTTCGTTGTTTCCCCTTATTTATTTTTATGACGAATAATATTTACACTGCTTGTAAAGGACTCGCTGGCATTCACAGGTGGGACGTCCCTTGCCCCGTCTGTAAAAATGTTTTTCCCCCTTCACCGCACCGGGGAATGGGAGAAAGGCTCGAAATTGCATTATTTTATTTTTTTTTTCTGCCTGTAGCATCTCGCATACCGCGGAACCACGTGAAAATAACCCCCGTGGGAGGAAGAGGGGGGTGGGGGTGGTGTTAACTGCCCGTCCCTCTCCTACTGCTGCGCGGGGTCACAGCGGGGTTTTTAGGGGATGCCGGGTCACGCAAGGTCGCTCCTCAAAAAACAATCCTTTGTACAAAAAAACGGCTCTTTTGCCACCGTGGGTCTGTCGGCGGCGCGGGCCGGCCGTGCCCCGGGCTTTTCTCCCGCGGCGCCCCGGGGCTAGCGGGGAAGGGGGTGTATTGGGGCGCGGGAGCGGGCAAGCTCGGCGACGCTAGCGACCGCCCCCTCGGCGCGCGCGTGGCCGGGCCGCTGCTGCCCCTTTAAGGGCGCCGGTGGGGGCGTGGCGCGCGGCGGGGCGTGGCGCGGCGCGGCGCGCTGAGGTCAGCGGCGAGCGGGCGCCGTCACAAAAGGAAGTGGCGGCGGCGGCGGCGGCCGTCAGCGTGGGGAGGGGCGGGGGCCCGCGGGGCAGCGCGGCGGCGGCGGCAGCGGCAGAGCGGGGCGGCGGCGGCGGCGGCCGCGGGGGGGGGGCGTGGGCCGCGCCATGGCCCAGCAGCAGATGAGCAGCTCGCAGAAGGCGCTGATGCTGGAGCTGAAGTCGCTGCAGGAGGAGCCGGTGGAGGGCTTCCGCATCACCCTGGTCGACGAGTCCGACCTCTACAACTGGGAGGTGGCGATCTTCGGGCCCCCCAACACTCTCTACGAAGGGGGATACTTCAAGGTACGGGCCCGCCTCGCCGCACCGGCGGGCCTCCCGCCGCCGGCGGGGCCTGCACCCCCCTCCCCTTCCCCTCCGCCCGCCGTGGGCCTCTTTGTCGGGGTCGGAGGGGCCCGGGAGGGCGGCGGGAGGGGGTCGGGGGGGCGGGCGGGGAGGCCGGGCTGACCGGTGGCCCGGGGACAGGGCCGGGGCCTGCGGGACCTTCCCTCCCCTCTCCCTCTGGTGTGGGGAGCGGGGACCGCGCCGCAGCCCGCCCCCTGATTTTCCCCTTCTAACCCCATGGCGGGGTGCGGGCTCTCACCTGCCGCTCCCCGGACTGCCCACCCGGCTCCGGTACATACGCCTGTATTTATTTCGAAGTAAGGGGGGCTTCCCAGCCTTCCCTCGATAGCTTCACTCGTCGTGCAGGAGCATCCTGTGTGGGATGACTAATTCCGGATAAAGGCACTGTTTTCCCCAAAAGTTCATGGGTTTCAGGACTGGTTTTGATGATTTCCACCCTCCAGCCCCCTTCCCCCGTTTCCCTTGTCTTCTTCTCCAGACTTTTAAGAGGGCGGCCTTCAAAGCGCTACGGCAACACTTTATTGGTGAAGGTAGATAAATGCTTTCAATTCCTCTCTCAGCCTTCCTGTTAATACAAAAAACTTTTGTGGTTGTTATTTCCCTTCTTGTAAATGCAGTGAGTGAGAAATCTGGCACCGCCGTCCCAGAAAGGAACAGACTTGAATTCTCAAAACAACTGGAGGAGGAGGAATCGCATGTTTTTCTTAAGCAATTAAGAAGCCCCTGGTGCCTGCAGAAGATATGTTGTGTTGGGCATACCCCTTTGCACTTGATGTCCGCTTGGTCTCTGGCAAAATATTGTCCCATTCAGCTCGCTTCTCCCAGGAGTTAACTGTTTAGTAGTGGCTCCTGCATCTTCCATTTCATGCCCTTTGGCTTCTGTAAAACTGAAAAAAATTTTTGGATGGTCTGTTTGCTTGGCTAACGTGCATCTTCAGTGCCTCTTGGCCTCTCTGGGTCAAGGTTTAAGAGCTTTGTTCCACAAAACCAAAATAACCTGTAGCTTGGGGAATAATACATTTGAGTCACGTTCAGTTTGGCCTCATTGTTTTGAAGGAAGGGAAGGCTTTGGCACAAGACTTGCCTTTTGTAATGAGTTGGCTGGCTTACTCATGTAGGTGTGATAGGTATATTCTTAGACTCACCTCCATTATTACTTATTCAGGAAGTCACTCTGGTCTTGGGTTGGTAACTGGGTCATTTTTACATCCAAATGGTTTGACAACCTCTTCCTGCACTTACATTACTCATCCATTTTTTTCAAAGACATCAGAATGGGTCAAAATGTTTTTGTTTGGTTGGGGAACTCCCTGGACTGTATGTTTGTACTTGTTCCTGGAAAGAAGCTGAAGTAGCCTGTGAAATAATCTGGGGATTTGTGTTAACAAGGGTAGATTTAGGCAAGGTTGCCAGTTGCCTTACCTCAGTATTAGGAGTGTGATATCTCTTTTTGGTATTTGATGTCCTTGAGCTGTCATGCCTTTCTTCTAGATTCTTCTGACTGATGCTGTGGTACTTATTTTGCGAGTGGGAGACTAAGCTCTCATCATGCTTTCACCTGCCCACAGCAGAGGGATTCCCTTCAAGCAGCATGGCTGGAGTCTATCGTATGTTGTTTCTGTCTCATCTTTCCTCCATGAGGAGCAGTGCGTGGTGGTTTTTTGTTTCGGTAGTGTTTGATTTTTGGTTATGCATCCTAAATTCTCAGCCACTGGAAGAAGCGTTCTTAGAACCTCATTCTGTCTCTGGGGAGGAGTTCTGTTGTCCTGAGGAGTGATGTTCTTGGCTTTCTTTGTATTGGGCCTTCAGGCAAACTTTAGATGTGTTAGACTTGGCTTACTGAATCATTTAGAGATAAGATTAATGCCCTAAACTTTATTTGGTGGGATGACTTCTGTGATATATTCATAGTATGTGCCAGGTGAGCACTAGTTAATATCAGCATCTGATTTATTTTTCAGACTTCTTGGCTTGATGAAATATCTAGCTTCATCTTGTTTTGCCTTTTTAGTTTCCTAAGATGAGGTAAGCAGGATTTAGAAATATGCTATTATAGGATGTAACTTTTTTCAACTTTGTGGTGATGAGAGTATGGGAATTTTCTTCCTCTTGAGGTGTGGTTTGAGGGTAGGAACTGGAAGGGAAAGTGCAAAGGCTTCTAGTTAAACTCAGGTATAAACATTTTGAGGAAAACCTGTGTTTAGTGTGACCTTAATAAAGAAAGTGTTGATGATGGTTGATTTGGAATACAAATGCCTGATTTGTGCTCTTGGAGCTGGTAACATCAGCTTTTGGCACCTTGTTTATTCTTGGAGAAATACGACCTTTCTCTCTGGGCTGTTGAACTAGCTGAATAAACTGAAATGAGGAAAGTGCTCTCTTTGCACCTCCTTGACAGGACCCACTGCTGTTAAAAGCTGGTTCAACATTTCAGCAGATTCTGGTTTCAGTTGCTAATCCTGTAACTCTAGCACTTGATAAATCTGAGCAGAAAACATGTCCCCCTGAATGTTTGTTTAAATGGTAGGTTGTCAATACCTTGGTGCTGAATGTAATAAAAAAAAATTCAAGGGCAGCATCTCAGCGTATTTTATCAACTAATGTAGTGTGCTTGGATCTGCTGCAGTACTTTGTCGTTTAGGACCTCCCAGGTAGATGGAAAAGGCGGCAGCCTTCAGAAGCAACCGCTGTGTGAAGAGTGGCTTGTATCAGCGAGGGGTAGGAGCAGTCCTGGACCACAAGCCTGCCCTATGCAGTCAGCTAAAGGTGTGCTTCTGCAGTGGAGGCTGTCACGAGTCCAGGTGTTGCTGCATGGCTCTCCTCATCCCTGTCAGTCTTTGTCTTACCTGGTGACTTTATGTAGCTATTCAGTGTGACTGGGAATAATGTTTTGGGCAACCCTTTCCTTAAATTTCAGATTGCCACTCTCAAGGAAGGAGTTGAGCTATTCTGTGCACTGGTTACCTCTCATGCCTTGCTGGCAAGGCAAAAGTAGCTCAGGGTCAGTGATGTTAAGTCCCCCAGAGAGGTCCGGTGATAAGAGCAAATGCCGATCCCTCAGCTGCTGTCAGCAAGAAATTGCTAGTTTGACTAAAGTTTCTGGCAGAATCAGTTGTGTTGGGCTACAGGTATTCGATTGCAAAAGGTGAACTTGATTTTTGGTCCCTGGCTCATTCAGAGTTTGTTTAAGGGTGAAAGGTGGGTAGACCTTGTGTGCCTGAGATGTTGATTTGCTCACAGCTGATTTGGTTATTGTGGTTTTTTTGAATGTCAGAAGATTTTTCTCAGAATGAAATGCTTCCTGTCCAGGTCATAGATAGTGCCAGTTGCTTCTTTCTTAGGTCAGCTGGGAAAGACATAGGGTGGTGAGACAGATCTTTAGAGCAGACTCCAATGGGCCATGTAGTAGTTCTGAATTGCTCTGGAAACGATGGGAAGGTGTCGGGGGTTTTTTTTCTGGTTTTGCAGGCAGTGCCTGAGCAGCAGAGAACCAGGTTGTGCTGTAGTCTGCAGAACTACGTGTGAGCAGTTCATCAATGCCACCTTTATGCCATAGGCATCTTCCATTCAGCTGTGAGGGTTCTTTGCTACATGGCAGGAGAACTTCACCTTTAATTTTGGCGGCTGGCACTTAAATGGGGACCACCACAACAAAGGGTATTAAGCTGTAATCTGGTGATGATGGGTCCTAGTTGGGATAGATTTCAGTGTCTGGGGGTTGTGCATGGTGAAACTTGGACCATTTCAGTTGACCATTGATCAGTCTGTCTGTCTGCCTTGAAATCTGGTGTCTTACTGTGACGCTTCAGGCTTCAGAGACTGGAGGCTGATAAATCTCTGCCCAATGCTCAGATCAAGCGATGTTTTCAGGATACTTGCAGAACTATTAGAAGGTGCTTCTTGATGGCTTACTCAAAGCTCTGCGTGTTGGTGCAGTTGCACCTCAGTGTCACAGCTTTTGATTGCTTTTAAAAAAGGAAATTCTTGTTTTTATAGTTGAATGGTATTCTTGTGCTGGGAGCCAGCCTTTCAGGGAAGGTGCAAGTGAGAAATTATACAAATAGAAACTTCATTATTAAACACATAGCATTGCCCAGAAGCACAGTTTGACCAAGTTTGCTATGTCAAGAAGCATGTTTAATGTAGAGCAAGAGTCAGTCTTAAAAGCTCCTTCAGAGGTGATTTAGGCTGGGTAGATGAAAATGAATACACCTAACATGAAAGGAAACAAGAAAAATTAACTGCATTGTTAGAGTAGCTTTTTGATAGTTCTTAAGGCAATTTATTTCACAAGGTATTTTTGCTACTTGAAGGAGCAAGTCTTGGCACATAAGTTGGAGGGGAGAAAATACCCCAAGCATTATGTTTAGTTTTCTCAAGTAATTTGGGGGCTAAATACTTGTCAAGGCATTGTTTTCCTTGCTTTTTGTAACTCATTAACCATGTGCTGTTTACAGTTCTGTATTGTTGGATTTCATCTTCTTCCAAGTGATTTGTTTTGATTTCAAAGCAATTTGCAGTGTGTGGGAATAATTTTTTTTTTCAGACCAAGAAATCAATGTGGAACTTACTTATGGATAACTGATGGCAAGAATGAGCACCATGTTTAAAAGTTTGGTAAAACAGGCTACTCACAAGAAAGCTTAAAATTCAGCAAATAGAAGTTTCTTAAGCACTAGTATTATGTAACTGGTAGAACATTTAACTCCACAAAAATATTCCTTGGTGCCAAGGGAAAAATATGTGGTACTCTCAGCACAAAAGCTGCCTTCTGCAGGCCTCTGCCTTGCAAGGTGCTACAGAGTTTCTCTCTCCGTGTACTTAATCCTCTATTTTTGTTGCCTTTAGGTATCAGTGATGCTAATAAGCACAGGTTTGATGCAACAAAAGGATACGGAACTGCGGATGAATAGAGCCTGGAGTTGCTTGCTTTGGGTCTGAGGAGCTCCTGTTCAGAGCAGGCCATCTCCAAAGCAGAAGAGACACCAAGCTGTCTGCAGGCAGGGAGGCAAGAAACTTTTCCTGATGTTGGTCCACTGATCATAAGCACAATTAAGATCTCTAGCGCTCGGGCCTGAGGAATACCTTGTTGACCCTCACTCTGCTGTTGCGTATAGTTTTTTGTATGTCTACCTCTGTGAGCCCCACAGAACCCCCTAGACAACTCACCCAGCCTTGTCCTGGTTTGGACAGTTGCCTGTCCTCAGGAGGCAGTGGGCAAGGTAGTGATGGTAGCCAGGTCCCCGTCCTTTCCCTAGGGCTGTTCTGATCCAGGTAGGGTTATTGCGTATGCTAAGATAGTGATTTCTAGTTCTGATACTGCCTGGAAATAGAAGAGTATGTGCAATTAGGTCCTGTTGCATGGCAAGAAGAGAGCTGTAGCACAATCCACCTCTGCCATTAGAATAAAAATGGAAAGCTTTCCATTTGGAAAGATTGAGCATTGTTGGTTTGTGTAATTTTTTCCATTGTTTGTCTCTATTTCCATGAGTTCGCACAGAATGATCCTGGAATAAGGTAAAATACAACACAAAGGTTTTTTTTAATAACTAAAAGCATGTAGATAGCTTTAGATCTGGTTCATATTATAGGAATTAGTGGAAGTTTTTGACTCTATAGTGTTAGAGGGGTGTTCTTTTTAATTTTTTTGTTCACCTGGTAAATCCTTGAATCATTTTTCATTCACCTGGTATCCATCATTGCAGCGATCTTATGTCAGTGTCTGAGTGTGGGACCACATCAGTAACTTCTCAAGAGCTCAAACATGTTTTACCTCACTGTTTATGAAGTCACGCTTACTGCCTGTTATTTTACATACTAATCTATTAACACTGTGTGTCTTCCCTTCAGTAGCACTTTAGGGCTACTGCAGGATACTCACTTGGCATCTTAGAGGGAAAGAAATCCCAGAAAAATAACTGCTTGCAGAACCTTAACTCTGATCTTTGACATGCAGTTTGGCTGTGTAGTTTATGGCCATCATGAGGTATTCATGGTGAGGAATAGTATGGACTAAATGGTGGAGATCTTATGTTGAAAGTGTAACTGTGTTGAAGTTGGAAATGCAGCAGAGTTACAGATGGGCTGCAGTGCGTATGAACTAGGGGTTATGTGACTCATAACATAGCAGGCCCTCTTATAATTTGGGCTGCGCATGATCAGATGTGTGCATACACATATGCACGTGCACAAAATTAACTTGCTATTTCCAGAGTGCTGCTTCATTTTTAAAACCTTAGTGTTTTATCCAGCATTAAGAGTTAGAGGAATTGCAGTTAATCTTGCTAAGCTTTTGTGTTAGTGACTTACTGAGAATGTCTCATCCCAACAGGCCAGTTTAATAGTAATAACTTTGGCATTCAGTACCCTTGCCTGAAGTACTAGTAGCCAAGATGAGCCAAACTGGTTGATTACCGATCTCCACATCTTCTGAAATATTTAATGTACATAAGTAATTGCCCAAAGTGGCATACAAATAGGAGAATAGTGATAAAGCTGCTGAATTGGGGTACATGTAGGATATTTTGGAATCTTGCTTGACTTGAAGAAATGTGAGCTTAAGACTTCCTGGAAGTTGCGGTTTTTTATTGAGGCTGTCACCTGGAGAACAAGGGGGACAAAGGGGCTGTCTTAAGGGGGTGACACTTTTGGACATGATAGTGTTTGTGATTAACAAAGAGAAGGCTGCGTGGCAGGCAGGCTGTGTCTTACTCTTTAAGGTTTTAGTATTAAAAGCATGACATGATATGTTCCCATTGGTCTGTTTTCCTGTCTTAAAATTATACAAGTAATCTAGAAATTCAGGTAGAAGGCTTTTGCTTGGGAGATGAAACTTAAATTGATAGCAGTAGGGACACGTTTGCAATAGCTATGTGATTCTCCCCCAAGTTAAGATATGTATCCTAGTTAAAGTATTTCAAACGTAATGTTTTAATGTTCATTGTAGGAAAATATTTGGAGGGGTTAAGAAGCAAAAACCCTTTAACAGTGTAAGGGCCAGTGTTTAGCCAGTTGTGCCACTTGAGTCAGTTCTTGTGTGACAGGCACTTGTCCATTCTGCAAAAGTTCTTGGTTTTAAATTAATCCTTAGACATCTCTGCAGCTAGAAACCTTTTGCTGTCAGACCTATGCAAAGGCTGGAATAATATTCTCTTTTGCAGCACCCTCTTTGGCCTTATCAAAACAAAAGCCATGCAATGGAGTAGCTTTGATTTAAATAAATTCTGTGAAGACGCATTTGTTCTTGCATAACGTCTGCTTGTATAAGCCTCTAATTCATGGATGTAAGCCACACTGGTGTGCAAGTGTTTGCTTATCTTGGCTAGAATAACTATCTCTGAAACCATTCACCTTTATTAAAAGAATGGGCTTCTTATAATGTATTGAAGAAAACTGAATTTCATCTCAGTGCTCCTGGTTACTTCTCTTGCAGAATAGTAACTGTACCCAGACTTTGTAGCTGAATGCCTTTCAGTGGTGCATTTAGTAGTATAACTTGAGTCTAATGTCTCTGTACCTTTTAAGTGTCTTGTAGCTATTATCTAAGTCCCGTCTAATTTGTCACTCGTGGTAACAGAATGCCATACCCAAATGTTTCAGGTGGAGGTGCATGCCACTTTTCAGTTAAGGTGGAAAGAAAGCCTTGTCTGTTCTTAATAATATTGCCACTTCAGTGGGATCTCTGCCTAACCTCTTTTTTTTTTTTTTTTTGGTGATGGTGGCCGTTGCTAAAAAAGCCAAGAGCTCCACTCTTGTTGAAAACTTAGTGTTCAAATTCAGTGGCTGATGATAGCATTTCTTCTCCTGTATAATTCTGTAAGTGTCAAGGGGCTGTTTCTTGAGACAACCGTAGTCATGTTTAAACAATTCTCTACAGAGGACCTGTTGTCACTTCTTTTTTGAAAGATCAGTGAACTTCTAAATGAAACTAGTCATTTTATATTGCTGTACGATCTTCATTGGAGCATGTAAAAATGAAAGTTTTGAGACTAACATATGGAATGATTTCCATTTCTCAGTGTCTGCCAGAATCCTGAAGGCTTATGTGCATCAAAATTTGACTGATGCTTTCTTATGCTTTCTGTGAAATTTAACTGATTATTTATTTATTTTTTTCCCCCTCTGCTGGTAGCAGTCTTTCATTTGTGTAGAAGCAGCTTGGCTGCCTCTGGCCTGAAATACAGAAATAGTGGTACTACTGTGAGAAGGTGGATAGATGGGGTAGACTGTGAATCTTTGGGCTCTTACATTTTGGAACTGGTTGGATTATTTTTGAAAATTTGTTAATACTGAAGTTTGTTCTGACCCTTGGATGATTATGGGCAGACCCATCAGGAGCTAAAGACCATCTTTGGGAAGGTCACTGTGGAATGCCACTCTGTTGGAGATCTATTTTAAATGGCAGTAATAGCACAGTTCATGGTCTTGAACCCATATCATCCATGGCTACTCTCCAGTTAGAAAGGGACTGTAGTTGTATTGGCTGCTGCTAAGGAGAGATGGTCTGAGAAGGCTGCTGGTCTTGGCCACTTCTGGATGTTACGGAATAAGTCTGGCTTCCAGTGCTATTAGAGGTGGCACTTGAATTTCACTGATTTGAAGTAGCCTCCTTGATGTTCAACTTGAACAAATTGTCATTAATTTTTGTCAAAGTTGTAGGCTGATCCCATTCTTACTGTGCAATTATTTAATTGTTCACTTTGGTTCATGTCTCTGGTGTGTGTGATATGCTTATGTTTGGGCTCTTTAACCAGGGACTGTATTCTGCCTGCAAGGGACAATTAAGTAACATGCTGTCAATCAACAAAAGCTGTGAAGAGCTGTGCTGCTTAATGGTAATGTCTATGGAGACCACAGGTAGGCTGGCTGCTGGGAGTTGTAGGCATGTTGTTAAGTGGTGGATGAGGTCAGGTTGGGGTAAGGGTTGTGAGTAACCATCCCAAAACATGTCATTGCCTGTTCCCAGGCTTCATGGGGGTGCAATGAAATGTCACATGGGGTTATCTTTGGCAATCTGCAGCAGATGCACCATACTTGTGATCCTGCCTGCTGTCCAGGTGGCTAATGCCACATACTGTGGGGTCAGCTCTGCAATGGCAGAGGCGTGGCGGCTCCATTGTGCTTGACCACAAAAGACCTTTCATTATGATGCTACCAGATGTCTTCATTTGTTTTGGGATCTCTGGTAATCCAAGCCCATCTCAAGTGTCTCTCTTTTCCTATACTGAACTGACGGTACTTTGGGGCATGACTGAGGGCTGACATCAGGTCACTACGTTTGACCTGATTAGAGCTCCTGGTGTCTCAGCCTTGTTCTGTTTCATCTTCCCCCCTGCAGCTATCAGCTTTGAGCGTGTGGATGACTTTTACCTATTTCCAAGAGTGCAGTGAATTATTTTTGACTTGCCTGCTCCTAACCAATGCTTCTAAAATGCCTAGTTTCTGCTATTAAAACAAAAGTAAGCTTGCTGGTGATTGCTAGGGAGAGCCTGTTAGTTGTACTTCAGCAAATCTAGCAAAGCTCTGGGTGGAGTTTAGTGGATAGAAACTCCTGAGGTGTTGGAAGGCTGCATCAGTTCTGTATTTCTAACTCTTGTATGCACCAGTTTGTTTGTGATCTCTTAGCTGTTCTGTTCAGCATGTATTAGTTCATAGCAGGGAGTATAAGTTTTGGGGTTTTTCTTCCCTCCTCTTGTTAAGTATAGAGCAGTGACTTCTGTACTCTAGAAAGAAGAATAGATACAGTATGTTTCCTGGAACAAACACTTTATTAATAGTGGGGTTTTCTTGCATTGTTGTAGTCTAATCGCTATTCTAAATATTTTTGTCAAAAAAATTACTATGAAGGTGGTGTTATGGCAGAAGATGATGATGACACTGGAGAGGAGAGTCCCCTATGCTTGGAAGGGACTTCAGTCTTGTTAGACTATTATGCAATACATAACTTGTGCAGCTGTAGTTATGCAGAAAAACTAAGGATGACAAAATTTAGGCTGAGCCTAAAGCCTACTATTAATGCTTGGGTATTGTGTTGAATTTGGATCTTAATTTGCAGATTAATAGCTAGATGATGCAACTTGAAATAAGAGGGTTGTGTGAAATCAGCTTCTTCCTTCCCAGAAAGGTCTGAGTCTGTTGCTAGTTGCTCATATGGCCAAACAAATACTGTCTTCTGCTAGGTAGCGGCCAGCAAAGCTTTCTTCGATACATGTTTAGTTGAGCTTTGTTTGGTAAATCCATCAAATATCGTTTTGTCACACTTACTCTGAATGTGAATTGCTATGATCTGATGTTAGACTGGGTGAAAGGGATGCACAATCCAGAATTCATCATCTGTTAGGTCCTTTGTGTGGGTGAAGCGTGGCACTTGTCGAGAATAGTCTGCGGATGCTACACAAACGGGATGAAAGAGCCAATGTAATGCATTGTTCTAGATCTGCTGGTGAATGTAAGAGGTGCTCATCTGAAGGACACAGGGCTAGGATTGGAAGAGTCATGTAGAAATATGGGAGCTTTGTACAGCTTTGATAGAAGATAAGGTAGGGCCAAAATGTGCTTTGACAACAGTAAGAGGCTGTGTAATTTAGTAAACAGGATGGGGACTAAAAGTCTTATCTGTAATGGGTCCGTATTCATGATCCTGGATAAATTAACATTTTTACATAAAATGAGTCTGTCTTATAATAGCATAGTTGACTAAATCTGTAGGTAGAAAGCATTTTGCTTTTTATAAATAGCACATGGGAAAGCTTTCTTCCAAAACAAATTCAACTTGTATGTTTACAAGTGCAGTACTTAAATTTGGAATAGCTGAAGAAATTGTCAAGTGAATAGCTTTAAGGCTGCTTAAGCACAAAAGCAGAGAGATTTTTGGAATAAGGACTTCTGCTTATTCCTGGTTTTTAAAAATAAAAACCTGAGCAGTTTCCTGAAGTGCCCGAGCACAGATCCTGATGTACTGGCAAGTCACACTCCTCTGCACAGACTTTGTCCGTGAGGCAGCTGCAGCAATTCTCTATGAGCAAAAAATAAAGCTGGGGTTGTGTAACTTAACCTGGGGGAGGAGGGGGACATTCCTGGTGTTGGAGAGAAAGCCATCAAGTCAGGGCCTGGGTATGTAGGCTTGCTGGGGGAGAGGTATGCTATGCAGGCTTCACAAATAATTCTCAGAAAGAGTGCATCAGGGAGAATCTGGGTAAACTTCTCGTTGGAGGAGGCAAAGCCATGCCTTGGCCGCCTCATCATTTGAAATGTCAGAGGGATCTGCACTGATTTCAGAGCTACCCAAGTTATTTACCCCCCCACCCCTGGGATTTCTTTCTTGTACTGTCTTAGTTGTTGTAGCTCCTGTGCTCTTTTACTATAGCCACCCCAGGTCTTCGCTCCTGTGCTTTGAAGAGTATGTTCAAAATAAAGGCTCTCAGCGTAGCGAAACTGGCATGTGGGATTTGATGTCAAGTGTGGAAGTGTGAAATGGCTTGTAGCCCCATGGCACGGCTGGCGAAACAGCCTGGTGTGGTGCTTCGTGGAGCTGGTGCGTTCACGGGGCAAGATCTGGTTCCAGTAAGTTAAGATGAGGTTTAGAGTGTATTACTGACATGCCTCCAAGTTCTGTTGTGCTTGTCACCCAATGTGCAATTACCCAGGCTATGCCACAACACTGAGCTTAAAACACATGGGCAGAAAGCCAAATTCTACACTTAGCAAGCACTTTAAATAGAAAACTATAGCACAACTGACCTGCAGGTACCTTTCCTTGTATAAGGAAAGCGGATGTTTCTAACTGCCGGAGGCTTCTTTGCTTTAATTATAAATGCATTGATAAATGCATTGTATGAATGTATAATACTTATTCGCTAAAATAATGTTTGGTCACACCTTAATGTGATTGCCATTTCGAGTTTGAGTTTCAGGCACAATATAAAGTCTTCTCCTGCTCTAATTATGTTAACCTTGTATTAATAGATGTGGCGAAGGGAATACTCAGGGCTTTCTCCAATGACGCTGTGTCAACCATGGCAAGCCACCAAAGCTCGCAGTACTAAACTGTTGAGATCACTTTATAGTGTTTAAGTGTGTCTGCATTGCAGCAGTGGCACATTTGACCTGTCTCAAGCGCAGCAGTGGTCTGGTAGCGACAGCATGATATTTAACACCGGTTGTGAATTGACCCATCTTACAAGTTGGTTTTGCAGCCCATGCTTAATCCCACGTTGCCATGGTTAGACCGCTACCAGTATCCACACTAACAGATGCAAAGCCAGTACAATTGCAGCTGTAAATCTGTAAGTCACAGCAGCGAAGGCCATGAAGATGCTGGTACAGTGCAAAGACACTAGTAGCTTTGGTGGTAAAACTCAAACAAACCTGGCTTAACTGTTTCTGTTGGTTTATCCCATGTTTTCTAAGATGTAAATTCTGATCAAAGCTGTTGTTGTGATGCCTTCTTTTTTGGGTCTAACAGAGATGGATTAGGGGAAGGGTAGTGCTACGCACGGTCTTATTTCCCTACTTTTACTGTTGTGAAACTCCTAGAAACTGTGTTATATCTTCTGAGGGCTTAGCTGCTTGCAGAGCTCAGCTGAATTGGCCACCAGGTTTTGTGGCTGCCACGGCGAGTCTGAAAGCTTAAACTTCACTTAGTTAAAACATACATATAGCTGTGGGGATTATCTACTTACTAATTTCTTTGTGGAAGTTCTGTGATTTTTTTTTTTAAAAAAGACACCTATATGGGCATGCATTTCAAGGCCTAGCTCAGTTTGAGTATTATAAGAAAAATTGAGTCACTCTCTTCTTCTCTTGGTAACAGAAAACAAAACACAAGGAGACTTCCATGAGTTATTGAAAGTGACAGCATAGGTGTGCATAAACCTGGTTTGGATGTGTACCTCTGATCGCATCTTCCCCTTCATCGCCTCAGTGCCTTGGAATTTATCTATCAGACTTCTTCCAGCTTTACAGGAAGCCACTTCTGGGGGTATAATTAAAAGAAATCTGTTCCTGTGAAAGGAAATTGAGATTCTCAGGACAGAAGATCTCAAAGGATACTGAAAGTTTTTTAAAACAAGAAAAAAAAATTTCAAAAATTACTGTTTCTGGCAGCTGATTTCCTAGAAGTCATGGTGAAGGAAGGGAAGCCCAAGATAGATGAGCTGGGGTGCTGGTGTTGATGAAGTGGTTGTCTTAGCAACTGCAGTCACTTAAATATCTCTAGGAAAATAGCTAGCAAATGTTAAGATTGAGAAATGGCAGTGGGTTGGCAGGAGAACCAGGAGCAATGAGCACCTTGAGGTTTATACAGGGAATTGATTTGACCACAAAAGGAAGTTGCTGTTTTCAGTGGTGGGATTCTTGCGTGATACAACCCTGATGGTTTTTCTCTTGTCATGACAGTGTGTCTGACAAAGCAAGGTCCTTGGGGAGAAATGCTGACCTCCCAAGGTACATTCATCCCCCAAAAAGTGTCTTATGAATGTGGGGTGAATTCCGATGCTGCTGGAGTGCTTCATTTTGCAGCCCCACTGTTTGATGTAGCCATACAAACACTGCAGCAAAGCCAGTGCAAGATAAATCCTATATGCAGTCAGATATGAGAATTGTATTCCATGTCAGAGCTAAATTGTGGAAGCTGCTGCTGTGTCAGGGATTGGTTTAGGTCCTTGTAATGCTTATTGTAATGAGAAATTGAGACATCTCTACCATGTGTGTTTTGCTAATTGTGATTGCACATGCTGTTTTGTGGTTCTGTAGGTAAAAATGGTAAGTTTTAATCTTTTACTTTCCTTATGGAACACTTAATTCTCTTTCACGTTGGTACAAGAAAAAAAACAAATCCCAGAGAAAGCCTGACTGAATAAAACAAGCTGAGTTTGAGCCAATTGTTTCCTGCTGCCACAAGCATATTCCCAACTGCCAACTATGACAGGTATTTCTACAGGCACTGAATCTTAAGCAGAATACCAGGTGCTTGGAGAAGTTACAGAAGACTAGTTTTATTCTTTCTGCCTCTCATCTAATAGCTGGTTTCTGAGCTTCTCTTTGTGTAGTAACTCGTGAAAAGTCGTAGTGAAAGCCTTTGTTCAATTGGAAGTGGAAAACTCATAAGCTACTTCTTCTTGCAAAGGGCAGTAAGTGGTGAAAACTGGCGGTAGGATCAATTTCCTGTGACACTTTTTCCTATTTTTTTTCTAGGAAAAATCCTGCCCTACAGATACAGGAACAGTCACTGTATATATATTGATTTTTATTATTTTTACCTGCATGTTTAAAAGCTACTTGGCTTTACTAGTAGTGGTCAGGATACTAGTCAGATTTTATGTTTCTGTGATGAAGATCCAGTTTTGGATTATTTCATTCAAAGCTTTGATCATTTAACCAGCTATTTCTGCTTAGCTGCATTTTTAGCATAGGCAAAATCTCTCTAACTTTCTCTACTAGCAAGTAAGCCAGTGTTACAATTAATAGTTGATTGGACTTCTGAAGCATTGCCAAATTACAGGGAAGTTTTCCTTAGCAAGTGACATCAGCTTCTGCAGTACTGAAATATTAAAAGTTAAAAATTGCAGTCCCTGGTGTAATGCAGATACCGATGGTAGGGTTTTTTTTTTATTTGTGAGTAGCTTTTACTGAAGGAGCAACGGCAAAACTAAAAAATACCTGGTTAGTTTTTTTTTCCCCCCTTTCTGGTTTATAAGCGTTTAACCTGTCCCACATCTCCCTCTGATACTTCAAGTGTTCTTACACTGGAAGTGCTAATCTCAGATACAGGACTTCAGTCTTCTTAAGGCTTCTGAGACTTCGTCTGACACTGATGAACAGATTAAGGTTCACAGATCACCTCTGGGAGTAGAGTGGTACATTTTCCAAATACTTCTTACCACGGGCAAATAATATTTAATTAAAAAAAGCGAGGGAGTGTGAGCTGAAACCTGAAGTGCCTAATGTAAACTCTTTGAATGCTGTACTTATAGTGGACTGCTCTGCTGTTTGGATCAGCTATTTTTTTTTATCTGTCTACTTTCACTATTTTAACAGCTAAAAGTTCCAAAAAGGCCTGGTACAATCAAACCCACCCTCTTGTCAAAATGAAGCTTGATATAGGGAGCTTTATAAACTAGGCACATGAGTAGTCTGGGATTTCTGAAGAGAGCATATGGTAGCTGACACTTCAGCTGGAGATGACTTGGTAATTATAGCTCCTTTGTCTGAATTCTTCTGCTGTTTCATGGGGCTAATGGCACATTAAGCTGCTCTTATAGATGCAAGGAGGGCAGGCTTCTAAAAATATTTGGTTTCTGCACATCTTTAATGATTCTATCAGACTCGCGCTGGGCTAAAAGCTTGGAGTCCAAGGTATGAGGTCAAAGTGGTTAAACCCTTCTAAAAGGAGTGAGTAGTCCTACCACTGGTGACAAAGCTTCTTTTGAATGGATCTTGGTTCTCTTGTTGATTTGTTTTAGGATGGGACAAGGCAAGCCTTGTTAGAGACCTTTGTTTTTTCCTCTAGCTTCAGGTAGTAGCTGGTTACTGAAATCAGCATGCAATTGCTTACTTAGGTGTTTCATTGTGATGGTCTGGGAGTTTCGTTGTGATGATCTGGCTTTGAGGGTGAGTCACATCAGGTTCTGGGACTTAAATGTCTCAATTCTAGTTTAATGTGTTGCAAGCATTTGTGAATATAAATCAGCTAAAGTTTGGCCTGAGTTGATTTTATTCCAAGATAAATATAATATACAGTTGAACAAGCTCACTAGAAAAGTTTGAACCTGAGCAAGTGAAATCTAGTTTGATTTTGGTTTCTGTAGACTAAGCCTTGGTGTGATTTAGCTAATAGTTGTTGGAACAATGGGCATGGTTTCCACTGCTCTACGCTAGGCAAAACAATCAGAAAGAACAATTTATCTATGATATAGTGGCTGACTCATGCCACAAGGCTCGGTATTCTTTTAATCCTTTTATAAACTGTTTTATCCTAGCTAATGTAATTGTGGATGTTCTTATTACCCATATAATGCCTAATCCCTTTTGAATTCTGCTAAACTGTTGGCCTTAATGTTGCTTAGCAATAATTAGCAAAATACAGGTGATTTGTGTATTGTTTAACTCTTGATCAAACCTTTGAAATTTTGTTTGTGCTGACTTGTTATGCTTTTATGTTGGTAGTACTTCCACGGCTGCATAGTGAATGGGAACTTGTTCAGAGGGATATGTAAATCAGCCTGATTGCCAGCCCTGAGCTTCGATCTTTTCTTAAGCTTCAAAGCTGTTGTGTTCCCACTTGACTTGGGAGGCTTTTAAGAGTGCTTGATAGTCTCCCTGCCAAAGTATGGAGTATTTTGTCAGAAGCTTCATGTTCACAAAGAAAACAAAGTTCACCTGTGTCCCTTTTTATGCCAGTTTGTGAGTTACATTGCTGGGTCCATTCTGCTGCTTTCAGTTTGACCATGCCCTTTTTACACATAGCTGTGTTAAAGGAGAAGTGGTAATTGGTGTTTAGACACTTCGGATGTCTGATAGGGAGGTTGTCTAGCTTTGCGAGGATACTGGAGAGGCCTTCACATTGTGATTTTGATTCCTTCTCCTTTTCTCAGATGCGTTTGTTCTAGGCAAGTTTGGTTGTTCAAGGTCAAAATTTTACTTAAAGTTAAGGAATAATACAGGCGTCTTAAATAATCCCTGCTATGCTTTTGTTGCAATATTTTTATCCCATATGATCCTGCCTTTTAACTCTTATCACAGTTTTAGAGCAATCTGTGGTTAAGAACTAAATTTGTGCAGAGATGCCTGAAGTATCAACAACTTCAGTACAGAAGAGTGATGTTAAGGGCCACCCCACTTATTTTAAGTGTCCATCTTTGTAGTGGGACTTGGAGGGGTTCTGCCATCTCTTGTCTGGGGACAACTGTGACCCCCCCTCAGGGCTTTGGCTTGTGCAAGAAATTTAATATGTGGCTCTTGGCCAGAAGTACTGGTCAGCCTTGGCGTATTGCTTGGAGATGTGTTCGGTTCCCCCTTCATCTTGAAGGGACTAAACCCATATCTTCTGGGTTTTTTGGGGGGGTTTTAGTTTTTGGGGGGGTAACAGTTATCAGGCTGTGAGTTTATACTGGGGAATCCCTCCTTCCCCATGTTGGAACTTTTGCCTC
The DNA here is from genome assembly GCF_964199755.1 of Larus michahellis. NCBI lineage: Eukaryota > Metazoa > Chordata > Aves > Charadriiformes > Laridae > Larus > Larus michahellis. The sequence continues at coordinate 9,975,519 of NC_133930.1, forward strand.
CTGGGTTCTTGGCTGCATGGTGGGGTAGGGACAAAACTCTGCCAGCAGTGAGGGAACGTGCCTCTGTAGCCTAAGGTGCTCAGTTGGAAGGAGGGATTGCTCCTTTTTATCAGCACACTTTCCAGTGTGAAATATTTATAATCCTGACAGCTTTTTCCAAGCTATGCCCCGAGCAGTCAGCCTCCTTTTGTCTTCTGGCTTGGGCTTTTGCATTCCTGTCTGGGCAGTGGCCTGACGCCAAGGGAAAGGCTGGAGAGAGCTGTGCTTCATGCCCTTTGGGGTAGGGCATCCACCCAGAAGGTGGAGGATGCACGTTAAAGTGCCTTTGGGCCAAATGCCCCAGTGCCAGCTGACTGAATAAGGTGTCCCAATTTAGCTTTTTTTTTTTTGAGGAAAATAGGACAATCATCTGAACAAAATGTGTGATAAAAGTGGTCGTGTACAGGATTTCAGGCTCTGAGTCAGCCTCATACAAATACTTGTGTGTAACCTTGAATTCAGTATTAAATTCCCGGAGTTCAGTGTTCAGGACATGTCAAGGCATTTCCTCCCTTGTCGCTTCTGTTGGGCAGGGCACCAAGCACTACAGGGAAGGAACATACCTGGGTTTAGACCTGGAGTTTCCCAGGGTGGGTCTGTAGGTCAGCACTGGCTCCTGAGGTGCGTTTTGTAAGCACCAGACCTGTCATGCTCACACATGTAATGCTTATCCTGTTCTAGCAGTGTCCAGAAAATCAAAGGATAAAGCTACTTGTAAGTACCTATTAATTAGTCTCTTCCGGAGAGTGCAGGATCCCTCTTTTTTTCCTGTTTAAACATCTATTCTTATCTTTTTGGAGGACCCTTCCGTTACCTATGGGGTAAGGAGGTAGCCTCAACCAGTTCCTGTTCCGTAGTCAGTGCCTAGTCATGTATTTATGGGAGACAATCTTTCAGTGTAACAGCCAGATTACTTTAAAATCCATCCTTATAAACACTTTGTCATTGACTGACTTCTTTTTTTTTTTGCGTATTCTTGGGTTTTTCCACTGAAATTTTCTCATTAGTTTGCTGTAGTCAGTCGTCTCTTGGATGAAGCTGTGATTTTTAAAGACATTATTTCACATTGGAAGCAACTTTACTGTCCTATGATAACATGTACAAGAATGTCAGATCAGTCAGTGTTTAATTTGCAAATTAAAAATCTTGCTGTTATGGCTTTTTGTGTTAAACTACTGAGCTGTAAGGGTAATGAACTAGTGGTGCAGACTTCCATGATCATTAATCTGATGTTGCACTAGCTGTGTTTAAAGCTAACTGTTCACAGTAAAAAGGCAAATGAGCTTAGATGTAATTAGATATGGTGCCTTCTGTGTTTATTTTGGAGATTAGAGCAGAAACATAAAAAACCCCATACAATGTAGGCTGCAGCGTCCAGTGCAGAAGTGATTGTACAATGGATGCGAACTCTGCAGCACATGTGGCTTACTGCATGGTATGGGTTACCCTGCTTTGGATTTGCTGAGAATATTTATTTATTTTTTTTCCCTGATGATAGGAAAATGACAGCATTTTAATCCTGATGGCTGCAGCCAGTTAAATGTCCCTACATGAAATACGAAATCTGGTGTCCGCAGACATAGTACCCTGAAAGGCTGGGCAGCATTGCAGCAAACACGAAGGAGCTTGTGCTGCGTCTGTCATTGCTTAGATACTCCTGAGGTCACTTCCCCAGCATCTGATTCCTTGATTTTTCCCTCTGAGGAAGAGCAGGAGCATTAAGCCTGAAAATGCTCTCCCACTTGCAGTTAATATGGGCTGTAAACAGCCACTGTGTTCAACCTTTGTATCTCTGCAGGGTTTCTATCTTGAAAAGATGACATGACTTCACTGAGCAACACTAAACAATAGTTAGTTATGTAGATATCTTCCAGATACTTGTTTTTGAACACTTTGAAGCCATAAAATATACTGGATCTGCAGCAAAGCTGCCAGTGTATTTGCTTCTAGCACGAGAGCCATCTTGCCAGCAGGAGAAACTTTTTCCTACAAAGCTCAAATATGCTCAGAGGTTTTTGGTTGGTGGTTTTTGGTGTAGTTTTAAAAGCTTCTGGAACTGACTTCGTAGCTAGTAGTCCAGTGTTCATCTCAGCATCTGATTCTTCTTTTGCTTTCATACATTGATACACTCACTCCCTGTTGGTAAGAGACTAACTGAGAATATTGCTGAGTAACTTGAGCAGCAAACAATCTGGTACTCAAATGAGGTTAATCCCTTCATATGGAGAGTAAAGGAGCATATTTTGAAACTTGTCCCCTTTTGCAGGCAGCAGTCAGTGCTGCTGTTGCATTTTAAGGGTGAGGTACGGGTTACTGATTGTGTAATGTCCAGTACAGTGAAGCTGTGATTTGCCAGGTGCTCAAAAACTTGCAAAGTTAACCCACCCCACAAATGCAATAAGGCGTTTGTAGCTACTAATGAGCTGCAAAAATGATGGTTACTGTACAGCTTGTGGTATGCAAATATAAATGAATTAGAGCTCTCTTGAAAGCCCAGCATACTCGAAAGGGTGGCAACATGTGATTTTTCTGCTGTAACTAGACTGTGTAAGAGCTGCCTTCTGGTGAGTGCTTACTTCTTCCAGTCTCCCAAAAAGTTAAACACAGAATGTTGATGACATGATCTGTAGAGGTGCATGTGCTGCTGAAGCCATAGTTTTAAAATCTACATTGTGAATCAGGTGGTCACTAAGTCTGGTCAAAAATTGATGGCTTGGCTATCTTTATCACTAAACAGGCAAGATCCCCCTGCACTACAGCTGCCAAGATAGCTGCTCAGGAATTAGGATGGAAAAGGAAGGAAAGCCCTGGCTATGTTTTTTTTCTCACCAGAGTGGAAGACTACTGGTTAAGTACATGTATGCAAACATGTATGCAGTTTTCAGATTATCAACACTTAAAACAACCATTGATGCTATACAGAGTTGTCCTGTTGTGAGTTTTCTAGTAGGAAAAGTAACAGCATTTGTGCAGGATTTCAGTAATAGTCAAAGGCTCCTGGTTGGGATTTTTTTCCTGCGTACACAATCCCACACTTACTGAAAGAGCCAAGTAGCTGTTTGGTCTAAGTGTATCCTGCCTAAACTGTTGACACTTAACTCTGGGAATAAAGGTCTGAGTGGTCACTTCTTCTGAAATAAGCCATTTAAGTTAAAATTGAGGGACTTTCTGGCTAGTTTGTTACCTGACTGCACAAATGGTGGTGCCAGGAGGCATGAGAGGAGGAACCTCTGCTGTGACTTCTGCTGGTTTGTTCTTTACTTCTTGCTTAGGATTTACAGTGTTTGGATGCTAAAATATTTGTTAAGCTATAATACTGAGGATTTATCAGACCCATAGTAGAGCGTAAGAAGTAGGAAACAGCAGTTTATACCCTTTTAGTTTTGGAGTGTTCAAATGCCAGTGACAGTGCTGCCCACACTGTCATTATTCATCTTGTTCTTAATAATCTGTTTGACATGGTAATTCTGGTTGCTGCTTGTGTCCTAATCTGACAGCACATTCACTGTGGTACTTGATTGGGACCCTGAGCTGCCCAGCTCACTGTCTTAACTGGTTAGCTGCTATTACAGTACCTGCTAGTCCTCACTGTTTTTTAAAAGCTATAAATCTAAACAAGCTCTGGGACTGTTTTGGCATCGAACTTTCAGTGCTTTGCTCTTTCCCTTAGCAGCTGGTACAATGCAGCTGTTTGTGCACAAGTATAAGTGCACATGTGAGCATCATAATAGCTGCTACATCAAATGCCTGTTGTGGTGGAGAGAAGGCAAGTTGGTAGTGAGCAAGCTTGATACTGAGAAGGTACATGATGTTCTTCACAGATAGCTGGGGAAGGAGGACGTCCTCATTAACGGTAAGAATACAGACACAAGGTCAGGTTTCTAGAGATATTTTGAACTTAGTTCAATAGAAGTTTATCAGATATTGGTGTGGAGGCTTTCCACCATCGTTTTTTCTGGACAACTGTAACAAAGATTTCAAGGTTGCTGCTTCCTTCTTGGAACTGAAATCTCCCTCCTCAGCTGAGAATTCCAAGCCACATCTTTAATCTCCTTTTAAAACTACTTTCCACCTGTGCTTACCATCTAGTACCCCTTGAGCTTCCTCAGAGCTGTAATGAGTTCACTGTAACATTTTCTGTTATTTTTAAAATGCTTTCTTGCTGTTGACAGGCTCTTCATGCTACAGTACAGTGAAGCTGACTGCATAGAAAATCAGCTTGAAAGAATCTCCAAATCCGGTTTTGGCACTAATATGAGGTTATTTCCAAACAGTAGATATTTGAATCAAACCGTCATATTTTAATTTGTTGTCCTTCCTAATACTGGTTTATGCACTAAATCACAATTGCTTATGTCTGCAGTCTGCTGTTTTGTCCCTGATGCTGCCTGGTAGGTTTTAATAAAAAACTTAAGGCAGTTGAAATTGCATTGTGTATTTTGATGGGGAGGAACAGAGCAACAAAAGAAAGGCTTTAAATCTGGTTTGGTCATCCCTTGCAAATAAATATAGGCGTTTGTGCAAACAATTAGCAGGACGTGCAGATAAGATGCTGAAAGTAACGTGTAGAGTGGCAGCCCGTCCCCCAGAGGTGGACACTAGAGGCTTACCTTGGGTGTCTGCAGAGCACTTTGGTTGAGAATACCACGATGCAGCTCAGTACTCTTTTATGTTGTTAGCAGGACAATCAAGTGACTGAATTTCTCAGTTAAGCTTAAATCTCATTTTCCTCCACAGCCTTTTTTTATTTTGCATTATAACAGTTTGCTAAGTACCACTTGAACTGCATAGCACATTTTAAAAAATAATGTTGGACTAGATATGGCTTTCTGAAAGCATCCTCTGAGAAGAATCCAAGAGTCTAAATGCTGACTTCTGGAGTGTGGGTAGTTGGTTTGCTGTCTTCTCTGCATCTTTCCTGTAAAGACAAACGTTTCAATGCTATTAAGTGTCAGACTGAAATGGCACACATAGTACCTGAAATAAATTTGGATTTTTAGACTATTCTAGGCTATTTAGACTATTCTAGAAGCCAATGACCTAATAATTTAGTTGGAGGAGATCAGGGCTGTTAGGACATTGAAATTACAAATGAAATACTACCAGATAGAAAGGTTTCCAGCTGGTGCTTTTTGCTTACATTTTGGGAAAGGGCTAAATGTGTTTAATAAACTTAAGGAAATTTTGAGTTAGATAACCAAGGAGTTTATAGGGTTGGTTCCAAGGAAGGGAGACAAGTGACCATCTAGCTTGGCATCGCATGCTCCTGTACTTCATTAGGCTGCTCTAAGCAAGTGAGCAAGGTTTTGCACTGATGTCTCTGCAGATCTCATGTATAAGTGTCTGAAGACCTAGCCAAAACATTTCTGAGGTGGGAGTGCCCTGGCTCCCCAGACATACCATGCTTCTGCATGTGTAGCTCATGCTCCATATTCTATAGAGGAGCTGCTGCTCTGCTTTATAAATGCTACTTAGCAGTTGTAGAAATGCTGGTTATTAGAGCTGGATTGCAGACATTTTTGCCATAGTCCATGACTTGAACCAAGCAGCTGCAGCTGGTTTCCTGGGATACCAGAGCAGAATCCATGAACAGATTAGGTGTTGTTCCCCTTTTGCTCTTGGACTCATTGACTAGGTTGTCAGTGTTGTCTAATCAACTTAAATCATGGGTTTGTTTGGAGCGTACAATATTTGGAAAGGATTAGCAAAATCAATATGATGTAATTTATTGTGTAGCACATGAAGTTGAAGACTGGTAATGCATTCAAAGGCAGGCATCTTTATCATTTGCTCGGGTTTCTACGGTAGATGCAGGTCATCTACTTGTATAGCTCTCATGTATCCTGCTAGGAAGGTTAAGTATTCCTGACAATGCTGTATGTTAGTGTAAAAGTTGTCTGTCTTAAAATGAGACACAGGGGATAACTTGCCAAGCATTCTGATATTTATTTATTTTTTATACCTGGATGAGTTGTATGATGTCTTACTTTAATCCTGATGCTGAAAGCTTGCAAGCTTTGACCTGAGCACTTCAAATGTTGGGAATATCAACCCTTGAAGAAAAGTGATCTTTCTATCAGACCTTCTCTTTTCACATAGCAAATACTGAACAGTAACCTTCAGAACAAGACTTGCATACTTTCTGTAACCAGAATTTGTAGGAAATATCTTGCCATTTGTGATGGCAATTGATGGGTGGGAGGGACAACTTTTCTGAACTCCAAAGCATAGCATGCTAATTTGGAACCATATTGAGTGTCTTGAATTGCAAACTGTTTGAGACAAGTTTTAGCAGCAGGGTAAGGTTCTAACTTGGTTTAAATGCATGTATTTAATTTTGGTGATATTGATAATGGACTAAAGTTAATACAGTTTAAAATCCCTTCAGCAGCAGCGTGGCCAAGAGATGAGGAGACCAAGCATCAATAAATCTGTAGCTGAAGGTACCCTGTTTGGGAGAGGGAAATCCTTGTTGAGAAAGGTGGTGTTTTTTTTTTCACTTCCTTCGATTCTAAATCTGACTTGAAAGAAAAACATGTATAATTGATGTCGTAGATACTACATGTGGGTTCTGCTGCTTACTGGGATAGTAATGGCTTTGATTTCCTCTCCTAAATTCATATGATAATGGTAAGTGGTAAGTCTTGCTCTCCAGCAGATTTCAGAGAGCACCAACTTCTGCTGACCCAATTGATGCCAAAGGTGATAATTAAGCTTTCTAAAAGGCTCTGAAGGCAGTCCAATTAGAGTAGGTATTCATGACTGTACTAACAGGTGGGTGCGAAGTGGGAGTTAAAAGGGATTCTCTTATCTTTGTGTGCTTGCTTAGCTATTGCTACGCAGGGGAGGAGAGCTCCTCTATTACTGCAAAGCATCCTTGTAGTAAGGAGCTGTTCGTATTAGAATATAAGCATTGTGTTGGGGTGGGTTCAGGTGCACCGAAGTGGTTTTGGTTGGTTTTTTTTTTTAAAGTGGGGCGTTGCACTTTTGTTCTTGTATTTCCAAGAAACTTGTCCATTTAGAAGAGCAGTGTGAGGATTTTCCTTAAAATTAAGAAGTCCAAGATGGTAGTTCTTGTGTGAACATTAAAATGAATGCTAGCAGTGTTACTTGTCTGTGAGTTTGGTGCATAGGAAAAGATGCTGCGTTAACACATGCTATTTTGTTGAACCATGTTGTCCTTTAAGGTCAGAGATGTTGAGTTCAAGGTGTTTGGCGTTTAAAAAAAGCAAGCGTGTTGGCCTTAGGCTTTGAATAGCATGGTGTAAATTTCTGCTTCCAGTGGGACAGTTAAAGGCCAAGTAGTTTTGGATATCTGCAGGATATTCTGTATTGCACCAGAACCAACAATAAATCAGTATAATCCTGAGCACGCAGGAGTAATTTTAAGGGTAAGGTAAGCAGAAGTCTTCAGAGACAGTTGTCCTGCTTGGTTGAGCTGTTTGTGTGTCTGATGCAGAAAAGGTGTGGTGGCATGGCCAAGGTGGCTGGCTGTTGGTCCCTCTTCGCAGTGGGCATGCAAGTGTGTCTTACACTGATGACCCCAAATCCTGCCTTGGTGTACTTTGTAGGCATTGATGGAGCTGTTCGTAAGAGGTGTGTAATCTTTGTTTTCCAGGACCAGTTCAGGGTTGGAGGGATGTGGAAGCAAATTGTGCTGATCTGGGAAGTGCATAACCCTTTTGGTACAGCAAGGGACGCTCTTGGATCTGGTACTCAACTTCCCAGGCTGCCTTCAGTGCCAGTGAAGGTTACTGCTGTTGCAGTCTCTGGAGACTTGTTGCGGGTGGAGTGATTAACTTCGCTTGTAAGAGAGAAATAGTGAAATATTTATTAACATAAAACAGTGATTTAACAAAGTTAGTAGTGAACGCGACAGTGTTTTTACGAGATTCGATGGCAAGGTACACTTGATTACTTACTGCATAGAGGACAGGGTCAGACAAGCTGTCAGGGAGACCCCCCTGTTGAGTCAAAAGGTTCAGAAAGGACCCCCTTGCTTTCTAAACTCAGAGGGGAGTCTAGGTGCAGCTGGATCCAATCCCAGTCCCAGACTTGGTCAACGGTTTATGTCTAAAGGATTAGATATACGCAATCAATCCTTCATATCACTTAGCTAAGATTTCAAAGTTTAGCATGCTATTAGTCACTTACTGAGAATCTGTTGGGGCAAGGAATCTCTCAGCCTCGAGGAGTGGAACCTTAAGCGAGCGTCCCTGCTCAAGGGGAGACCCTGGCATGCAACCTGCTGCTGTGCAGGAGAGCTCAAAGGGCTCTTGGGCTGATCCACTATTTATAGAGTAAGAGATTTGACCTATAGCCATATTCACATGGGACCAAAATATCTAGGTCCCCACTCCAGATAGTGTTTTGACTACGTTGCCAGTCATCCCCCAAAGTTCAAATGCAACTCATAACAACTCCCACTGGTGACCATGGCTTGAGCAGGAGTTGGGGATGGGGGGCGGGGGACAGGGGGAGAGGGGAGAGCACACCACCACAAGACTATTTTGCTCGCTGAAAACACTTTTCTTTAGAGGCTATGAAAAATGGGACAAGGTGGGGTAGGAGGGACTGAGCAGTGATTCTAGTGAATAATGCTGAATGTCCAAGAATGGGAACAAAGGGAACTGCATGGTTGTTTTTTTCTGGGAAAGTGCTTGGAGTCGGTTCCTGCAGTTGTCCCCCACGCTACCACCTTTGTAGGGCAGGTACTTCCTCCACATGTTACTTGAAACTCTTTGCAATATGACAAGGTAAAAACTTGAGATGTTTTTTTGTAAACTGTTATGTTCCATTATTGCCCCTTGTATGGCCAGATACTTTTAAAACTGAAAACATGTGTATAGCATAAGGCGTTTCTTACGCTAAAATTTCCAGCACATAGCTGCTTCTGTACAGGAACACAGCTGAGAGAAATGCAGAATAAGGCAGGTAGAGGAAAACAGTTGACTCCTGTTGGTCACCTTGCAGTGTTCTTCCATTTTTCAGTCAATACTGTGGTCTCCCCTAAAATCCACCAAGATATACAGAGCTCGTAAATGCACATCTTTGCATGCTTGTTCCACAGTAGCATCTGGAGAACTCTGGGTTGGTTGGTTTTTTTTTTTCAGGAAATGAATTCTGTGCAGGATTATAATTGTAACCAGGTAAAAGTATAGCTTTGTAGGCTGCATAGGGGGAAAGAAACTGTATTTGACTTCCAGTCAATTTGCAGTATAACTTTCATCCAGAGATCTAACACAGCGGCATGGTTTATTATATTTATAATTTAAATAATATATGATGATGCTGAGCTTTTTATATATTATTACACAGAGAATGCCTTGAGGGCTGTACTTTTTATTTCATTATATCCAGGTCTTCTAAAGCAAACCCTGACAAGTGGCAATTACTATAAATGTACTGATCATGTGTAGATGGCTTCTAGGGTAGTTTGCAAACAGCTGTATAACTTTTGGCAGTATTTGGGAAAAAATATTCAACATCAATTCTGTTAATGATTTGATTTGGGGCAAATTTTACTCTGCATATCAGATGGAGTCATAATGAAGATAGAGAACTATAGCTGTCAAACAAATCTTTCAGCTGCTAAAAACCAAACCTCTGAAGTACTTTGACAGCGTCTAGTCTGCAATTGTTGTTGCAAAGTGCTGAAACAGCATTTATGTTTCCAGTGTCTAAGCCTTTTAACTACCAACAGAAGTTGGCTGTTTTGTTCAGTACCTGATGCCAGATGAGCCTCTGAGTCCTCATGTTCTTTAAGGGCTCTTTCTGGAACCAAAATGGTATGTGAGTGGTTGCAGGCAAATCGCCAAATGTGGGGCTTTAGCTTTTCTTTTCTGCTAGACTAATACTGATATAATGCTTTCTTTAAAGCTTATCAAAAAGTGCAATGTTTCAGGGATTCCTGAAAGAGTGGAACTAGCTTTCCAGTTTATGTGCTGCATTCGTGTGGCTGCAAAATGTCGCAAAAATGGAGAAACTGCATAGTTAATGATACCCGCTCTCAGGCTTGCCAAATGGAGTGCAAACAGAACTGCTTCCAGTTGATACTGTCAGACAAAGTTCATGCTCTGGAAAAGTCCTTTTCCGGTAGCAAAACATCCTCCAGTCTTGGTACCTATTGAAGTTAATACTGTAATGTCTGTGTAAAGTTGCTCAAAGGATATGTTTCTGCAGTGCAAATCTTAAACATCCTTACATTCTGTGTGCATAGACACAATTTATTTAAAAATAGTGGTTGACGTGTGCCAGTATGTAACTTGATGCAAAAATCAGGTACGGACGCTGCTCCCTGTTCTAGCAAACTTTCAGAAGTCTTTTTTTTGTTTGTCTACTGAGTGTTATCTACAAGCTCTAGAGAACAAGAAGCAAGCTGATTTGTTCCCTTATTGAATCAAGGCAAGGTAAAACTAAAGATAGAGCACTTTGTACCTTACTGGTAGGTAGCCTACTTGGTACCAAGTGTGTGTGTGTGGCTTTCAGATGCTGACTAGGAGTAATGCATCTGTAGGCTAGCGTGAATACCTGCAAGGCTGTTAACAGATGCTCAAGTATAAGTTAATTCATAATCACATCTACTTTATCGCCACTAGAGGCTCCTCCAAGTCATGCTTTGGATATGTTTCTGTGTCAGGAAGCAGCTCATGCTTTTAAGTAGCATGCGGTTGTATGAATCTGTCAGTGTAACATCTCTTTACAAGCAATGGATTAATTTTTTAAATCAAAATGTCATCCTCTTGATGGTATGGTTGAACCTGAATCATCAGTTTGAAATAATTACCAATCACTAACTACTGATGAACTTTAAAGCGATGTTGACTAGGAGCTTGTAGTGTTGCTTGCTAGTAACTGGAAAAAAAAGTGTGGGTAAATTTTCCTTTAACATCAACATACTTTATCCCAGCATAGATAAGGGTGTACTTACCAACACAAATTTTCAGGGTTCAGACATTTCCATGTATGTCTGGGGTAGGTTTCCCATGCAAAGGCTGTACTTATGCTTGTATTCTCAAAACACTGTCAGTGTTTGCTGCAAACTGATTATTACTGCATTGTAATTTGATAAGGTGTAGGCATCTTACATCAGGTGCAGTGTGTCTAGATACAGGCTCTGATCAAACAGCCAAACAACATTAAGGCTAAGTTTTCAAGAATTAATCTTATAAGACAGGAAAGAATATAATCATGAGATCATGGCTAGCATACAAATATGGATTATTTTTTTGTTCTTTGCCAGTCGTGGTTTTTGGTAGCCTCAGTTTATTCCATATTTATTCCATATGCAAGTGAGTCCTGTGCTTAGGTATTAGGTTTTTGCATATACGTGGGTATCATTTTTCTCTGAATGGAGTAAGAGATGATCCAGTTCCCAAACTGACCATGTGGATGCTACAGTTTTTTGAGCATGGTGGCATGCTGGAGCACTGTAGTGCAGCTGTTGAAGACACAGCATGCATTTTTCTAGGTGAAGCATCAGTGATTTCTCTAGTCACAGGTACTTACATGTGGCGATCCTATTGTTTAGAGAGTGGAGTAGCTTTTAGATGAGTCTTTGCAGGGAAAGCAATGTGACTTCTTTCTGTGGAGGCTTCAAAATAAGAAGGTGCTGTGTGACTACTGGCATACACATGAGGACTTAACTAGAAGTTTATTCTTTATTATCTGTTTCTCTAGCATTCAGCTACTGTTCTTAAACTTTCACGACCTTAAAAAGGAAGGGCGAAGCTGAAAAATAAGTTGTTCAAAATTCACCAGAAGGTAGATACCAGAAGAGTCTAAGTAGAAAGTTCCTACAAATCTCCATAGCCATAGATGCAGTGCCCCTTGTAAGAGCTATTACTGTGAATCTGCTATGGCAGTTTATCTTGTTGCTCAACTCAGACCGTTTTTTTTCCCCACTGTTTGGAGGCTTTTCTTCATCCATACTTCAGTTATCACTAAAAGCAGATTGTCAATCTACCACAGACCTTGTCTTGTCTTCCCTGGTATGCCACTTATGGGTGGTTGCTTACCTGTCACACAAATTTCTTCTAAAGTTGTCAGGTATTCCACTTCAGATCAAGAATAATATCTATGACATGCTGAAATACAGGAAGAAAAATTAAATGAGTTTTAATTCCTCTCTCTCCCCGCCCTCTGTCCCCCATTCCTTTCTTGGTATGGATAACCATTACTGCATAGTGTTAGAGCTACTTAAGCATTGCTTTTAGTTGCACAATTGTACAAGTTTCTTCTGACTTTCCTACAAGATCCAGCTTTCTCTGTCCAAATGCTCAGATATCTTGCCTGTATTCTCATCTTGCATCTGTCTCATTAAATTTCTGCCTTGACCTTGAAATCCTCTTCACCTGCAGTAGTCTGAAGTGGTTATTCCTGACTGCTACTCTTACCCTGTATGCCTTCAAATTTAATGTAACTAGTTAAAATGAATTACATACAAGCTTGAATTTCAAGGATGTTCGTTCATGTACCAAGCTTAACTCAATTGCACTGGTTCTGCTTTTATCAGAAGTATAAAGGGTACCTTAAATATCTGTGCTGTACTGCAGATGACTCAACCTGCTTTTGCACCCTTTTGCTGGCTCTTTCAGGAGATCTTTCAGCAAACTGAGGATTCTGGCTTTATCTAGATGTCATATTAGTCATTGACATGGCAACTAGTTGGAACATAGGTAGAAATATCAATACTAGTTTTCACTTCAGTGTTGTACTTTGCCTCGTATATCCATCTGGCCTGAAAGATGTCTCTTTAAGCATCTGCATGTTAACAGTCATGAAGAACAGCCATTTGGTAGATGGTTCTTGTCTAGCCATGTGTAATTAGCTTTTGAAATGGAGTGTGGTTGTTATAGCAGGGAGGTGACCTCCTGGTGATCTGCAGGAGATGAGGACTCTATTTGAAGGGACGTATTCTTCAGTAACTGTCTCCTTAGGTCCACATTGGGAGTGTAAGGTCTATACTGTACCTAACACAAGGCAACCCAAGATATGATTCAAACAACAGTAGTGCTTTGGAGCCACTGAAGGCCAAAGCAGTTGTGTATCTCGTCCTTGAGACTAAAGCAGCTGTGTATCTCGTCCTTGAGACTAAAGCAGCTGTGTATCTCGTCCTTGAGACTAAAGCAGCAGTGCTGTCTCATCTGTCTTTTTTTTAAGCAGACCTGTAATGTAAGGGGTAGTTTCTGCCTGGTGTAATGCAGCTGTTACACATATATTTGCAGGAGCTGGTACTGTGGCAGATTTGAGCTGGTGGCTGCTGCTTTTGCCCCCCAGCCCAAGCACGAGTCCTTTGTAGTCTGAGAAGCAGCAGCTTAACACTCTGCGGGCCACTGTGATCTGCTTCTGTGTTTTGATTTTTGAGTTAAGGTGGGTGCCTGTGTTTAGAAGTCATTAAATAAATTGAACTTATCATTTGAACTGGGCTCCTTTACCTTACTAGGCCAAAGCTCAAACTGAGACTTTAGCATTTCAATAATGCTGTGGAATGTGGGGGGAGGGCTGTCTTGTTTTGAAAAACTAAACCTGAGGTCTGAGCTAGGATTCATCTTTCTTTAATTCTTATCCCTTGCAGTGTAGTTCACTGGCAACCAAGTCATTGCTGCTCATGAGTGAAACTACACTGACTGTAATGTTGTGAGCTCCAAATGATCTAAAGCACAAGGCAGGGGTGAGAAGTGGTAGAGAATGATAGAATGCAGAATGCCTCTTGAATTTGGCTCCTCACTAGCAAAAAATGCCCAAAAACATGTTACTGTAGAAACAATAGCCTTAGGAGCAAGGATGGGTATGTATCAGCTAATGTACTTATTTTAGCTTAAACTTTAAACTTTGAAGCAGCCTATGATAATGGAGCTGACAGGTGCAGCATTATGCAATAATGTGAAAATCTGCTTTTGTGTCTCAAATGTAGGCTTCTTGCTAGTGAATACCTGCTGACAGAGTGCCGGTTCCTGCAGTGAACCGGAGGATGCTGGGCAGGGAGGCAGCTTGGCATAGGTGTATCAGACCTCACTGGCTCATACAGGATTATAGACACTTGCACACTGGAGCTATGCATAATAAAATTGTATCAGTATAGGATTACAAATCTAGACTAATACAATGCTGATTGTGTCTCCACACTAGGAGACGGTGCTGCTGTGTTTAGCTGTTTGGTTGCAAGTGCTACAGCCCAGCAGACATGCTTACTGCTACTGAGTAAGTGTTACCTGCCTCTGCCTAGATTTACTGCCTGGGACCAGCTCCAAACAGGAGGGTTTACAGTCAGTAATGCAGCGGCTGAAAAAGAAGTAGCAGGGCTGCATAAGTGCTTAGTTGGGTCCTGCGTGGCAGCCAGCACAGATATGATTTCAACTGCAATTCCTAGGTGCTGCTGTTCAGTTTCTAGGAACCTATATCCCTTGTTTAAATAAAGGCTGGTATGCCAGCCTGGGGAGTCTCATCAGAAGAACTGCTGCCTGCTGCACTGAGAGAGGCGAAGTTGTGTAACACTGCAGCACAGTGCTATGGTTTACACTTACAATGCTATAAATACTCCTTTCCCCATGCTGCTTATGAAAGAGGTGACTGCATCAAGACCTGCCCGGTGTTTTTAACAGAACATGTGACTGGCTGTCCCTTGAGGAGCGCTTTCCTCTTGCATGAAGCCTGGCTTGCATACAAAGAGAATCAAGGCAGTTAGTCATTCACTGACTCATGAATGGTGCCTGCTTAAAGAATTGTCTAAAAATAGTTAAAACAGGCTGAAGGAAAGGGTATTTGTATATCGAGCTAGCTTGGGTATCTCTTCACTCAGCAGATGAGTGGTATGGCTTGCTTCTCCAAATAAAGCAATCTGCTGTGTTTTGGTAAGTATGCAAATGGAAAATGAATAGGTGAGTTCATAGAAACTCTGTCAAGCCTGATGCAAAATGCTGTGAAACTGGGTTATGCTCTGGTCATGACTACTTGAATTTGAGCAAACTTAACTATAAAAATGACCAAGATAAGTCAGAAGTATATCATACTCTCTCATGTTCAGCCATTCCATAGACATGGCTGCGTGTGAATCTGCTTCAAGAAAATAAATTACTTACTCAGGTCATGAAAGTTAAAAATACAAGATTGAACAGCATGCCCAAAATCACAGAATGCCAGATTGGAAGAGACCTCAAGGATCACCTGGTCCAACCGTTCCTGTCGAAAGCACAGTCTAGACAAGATAGCCCAGCACTCTGAAAGTTGTCATAGGCTAATGCAGCTCTTAATAAAAGAGATAATCTTCTGGACCCTGAAGACTGGCAAGTGGAGGCAGGTGCCAAGCCATACACACATAACTGGAGGACTTCCACACATGCTGCCAGAGATGCCAGTAATGTAGTATGATACTTTGAATAAGCAGCCTCAAATATTCCTGCCACTGCTCCAGCAAAGCTCTTACTGTTTTTGCAAATAGCAAGAGTTGGAAAATTGCTTTTTCTGAAGTGGAAACAAACTGTATCTAGAACAGCTGCGCTAGTGTTAGAGCTTTATCTGATCAGGTACCATCATCCGCAGTTATATGTGCAGTAAGGCTATTTTGAGTGCCAGCTGCTTCTTCAAGTCATCTTCAAGTGCAGTATCACCAAGTATCTTTGACTCCTTCATCAAGTATTATACACTATAGGGAGACTTAAGTTTCACAGATTTAGATGTATTCTTCCTATTTATTTCGCCCAAATGGGGAAGTCAGTGTGTTTGCACAGATATAGGTAAGAATCAAGTCATCTGTTTCTGCCTGGAAGATAGTCATACAGACTAGCCTCTCTGCGTAACACACACCCTGTGAGCCTGATTCCAAGCCATACAACTTGTGTAC
Source organism: Larus michahellis (assembly GCF_964199755.1). Lineage (NCBI taxonomy): Eukaryota > Metazoa > Chordata > Aves > Charadriiformes > Laridae > Larus > Larus michahellis. The sequence continues at coordinate 9,991,399 of NC_133930.1, forward strand.
TGTCTGCGAGCAACCAGAAGGCATCAGACCCAAGAGCACAATCACAACGTGAAGCCTTCAGTGATGGCAGAATTCTCTTTGCATTTGGCCTGTCACAATCTCTAATATATTAAATCCCCCCTTTTTTTTCTCTCTTAAAATCAGGCCTGATCCTGAAGTGAAGGTTGAACTGGGGGCAGAATGTAGTAATATTTCAGCATGGGAATTCCCAGGAAAATACAATAAATCCCATTATGATGTCAGCTTTCTCACATGAGAATTTGAATTTGCTTTAGTACCTGTCTCCTGTGGTCAAAGGTCAGCAAAGCTGTTGGGCTGGCAGCTTGCTGTGCGAAAGAGGACCAAGTAATCCTGTTTGGTGTTAGGTCTTATGTAGCCTTTTCTGTGATGAGGTGGCAGACAAATGCAAACATTGAGTGCAAACGGACAGGTTATAGAAGAAATACGTGGATGGCTCAGGGTGCCGCTGTTTCCAACTCAGTATCTCTTGCTGGATGCCACATCTCCTGCAGCTGTTGCAGCAATGTTTTCTGTAGCATCATGTAAAATCAAACTTAGAAAATAGAAGTAATAGAAATGAACCTGGCAGTTGTTAGGCTACTGTAGGTGAGTGCTCCTGTAATCTCCTCCTGTGCCTGAGCTCTGAGGGCTCTGACCTGCAGTTTTGGGAAAAAAAATTGTTAAAGTAACACACCTGAATCTTAAGGGTTTATACTAAGGAGTTCAGAAGCCCGGCCCCATCTGGAAATGCTCTTGCTTTGCCATTATCAGCCTGGGACTAGAGCGAAAGCAGGAAAAAGCTCTATTGAACCATGAGCACTGCAGGACTGACCTGTGCACAGCTGGCCCTGTGCTGGTGAGACCGTGCTTGGTTTTGCAACTGGGGAGGGGAACAGCTTCAGGAGTGTGCAGGTGGCCTCTTATTCAGCTTCCATCCTGTCCCCAGCAAGCTTTCCACACGAGAGTGTTAACAGCTGCCTTGTCTGAAGCTGTATGCTCCCTGGCTTAGGAGCGTGGACAATGAGTGTCTCTAGCCAGAGCCAAAGTGGTCGTCACAAGGTTCACACTGAACAGCACAATTAGTTGGGCAATACCATGGCCTGTCCCCGTAGTAAAAGCCACTACAACAAAGAATATCCTCTTTAACTACTGAACTGCTTGAGATCCTAAGCAGAGATGACTTGTGCAGGCTAACTGAATGTCTAGATGAGTAGCAGCTGCCATGAGCAGTTATTGTCATGAAGGCTAGAACCTCCAGACTGAACTTCCAGGTTATCAAAGGGAGGCAAGAGTTTAAAAAAAAACCAAAACACAAAACAACAAAAAACCAAACAACCCACACCCTTTTGTTTCTTTTTAGTAATGTTAGGAGAAAATGTTTGGGTTTCCAGGCACTGCTTGTTCTGTCTTCATTATTCAGAGCAGTTTGAGAGATGGCCCAGACAGCAGGAGTGTGAATGTATGAGATCGTAGGAGCTTGGATGTAGACCAACTTAACAGGACTGTGGTGAATTCCCCCTGTATCATTCAGCTCAGCTGTGGTTTCGTGTCTATTGTTAGTCCTGATTTCAGATCTGAGGAGCAAAAGACTAATATGTGGGTGAAAGCCCTTTCTTTAAAGGGCTAATTGTAACTTTAAACATCATATTGCAGGCTTGCTGCTTTGGTCTGGGTTAGGTGACTTAACAACAGTCCCAGCTTTTTGAACATAGCTACATACACAGAGAAATAGTTAATAGCAATTTACTGTTAAAAGAAGTTTTGGTAAAAGGAAACCTAGTTTACCAGAGGAGTCTTCCATTGGAAATGGCAGCTTTTAGTAATGCCCCAGATATCTTGTGTACAATTCCTGATTTAGTTATGATTTAGTGTGAAACAAGAATGAAACCCATCCCTTGGGGTTTTTAAAAGATGGGTAGACATAGTGCTTAGAGATATGGCTTAGTGATGGTTTTTGTCAGAGTCAGGTTGATGATGATCTGAAAGGTCCCTTCCAAACTAGGTGATTCTAGGATTCTAAACCAGTCTCTGATTTTTTTTAAGTTGACCTCACTTCTTGACTCATCTTTGTCCTACTGACTTGAGGCTATATTTTCTTTCTTGTTTAGAAGCTTCATGTTCTTCTATGAGATCTAGTTCACTCTTGCATTCAGGTTTTTGTGACTTACATTCCTTATGGAACAGTGCAGGTAATGCAGAATATAAGGGGTTTGTGGCTGTTAGTGTTTACATGGCCACTGCAGCAGCAAGGGAGTTTTCAGAACTCATAAGACTTAATTGACCTGGTCACTCATCTTCTAACTTGGATCGGAGATGTGGTCCTAGTTCTCTAAAAGCACAACAGATGTCAGTAAACCTTGTTTATTAACATAACGATGCTGCTGGGAAATGAAGACAGAACTGGGCCTAAATTGCCAGGTTAGGGCCCAGCTCTGCCGCAAAAAGTTACTTATATCCTAAGTTATCATATCTGTAGCTGAAATACCAATGTTGATCTTACATTCATTTTTACCTTGTCAAATAGTTGCCAATGCAACGTGGCTAGCTTTAATGCTGGTTTACAGCTTCTGAAGCTGGACGATATTGAGGTACTTTAAACCTTGTTGATGTGAGAAACGGGCTGCTAGTACTTACTGCTGATCTCTACTGAACATGTTTTCCGGCAGATAGTATTTAATACTTCATGCACTAATCCAGGCTTAATGTGGGAGAAGGGAATCCACTTGTTGAATTGTATAAATGCTTGATGCTCTGGAAGCAGTAAAGGGCATTTTGTGGGATTAGATATTAACACTTAAGCCAGTAGTGGTCTGTAGTTCCTGTTCTTGTAGGCTTTCTTGTACGTAGAATTTACAGTGTAGTTCACAGCATGCTGGCAGGAGGCATTATTTAGGTGTGCAGCTATGGGAAGTGATGACGTGCACAGCGAGGAGCCTGGCGATGCCTGTTACAAAGGAAAAGGAGGAGGGCTTGTGCTGTCTGCAAGCGTGGTAACTCTTAGCAGGGTGGGTGATCTGTAGGAGACCTTAGTGATGCCTGCACGCGGAGTCAGCAGGAGCTTGTCTGTGAGGTGGCTGCGGCAGATAATTACGAAAAAGCACAAAATAGTTTAAAAACTTAAATACTTCCTTTGCATCTGATGTTAAATGCAGTTTGCAAAGGATGCTCGGTTTCCCTGATGCTGCATTTCCACAGGGCTTACATTAAGCTTGTGATGTTTTAAAATAAAAATGATCTTTAACTGGCACTTCCAGAAACACCAAACAGCTGCAGTTTCTGTTGGCTGCTGTAAAAGCTGCTGTTGCTCCTGACTTTCCCAAACCAGGTCAGTTGTGATGCTGGTGGCTTTCCAGGAAATGTGTGCTCTTCCCCCCATTGCCTCTCTGCAGTGGGCAGATAGGACGGATTCACCATTCTTACCCTTGCTGCCTAAAAATCAGGAATCTAGGTTTTGTCAGCGTGAGAGGAGTGGAAGAAATCGGTGTCAGACTACAGAAGCATCATATACAGCTAGGCTGGAATTAATACTGAATTTCTAGACAGCTGAAGCCAGGAGGGAGTCCTGCCTGTGCTAATGCTCCCCACTGAGAGGGAGATGTTATTAATGTGTCAGTGTTGAGTCAAGTGCACGGCAAGATCTCCAGAAACAGAGTCACTGTAGTTACTCATAGAGACTGAATCAGGACTTAATTCAGTGATTGGTAGAAACATTACATTTGTATTTTCAGTCAAATAACATAGTATCTAGTAAAGACTTTATTTTTCTGGCATAGGTAGATTTCACTATGTCTTTGCCCTATCCAAATAGAAGAAAAATAACAAGTGTGAAGAGCAGGCACTATTGAGGATGCGTGGGAGCAAGGCAGTAAAATGGGAAACAAAGTGACCGTGCTGGTGGCAATATACTTAAAATGTGTGGTGGTGTAACTTAAGAGGTTGAAGTTCTTGTGCAGTAGCTGTAAATGCATGCAAAGGGCTGGCCTATTCAGTGTAACAGCAGAGGAGTTTAGGTTTTTTTCTATGGACTGTAAGTATGACAAGTTATAAATTGCGGAAGGAGGGAATGTGTTGATGACTGTGGTCTCCACCTTCCTGGCTATCAAGTATGTTTAGTGGTGTCAGAGCCATGGCAAGCAGGTGGCTAAAATCAGGACACTGGAATAGGATTATCTCTGTTCAGTTTAAAGTCAGCTAGTGGAGTCAAGCACATGGTGAATGCAGTAATGGGTTGGGTACTTGTAGGTGGGGGACTGAATTGCATCTTTAGTCCTCCTAAATTAGTTTTTCTGACTGTAATTAAGCTAATAACAAGCTGCCCTAAAACTCTGCCACTCTAGTACCTAGCAGCCTGGCTGAACTTGCCAGAAATAAGCTCAGATTTGCCTTACGTCAATGAAATTGTATGTGTGTGGAATCTTTCTGTAAGCCAATGCTTTATTTAAAAAATAAGCTTACTGCTTAATTCCATCTTGTTTTTTAAAATGTTCAGAATTGGGCTTTCAGTAAAAAAACTGACCTGTAATCATGGCTGTTGCTGCATCTTTGCAGGCAGTCTTGCAGCTTGTCTTGGAAATTCTTGGCTTGCTCAACCCACTCAGAAACTCAAATAGCATTCAGTGAGAGCAGAGTGGGTTTACATAATTTCCTGTGATTTCTCTTACGGAAGAGGTGCAGAGTAATTCTCTGGGATCTGTTTGTAGTGCCCCGGCAAAACATTTGGTTTCACTTTTCAAATTCTGAATGATCTCAACATAGGGACCTGAAAGTAATGCTTTTTTTTGTTTTGAAAAAATCCCTGCCTGTAATGCGGAGTTTCCTAGTTTGGTGGCTTTTGGCTCTGAAATCAGGTTTGTAGAGAGGCTTCACTTGCCTTATGCTCCAGTACAGAATCTCAGTGTACTAAATACTTACAGGCTAGTTAGAAATGGCTTATCAACAAGTAATGTGACTCTGACTTCTCTAAACATGCAACTGGTTACAGGCAAGCTGCTGTCTTGGCTGCTTCCATGTGAGGAAAAAAAAGGTTTCTCTAATCTCTCTCCAGTTGCATTTTCTGGTGTCAGAGCTCAAGAAGCATGCTTCATGTGGCAAAACGCCAGCTTTATTTAATTCTGTAATGGTTGACATTGCAGGCTGGCAGGTAGCCCTCTTCTATTAAAAAGTTGTGGCTGCAAAACAGGATTTAGAAGTTTGAAACAGTCTTCCACGATCTACAGCTTCTGCATGAGTCTACATCACATACAGAGACCATAGCTGGTGCTCCAGGCTCAGCCTTTGCAGTGGTCTTCTTGAGACGAAACCCTCAATTTGAGAGCAGAGGGTTTTTACTGAGAGGAGTGAGACCTTTTTCCTCAGCTCCTTGACCCACGCATGTGGGCTATAATCGTGGTAATGCTGGTACACTACTGGCAGTATGCTTTTTTGATCACCTAAAAACTATACATGTGTAGAAGGTGCATAGGTTCTGCCAAGAAATCTTGTAGCTAGCTCAACCCTGAGTTTTGTTGTCTCTTGCATTTTTAATCTCTGTCCTTGGGCTGTTGTATGTCTTAGATCTCATGAAACTGCACGTAAGCACAGGAATGGGCTTTCATGGGAAAACCCCAGTGGTCTGGAGGAGTCTGCAGCTACGTGAGCTGAAGTGAATCTGCTCTGCCCCGGGTAAATCTCTGCTCCGCTCCCAGTGCGGGGTGGCACCTTGCAGAGCCAGGCATGTCCTCACTGCAGCAGCTGCTCTCTTCTGTGGTGGTATGGTGACAAGAGGCATTCTCTTGCTCTTCTTGGAGCAATGCCATTCATGTAACTGACATCAAACTGTGGGCTAGGATTGTTTATGTGGATCGTAAATTTTTTGGTTGTGAGTGTGCCATGGCAAATGACTGTGAGATGAGGACTCAGTGCTGCTGCAACATACTTGCACACAGTCAGTATTACTAGCAGGCATGTGCAGAACCTACAGCCACGTGAGCTGCTGCATTTGTTTCATAAAGGTGAACAGAAAACCTTCTTTTCTTGGTTACCTGGCACTCTGGCCCCATAAAATTTGATGTGCAAGACAAAAGCATATGCTGATCTATGAGTAAAACTGTAGCCAGGTACTCAATAGCTCTGTAATTCAATTTGTTTGGTTGCCTGCCTCTGTTTCTGTGAATAAAACTTCCCATAGTTTGTCCTGTTGAACAAGGTCAGCACCCTGTGTCCAAGTAGCATGGTTAGATACTTAAGTGAAAGGGGGTGGCCTGGAATTCTGCTCTCACCATGTGTGTCTTGCTTTTGGGATCTCTTCCTGCATTCTCAGCTATGCATGAGCCTGGCTGTGGTGCTGGGCCCAGGAGATGCTTCTCTCTCTGGAGATCCCACACAAGACTGTCATGGGACTTTCTTGGAGGGTTGAGCAGTGCCAAAGGAAGGGTTTGTGCTCCACAGTGCAGCAAGCGGTGTGTGACTCCCCCTTTCAGAGGGCAGTGGTTTTGGCACTTTGTCAGTCCAGATTCAGCCCTCTTTCCTACTGGCTGGCTTTTCTGACTGCTGTGGATGGCAGGACAGCACAGAAGTTAATACCCAGTGCTGGGATCTCTGTAGTCTTCCCACAACTGACTCAGCTCTGAGAGTCTTGCCCCACAGCTGGCTGTTGACCTCAGAGGCACTGGAAGTGTTTTGCTGTCATTGCCCATCAGTATTTAGTTCATCGAGTTGCACTGATTTATTAAACAAACACACGTGGTGTTCAGACTTGGAATGCTTCTGGTGGCAAGAAATGTAGTATTAGGAACGCAGGTAGATGGACCACCTTAACTGTCGCACAAGGCAAAAAAACTTTGGATCTCAGCAGAGCAAGTATCTAATAAAACTTTTTGCTGCAAAGAAAGAGTAGTTTATAATATTTGCACTGGCAAATATAAAACAGGTCTATTTGTCTTAGCAGACATTTTTAGCCTGCTTGTTAACCCAGAAAGACAGCAGTAGTATCTTAAGCTCAAGCTTTTCAAATTTATTTTACTGTGTTTTAAGAACAGTTGTTAGATCGTGCTTCTTACATTAGGACATGTTAAATGCCTTTTGGCTTGTTTTCTGAGCATTACCAGCCCAGGTCAGTCTTGGTGTTTCAATTTTTCTTATTCAGTCAGTGTTTTACTCATAGGAAATTGTGTAGAGTTACACTGTGGGGCCACGTGGGCACTGCTATATACAATAAACTACTTAATGTCCTTAATTGAAATTGTTTTTTTCCAGTCTTACATTGTAATGATTGCTTGTTGATCTGGGGTTTTTTTTGTTCTGTTTAGGTAACTAAAATATTTTACTTTTTTTCCAGGCTCACATTAAATTTCCTATTGATTATCCATATTCACCACCTACCTTCAGATTCCTGACCAAAATGTGGCACCCCAACATTTATGAGGTAAGGCATTTTTTTAAATTTTTCTCAGGCCTGTGAGAAGGCTTTCTACTTCGTTAAACTTCTGGAAACATTGAAGGTACTAAATGTCTCGAGCCATAACTGAAGTGGTTAGCTGTTGGTGTTAAATATTAGCTTCATGCTTGAACAGGTAAATCTAAATGTTGTAAGAAATGCTGTTCTTGTAGGAAGGGACGGAGTAAATCTCATACCTGCAAGCATAGCAGGGGGCCAAAGAGCCATGCCTCAAGTGTTGTCAATTGTAGGGGATTCTTAGTTCAGGGCTGGTGGGGGGGAGGGTCTTACCCTACTACGATACTTAAGAAGATCAGGTTTGAGACCATCTAAGAAACCTGAAGGTGCACAAATCCATGGGATCTGCTGAGATGCATCCACACATCCTGAGGGAACTGGTGTATGAAGTTGCCTCTATCCATCATATTTGAGAAGCTGTGGCAGTCTGGTGAAGTTCCTGCTGACTGGAAAAGGCAAAACATAACCCTCACTTTTAAAAAAGATAAAAAGGAAGGCCTGGGGAACTACAGGCCAGTCAGTCTTACCTCTGTGCCTGGCAAGATCATGGAGCAGATCCTCCTGGAAACATCTGCTAAGGCACATGTAAAATAAGGAGGTGACTGGAGACAGCCAAGATGGCTTCACTAAGGGCAAGTCATACCTGACAAAGTTGGTGACCACCTGTGATGGGGCTACAGTGTTGGTGGATAAGGGGAGAGCAAATGACATCGTCTACCTGGACTTGTGCAAAGCACTTGATGCTGTCCCGCAGGACATCCTTGTCTCTAAAACTGAGCGACGTGGATCTGACAGGTGGACCACTCGGTGGATAAGGAATTGGCTGGATGATCACAGCCAAAGAGTTCCAGTCAATGGCTTGATGTCCCAAGTGACCAGTGATGAGTGGCATTCATCAGGGGTTGGTACTGGGACTGGTGCTGTTTAACATCTTTGGCAGTGCCACAGACAGTGGGATTGAGTGCACCCTCAGCAAGTTTGTTGACAACACCAAGCTGTGTGGAATGGCTCACACGGTCGAGGGAAGGGATGCCATCCAGAGGGACCTTGACAGTCTTGAGAGGTGGGCCCATGCAAATCTCATGAAGTTCAACAAGGCCAACTGCATGGTCCTGCACGTGTGTCGGGGCAATCCCAAGCACAAATACAGGCTGGGTGGAGAATGGATTGAGGGCAGCCCTGAGGAGAAGGACTTGGGGGTGTTGGTGGATGAGAAGCTCAACATGATCCAGCAATGTGCATTTGCAGCCCAGAAAGCCAACCACATCCTGGGCCACATCAAAAGAAGCGTGGCCAGCAGGGCGAGGGAGGTGATTCTCCCTCTCTGCCCCACCCTTGTGTCTTTACCCACTGGTTAGCCAATCTGAAGTGGCCCTTAGTTCAATGCATACATGAGTCATGTTCAGAGGGTGATGCTGTGGGCTGTCAGGTCTATAATGGTACAACTGCGTGGCAGGGCCAGAGGGAGAATGATTTTATATAGAAGCAATCACTTCAAAATTACGAAATTTCATAGAGCTATTTTTGAAAGCTGAAAGTCTGTTTTTAGATCAAAACTTCACTTTTAATGGAGGCCAGTCAAATCCCTGCTTAATTTTTGGATATCCTAGACAAGTATCAGCCTGCTAGGACTACTAGTTGAATATTTGAGCAGCTAAAGGCCTTTCAAAATGTTCCTGTTGGTGCAGCTCTGTTACCTTATCACAGGTCTTCCTGTAGGAGATTCTGCAGCATTCTCTTGGGCCCACTTCAAAACAGGAATGCTACTTCTCTTCCTTGCTGTGAACAAACGACGGCTTTAGTTGATGCCTTGGGCTTGGAAGGCCCTTTTCTGAGAGTTGTTGCTCCTGAATGTCCATCATGGAATAAGTGTGCTTCCGATGTTAGCACTGATGGTTTAGTAATAAATGGCCAAAGGCCTCTCCAAACTTCAGTGCGAAACAGGATAGAATCAGCTTTAATTACTGGATGCTCAGGAGGATTTCCCTAAGCCCAGGGACATCCTGAAATCAGTCATCTGACAGTCTTCTGACTTGAGTTTTGGACTTTGCACAGAATCTTGTATGTCGCCAAGGGTGGTGTTTCTCTTTAAGGATCTATTTCAGTTACATGGGAGTTTGATCTATAAATATAGACAACTTTGAGACCTGCAGACTATTGCAGATTCATACTGTGGATGTTGTTCTGAATCCAGAAATTCTCACACAGGAGGTGAGTGAGAAATGGTTACCAAAATGGTATGTACAAAACGAGTCTTGGAAGGGACCTCTCCCTGTCCTGGTGGGAAAGACGAAAAATTGGCTCTAGAAACAACTAAAGGTAGGAGGAGAAACTAACCCAAAATTTGATGGGTGTATTTTGGGGTTACTCTTCAAATACTCCAGCTCTCAGCTTTGTACTTTGTGTTCGTAGCAGTATTTCCTGGAGCTGAGGGAATCTGAAGCAGCTTGCAGGCTGTTTTGGAAACAACATTTAAGCAATGAAGATAAGGCACTGGGATAACTCCAAATGAAACTGAGAATAAATCAGCAAAGGGCTTGAGGTTTGAGGGTTTGTCAGGAGGAGGGGAAAAAAATCTTTTAGTGCAAGGAAGATGAAAGAAGGTAGCAGTTTACAGAATCTGCTGTCAGGACCAGATGGAGAGGTTGAGGATGATGTTCCTGTTCTGAGCAATGAGACTTGAGTAACTTGTGTGTTTTCCCCATCTCCAGTTTACGTGGGTCATCTAGTTGAATTTTTGGTAAAACTGTGTTTACTTGTTCTTTATTTTTATGACATAACATTTCTCAGTCCTACTAGAAGTATAGGCTATTTCCCACTGGCGGATGAGTACCATATCTGCCTTGTTTATATTTTTCAAAAATCCGTGTAGGGCTTTCCCCTTGACTACAGTGATCCCTAAAATCTTGTGCTGATCTCATCAGGACCCATGATACCTTTACCCTTCCGGACTCTGTAATGCAGTGGTGCCCTGCTTGAATTCCCAAACATGCAAGGTTGATTGTTGCAAGGGGGAAACTTATCACATCCTTGCTTTACTCTATATTTTCATATTGCCAGATATCTGCTTCTCCACATGCTGCTGACCTAATCACTCGAGGAACTTCCCCCAAGTGCTGTGATGCTTTCTCCTGGCCACCAGTGCTGCATTCTCCCAGGAGATGGTTAAAGGAAAAACTGGCTAAACTCATGGGAATTATTAAACCAGAATAGGCTGTGAACCTAATCTAACATTAGTAAGGTTAACTTCACATTAAAATGATGTTAAGAAAGTACTTCTAGATTGCACAAGCCTGTTTGAGTCCTAAAAAGGAAACTGCCTTGAGTTTGAGTGTGTAACAGTTTGTTATGGCAAACTGTTCCAGCAACATAAGTGCATACTTGGCTATTCAGCAGCCCCAGGTGCTATGTTGCTGTGCGTAGTTGTATTCTTCACCAAAAAAAAACCTGCTTCAAAATGATGAGGACTTGCTAGATTAGCATACCTGGCAGGGTTAATGAGCCACTGAAATCTGGACAATCATCACAAGCTTCCAACATTGAAGTAGGATCTCGTTTGGCCTTAAAACAATTGTCCTTGCTAATCAAGGTGAATTGAAATGTTTGGGAGGCCCTTCAGGTGAGCTGCTGCTATCTGTAGCTGTGATCACTGGCTTGGGCTCAAAGGCACGGATGCTATCACTGTGAGCAGCACTGCTTTGTACTCTGGCTTCTGTGCATTGAGCAGCATTGGAGGGTCCTTGGGACGTAGCTGAGACCAGATGGGGAGCTGGCAGCCTACAATCTTGAACAGAGCTGATCCACAGCTTCTCTCTTGTTCCTGTCATCAACCTGTGCCTTGGGTCAGGGTGACAAGGGACAGCGTGAGCGCTGCCTGTCAGCTGAGGCTGTGCCACCTGAAGGTGTGGGGCTGCCTCTAGGAACTTGTAAGCCATCCCAGCGGCCGGCTGCAAGAGACAGCAAGACAGCAGGGCGTGGAGATGCCAGCATTTGCTGGCTGGCCCCCAGCCCCATCTGCACCTTCACCCCATCCTGCAGCAAGGCATTGGGACCCCATGAGTCCCTGGAGTCAGCTTCAGTGGAGAACATCAGCTGTGGTGAATACTGCTACAGCACTCCTACAAAGTAATCGTGTCAGAGGGCTGTTGCTGGTGGAGAATTGGTTTTACAGGCTTCTTAAAGTGTTTATAAATGGCAGACATTATGGAGCTTTAAATCTATATTCAGGCTATAACACTGGTGAGTAAAACACAGATTGAGGATTACGTGGCTGTATGGCTTCCATATGCTGCCAAAATATTCTTCCTCTTGCATGCTGGAAGGGATTTTCAGTGAAACCTTCAGAGAGTGTCTCCTGCTTTTTCACCTGATATTTCAAACATCTGTGTCCTAGGGGAGGAGTGTGAGCCTGCCCTGTGCCATCTGTTCAACCCCCTTCTGTCCCAGGAGAAGCATTGTTTTGATACCTGAGCTAGCGGAGAATGCTAAACCCTTCAATTCAAAAATTCCTGTAGCAAACTGAGCTACCGCTGGGAACAAAAAAACTTTTTTAACCCTACTTTGGGTCTCCTGTGACTAAAGCTCATGTCTATCACTGTGACAGTACTTGCTGTCTGGAGACCAATTTAGTTTTATGGGACTTTATTACTATTTCTGCTTGCTTTGCTACATTCTTTAAACTTCTTGAGTTGAGATTTCTTTTGTACTAATTTTCGGACTAACCCTGTTTAGCAAGGGAAACTTTTGAGTGTATAAATAAGTAGACCCAGGAAGAATTGAGAACCATTACCAGTTCTTGCATATTTCTACTGGCACTCAGGGTGTTCATATCCACAAGTTTAAACTGCTCAGAATGTAGTCAGAGTGTTGGATTTGAGTCATTGACCTCTGCCTCAAGCCAAGCTATTCTCAACTTTTGTTTCTGTCTTGCAGAATGGAGATGTATGTATTTCAATTCTTCACCCACCTGTAGATGACCCACAAAGTGGAGAGCTGCCATCTGAGAGGTGGAACCCTACCCAAAATGTCAGGTAACTGTGAATCCGATGTACAACAGTGACCTCAAAGGCCTCTTATCTCCCTCCAAGGCCTGTGCTGGGAGGGGTTTGGAAGGGAATCTAAGACTTTGGGGGCTTGAAGCGAGTGGGAACCAGACTTATCAAGCTGTCTGAAGATACTGGAGTGCTGTGTGTCCTGCTACTGGGCTAACAACATGGACCCTTCTGTCCTGTTCTCAGGGTTTCATGCTCTTAAGGCAAATTGTCTCAGATTTTTTCAAATGTTCTAGCCTTTCCCAGTACATGTTCACAGAATGATGATAGGGGTTGGAAGGGACCTCTGGAGATCATCTTGTCCAACCCCTGTGCCAAAGCAGGGTCACCCAGAGCAGGTTGCACAGGAACGCATCCAGGCAGGTTTTTTGAATGTCTCCAGAGTTGGAGACTCCACCACCTCTCTGGGCAGCCTGTGCCATGGCTGTGCCACCCTCAAAGTAAAGAAGTTCCTCCTCATGTTGAGATGGAACTCCCTATGTTCAAGTTTGTGCCTGTTACCCCTTGTCCTGTCACTGGGCACCACTGAAAAGAGACAGGCCCCATCTTCCTGACACCCACCCTTTAAGAATTTATAAGCATTGATAAGATCCCCCCTCAGTCGTCTTTCTTGCTGACTAAAAAGACCCAAGTCCTTCAACCTTTCTTCATAAGAGAGATGTTCCAGTCCCCTGATCACCTTTGTAGCCCTTTCACGGAATCACGGAATCTTCAGAGTTGGAAGGGACCTCTAGAGATCATCTAGTCCAACTCCCCTGCTAGAGCAGGATTGCCTAAAGCACATCCCTCAGGGCTGCATCCAGGCGGGTCTTGAAAATCTCCAGAGAAGGGGACTCCACAACCTCCCTGGGCAGCCTGTTCCAGTGCTCTGTCACCCTCACTGTAAAGAAGTTTTTCCGCGTATTTGAACGGAACTTCCTATGTTCTAGCTTGTGCCCATTGCCCCTTGTCCTGTCGCTGGGAACCATTGAAAAGAGCCTGGCTCCGTCCTCCTTAAACCCACCCTTTAGGTACTTGTAAACATTAATCAGGTCCCCCCTCAACCTTCTCTTCTCCAGGCTAAAGAGTCCCAGCTCTTTCAGCCTTTCCTCATAAGGGAGGTGCTCCAGTCCCATAATCATCTTGGTTGCCCTACGCTGGACTCGCTCCAGTAGTTCCCTGTCCCTCTTGAACTGGGGAGCCCAAAACTGGACACAGTACTCCTTTTGTGGCCTCACCAGTGCAGAGTAGAGGGGGAGAATGACCTCCCTCGACCTACTGGCCACAGTCTTCCCTGTGCAGCCCAGGATGCCATTGGCCTTCTTGGCGACAAGGGCACACTGCTGGCTCATGGATAATTTGCTGTCTACCAGGACCCCAGGGCCTTTTCCTCAGAGCTGCTTCCCAGCATGTCCGCCCCTAACATATACTGGTGTTTGGCATTCTTCCTTCCCAGGTGCAGGACCTTACACTTGCTTTTGTTGAAAGTCATTAGGTTCTTCTCTGCCCAGCTCTCCAGCCTGTCCAGGTCACGCTGGATGGCAGCACGGCCCTCTGGAGTGTCGGCCACCCCTCCCAGCTTGGTATCATCAGCAAACTTGCTGAGGATACACTCTGTCCCCTCATCTAGGTCATTAATGAATATATTGAACAAAATTGGTCCAAGTATTGACCCCTGAGGGACACCACTCGTTACAGGCCTCCAACTGGACTCTGTGCCGCTGATCACAACCCTCTGAGTTCTGTCACTCAGCCAGCTCTCGATCCACCTCACTGTCACCTCGTCTAGCCCATACTTCCTCAGCTTCCTAATGAGGATGTTATGGGAGACAGTGTCAAAAGCCTTGCTAAGGTCAAGGTAGATGACATCTACGGCTCTCCCCTCATCCAGCCAACCCGTTATAACATCATAGAAGGCTATCAGATTGGTCAGGCATGATTTGCCCTTGGTAAATCCATGCTGACCACTTCCAATAACTTCCTGTTCCTCTGTGTTTGGAGACGACATCCAGAATGAGTCGCTCCATTACCTTCCCAGGCACAGAGGTGAGACTAACCGGCCTGTAGTTCCCTGGGTCCTCCTTCTTGCCTTTTTTGAAGATTGGAGTGATGTCAGCCTTCCTCCAGTCCTCAGGCACCTCTCCTGTTCCCCATGACCTTGCAAAGACAATGGAGAGTGGTCTAGCGATAACATCTGCCAGCTCTCTCAGCACTCGCGGGTGCATCCCGTCAGGGCCCATGGATTTATGAATGTCCAGCTTGGCCAAGTGGTCTCTGACCCGGTCCTCCTCAACTAAGGGAAAATCTTCCTCTCTCCAGACCTTCCCCCTTGCCTCCAGGGTATGGGATGCGTGAGGGACGGCTTTATCAGTGAAGACCGAAGAAAAGAAGGCATTCAGTAACTCTGCCTTCTCTGTGTCTTCCACCACTAGGGCACCCGTCCCATTCATCAGTGGACCTATATTTTCCCTAGTTTTCCTTTTTCTGTTGATATACTGGAAAAATCTCTTCTTGTTGTCTTTAACTGCAGTGGCCAAGCTGAGTTCTGATTGAGCTTTGGCCCTTCTAATCTTCCCCCTGCATAGCTTTGTTATATCTTGATAATCCTCATAAGTTGCCAAAGCTCTCTATTTAGCCAGGCTGGCCTTCTTCCCCGTCGGCTCGTCTTTCGGGACATGGGGATGGCCTTCTCCTGTGCTTCTAAGAGCACCTGCTTGAAGTATGACCAGCTTTCCTGGGCACCTTTGCTCTTCAAAACTGCCTCCCAAGGGACACTCTCAACCATGCTCCTAAACAGGCTAAAGTCTGCCCTTTGGAAATCCAAGGTGGCAGTTTTGCTGGCTCCCCGCCACCCTTCACCAAGAATTGAAAACTCTATCATTTCATGGTCACTCTGCCCAAGACGACCTCCAACCTTTACATCCCCCACAAGACCTTCTCTGTTAACAAACAGTAGCTCCAGTAGGGCACTTCCCCTAGTAGGTTCCTTCACCAGCTGTGTTAGGAAGTTGTCTTCCACACACTCCAGGAACCTCCGGGACTGTTCCCTCTCTGCGGTGTAGTATTCCCAGCGGACATCCGTGAAGTTGAAATCCCCCACAAGAACAAGGGCAGATGATCGCGAGACCTCTGTCAGCTGCTTATAGAATACTTCCTCGGTTTCTACATCCTGATTAGGGGGTCTATAACAAACTCCCACTTACATCACTGTTTCAAGTTATGGCAAGCACCTGCAATACTAAGTCGTTGCTGGACTATTTCATGTTCAGCAATAGAGAATTCAGTGCAGGAAACACGGGGGTGATGCACAGAAATGCAGCAAGCTGGAAGGTGCTGTCAACTTGGAGAAAGCATTTGAGGTGCTGGGGAATTTTCAGAGAGGTATGAAGAAGGGAGGATGTTTTTGCGGTGTTGGGGAATGTGTGGAAATGGATAGATTAGTGGGTAAAGCATTAACTCTTGATGGATCGGAGGTGGTGAGGAGTAAACCATGAGAATTAGGAGGAAAACCACTTATCAGAGTACCAGGCCCACATGTGGAGTTCACCCAGAGGGGGAAGGGCAGAGTTTTTTCTCTTTTTCTCCTAAACTGAAGACAAAATGCTGCTTTGGTTTTGGGTGCGTTTTTGGGGTGAGGTCTGTCTTACCTTCCTGTAGAGGACCTAGAAAAATGATTTAAGGCAGTGGTCTCCACCTTTTTTGATCACACACCCCATCGGTAAATAACTTGTGACCACTCAACCGCAATGTATTTTTATTTCTAAATTATATACATATACTACTGTACAAATATGTATATCATAAAATATACACAAAAATAGAAATTAAAAAAGGACAAAAGAAAGGTTAAACAAACACTATTTTTAAATTTTTAAAATTGCATTTATTAATGGTACAAAACCCATTTTCTTCATGTACCACAATGGATTGTCTTGCACACTCCACTGTGGAGACTGTCTGAGATCTGTAACATAGTTAAAATAAATTTTCCAGTCATCAGGTAGTAACTCTTTTTCCCCCCTTCCCCCCCTTTCCTTTCAGGCACCTCTCCTGTTCCCCATGACTTTTCAAAGACGGTGGAGAGTGGTCTAGCGATAACATCTGCTAGATAACATCTGCTGCACCCTCTCCAGCAGTTCCCTGTCCCTCTTGAAGCGGGGAGCCCTGACCTGTCAAAAAAAGACAATGACCTGTCTTTTGTTCTTTACCACAGAGGTTTTGATGGGGGGGTGGTGGTCTGACTGGACCTTGCTGACACCTCCAAGGTGGAAGAAATATCATGCTCATCGTTGTCCAGGTTCCCTTGTAGAGCACTGTAGCTGTTACACAGTGGTATCGGGGAAGGTGGGGTAGTCGCTGGGCAGTTGCGACTGTGGTGCCTGTTGCGCTGGGCAGGATCTTCTTCCATTGCACCCTGTCCTCCAAGTCATCATGTTCAGTCAGGCGGAGAGAGGACAGGGAGTTCTCTATAGCAGGGGCTCTGTCTGCCTGCTTGCTTTCGGTCACGGGAGGCAGGGTGCGACTCCAAGCATCTGTCTCTCGCTCAGGTTCCCTGATGGCCCTCAACCTGCTTACCTCCTCCCTGAGCTCCATTGCTAAGCAGAGGAGATCCTCTGCCTGGGCACATCTCCCACAGGCGTGCCCACCACTGCTGTCTGACACCAGCATAAGAACGGGGCACACCCTGCAGCCCCATGTCTGGCTTATGTTATGTGTTATGCCTGCACTTAAGTTTTTTCTTCCTCCTCCAAGATACCACTAGTGGAAACTTTTGAGTGTTCAGGCTCAGTAGGAGTAACTTTGTGCATAATCGTGTCTACTGTTTGTGTTCTGGTATTTGTCTCTGCCTGTCTCCTGTTCTGCAGCATGGTATCTTGAGCAGCCAGCCCAGTCAGCTTTCTTCCTGACAAAAAA
Source organism: Larus michahellis (assembly GCF_964199755.1). NCBI lineage: Eukaryota > Metazoa > Chordata > Aves > Charadriiformes > Laridae > Larus > Larus michahellis. The sequence goes on from NC_133930.1 coordinate 10,008,775, forward strand.
ACGAGGGATCACTAAGTACCAGAGGCATTCAAGGCTAACCTGTCCACTTTTTTTGAAACGCCAGCTGAATTACAAAACACAACCAGTAAATAACTCACTAGGTGACAAGCCTCAGCTCCTAGTTAGGAAACAGCTTTAGGCATTCATTGCTTCTATTGCACACACATTTTGAGTATTTAATTTTATATAACCCTGAAGATTGACATGAAACTTCTCATGGTGCTGGGTCTCTGATTTCTGCTCTCCCTTACCACGGTGTAGTTTTTGGTGCTTACTTTCTTGGAAAGTGTTGGGCTTAAGGGTGACATTTGCGGAGAAAACATTCCTCAGCTGTATCAGCAAATGGAAATAAAACTTCTCCTTAGCTGCTAGCCTGCTACCAGCATCTCTCGTTGGGCTGAGTGCCGATAGAAAGGCATCCTGCTGGGGTCCCATCTGGCTTTGGAAGGCTCCAGAGTGTCAGACAGGAGGCAGCAGGGCTGGAGGTGCAGGAGGGGAGCGTGTTTGCAAAGAGAGCTGCATGCATAACCTGTGTCTCCTCTACAGCTGCGGAATTCTGTAAATCCTGCTGAGTATTGACCATTTGCTGCAGACAACCATGGCTGAAGTGTCTGAAGGGGGGGAATGTCATTCTTCAACTTTGAGAGCACCTGTGCTTCCGCTGCTACTGTGTCAAGCGTACTCATTAAACTTGTTAAACACAGTCAGCCTGGGCTTTCCCATCACTCAGGGCGAGATGAGGCGGGCATAAGTAAATACAGCAAACGTCGAGCAAAAGGAATGCAGCTGTGATCTGTGTGCCAGAGAATACTGCTTTTCTTCTCATGTCCCAAGTCCTGTAAAGCCGGGGAAGTGGTGGCAGGGCTTGGAGGTGAAGCTCTTTGGTCACTTTAGTTGTCCTTCTCTGTATCTCCCGCGTCTCCCCTCTGGCCTTTGTGGTGCACTGGCCAGAACTGAGCATAATATTCAAGATGTTGGTACATCTGTATCTTGTGGAGAGAGGTGATGCCTTGTCTCACTGTTGCTTTGTTTCCTAAGGATGCCCACTGTGGTTGGCTTTTTTGGCTGAATTTGACTGATTTGGACAGTTTCTGCAGCCAGCTCAATGCACTAACATAAGTGTCAGCACAGTCTAAGCCAAAACTTTTTACTTTATAATGGGTGGCAAAAATGCGCTAGGACAAATCTATAGCTACCTCTAAAGGTGGCTCTGAGAGGCTACAATGTGGATAGCAGCTGGGGGGAAAAATTACACCTTTTCAACAAGGTATACAACAGGATGTGCTGGTCGGGAGCACCATCTAGTCCACATAATGTCTGTTTTGTCTGAAACTCATCTGCGTGAGCCTTCTGTTGGTACATGGAGAGAAAAAGGGACTTAAAAGCTCTGTTTCCTCGAGCCTCTGCTGGCTGCTCTCCCCTGCTGGTAAAGTGATGGAAGGCGACTCACTCTGAAGGCAACAGCGCTGAAAACACTTACAATGGCTCACTGTTCCCCAGAATGGGGTGGGGAAGGTAAGAAAACAGAAGGCGGGCTTGAAATCCCCACCCTGGACGCAACCAGCTTGCACGGGATGTGCTGGACCAACCTCGCCTCAGAGAGAGACAGGTCCCTGACTGTGCTGCAGAGGGTCCCTCTGTGTCCAGTCCAGCGCAGTGCATATCTCATGCTGAGGATGTTTTCAGTCCCATGAGGCTGAACTTTTTTTTGTGGTTTTGGTCGTGTCAGATGCCACATGCTGGGATCTCTTCCTGTTACTCTGCTTTGTTCACCTTGGTTGCCCCCATCAGCGGGGTTTGAGTCGGAGCAGACTGTCCGGCTCCTGAGGTATCAGCAGTGATGGAGCTGATGGAACGCGCTGGTCCAGGAGCGGGGTGCAGAGAGCTTCACCTCCAACAGACAGTTGCCTTGGTGTACTTAGGTAGCTTTGCAGTGACTTTGGAGTCTGGAGCACCACAGTGGAAACGGGCTCTTTGCTCTTTCTCCTGTCTTTGCTGGTGGAAGTGTGGTGGATCAGATGCCAAATCCAGACATGAATTCCTGTCCATGGCCTTCCCTGGGCTTTGCTTGCTCTACCGTAAAGCTGCTGCAGTGATGCTGGAGCTGATATGCTGGCTTTACAGACAGTTTGCCAAGAACTAAAGGCTTTTAAATGAATTCTTGAGATGAAGTAGAAGGCGGTTTCTCTTCTGCCCATCATTCCAGTCTGATCAGACAGGTTTTTTTTTCCGGAGCTGCTGTTCTCTTTTCCTACTGAATTATGTATCTTGGAAAATAAATTGTATAAGGCTCTTCTGATAGCTGTGCTGAACAGTCTGGCCAGACAGAAGTGTTTGGCTTCAAAACATTTCAAGAAACTCTGCATCCAAATGACCCAAGCATTTCCTGGAACTGTGTCCCAGATATATGATTTGGTAGATGTGCTCAGCATGCGCTGCTCCGAACGTCCCCCCCCTCCAAATCAGTGCAAGTACAGCCGGGGCTGTAGTCTCCTCTAGTCAAGTTCTGCAACGCAGTTGCTATGTCCTGCTGTATTTCAAGACTTACTCCTTGTCTCTTGTTCTTCTGTTTAAATCGGAAGCTGTTGCCAGCAGGTCCACCTCGGACATGTGAAGCTGTTGCGGTGGTAGCTACAGCCAGGAGGCCGGCTGTGCGGAGCTGCCCGATGGGACTCGCTGTTGAGTCTTGTGCTGGTTGTGGCACCGTGTGAGCAGCGAAGGGCTGAGGCTCTGCAGTGCAAAGGGTTGCAGGAAATGCAGGGGAAGGGTCTGGGCGAGGGAGGTGGTGTCTGCAGGGCAGCTAGCTGTCTCTGTGCTGCTAGAAATCCAGGCAGGCTGTCTGTCAGCCGGGGGTTACGGGACTGGCTCATGTTGGCTTTGCTGAGTACCAGCAGCCAAATCCTGCTGGGCCCTTGGCGGCTTGCCTGGGCATTGAAAAACATCCGCAGCGTCTTCCTTGTGCTGTCCCCGAGTGCTGCTGCAGCAGCTGTGGTGATGCACAAGCTGAGGAGAGGGGAGACCTGCCTGAAGCTTCAACCTCTTGACAGGTGGTGGGGCAGGGAAGGCAGTGCAGCCTGGTCTGGTGGCCTTGGCTAGTGGCCCTTCTCCCTACACAGGGCAGGGCAAAGAGCCTGGGTTTCTGCTGGGAGGCTGCATGCCACCAGGAACAGGCTCACCAAGCAGGTTTACAGCCCTGCACCATCCACGGGTGGCACGGACAAGCCGAATTCTGGGCTGATCCTGGCTTTGCCTACTGCCCTGTCACAAGCACGTGCACAGAGGTGGTGGTCTGGGGCCAGATGAGATCCTTGAGGTTTATATTGTGTCACCTTCCCATCACTGGTGGCCAGGGTATGAGGCTCGTAAATATCTGCTGTCCTTTCAAGTATTGTCCTTAGCTTAAGTTTTGAGTTTAAACAAGTTTCTGATGCATCACCTAAAGAAGTTGTCGGTATCCAGAATCTGGGAATGCGTTAGCTCTGACTCTGCTGTTGTGGTTGCCTTTTTCAGGACTATCTTACTGAGTGTAATTTCTTTGCTTAATGAGCCAAACACATTCTCTCCCGCCAACGTGGATGCGTCAGTCATGTTCAGGAAATGGAGGGACAGTAAAGGAAAAGACAAGGAGTATGCTGAAATCATAAGGTAAGCTTTGCCACGTGTGACGCTGTGCGGCCAGCCTCCTGCTTTGAATCCCGTAAAACAGGCTGCTTGCAGAATTTGCTGAAACCAGCTTCTCGCTGTGGTTGCTTCCTTGGAAATGAATTTTACCACTTTATTCCAAGTCCGCGCTTCTGTTCGCTCTAGGATTTTCAGCACCTAGAAGCAGTGTAAACTTACGAAGCAGGAGGATTGGGCTGATCTGTCTTTAAATTGTTCTTTTTTCAGACTGATCTGGCAGAATGCCCTGCAAAACCTATTGGCTGCTAGTAAATCCCAGTTGAAGTCCCCGCTTGCCTTTGAGCACTGCCTGCATTGCTTGGGGTGTGATTCAATCTGACTCCATCCAGCTAATGCTGTGCTTAATGCACTCATGAATCATGATCTTGTCCCTCCCACTTCGAAGGAATATCAGCAGGATTTGCCAGGCATTTGCAGAGCTGCAAGCAGTGTCCAATCTTCACTGTCCTCTGAGAAGTTGTAGGTTCATCAGGTGCTGTAGGGAGGATGACATAAACTCAAGCCAGGGCTGCTGTAGAGCAGCGGATGGGCAAGGCTTGGGGCAAGACCACGTCAGTGTGGACTCCTCTAGCTGGAGATGCTGTGCACAGCCCTGGCTGGAGCTACGCAGGGCCCCTGCGAGGTCATCTCAGTCCCCTCCAGCTCCCTTGGCTTCAGCGGAGCTGGATGCGCTCCATCAGTGGAGCGTGGCTGAGGGAGGAGCAGGGGGTGAAGGGACAGGCTGCCACCTGCTCCTCTTCCTCCTGGGAGGCGGCAGCCAGGGCCTGTCCTGGGATGATGGGAAACACTTGTCTGCTGACAGCCCCAGGCAGCGCCGGGATTGTGGCTGCGTCTTGGGATGTCCCTGACCATCCCTTCTGTGGCAAATGGAGCAAAAAATGCTCAGAGCGCTGTCGGGTCTCTTATGTGCCGCCCTGTAGAATAACTGATTTCACGTGTTGCTGAGAGCGCGTGTACTGCAAACACCCGTGGAGCGCTCCCAGCCCCGGGGTTGCGGGAGCGAGGCCTGTTGCTAGTGCTGCTTGTGGTGCTTTGGACAAACATCAGCTCTGAGCTGCCGGGAGCGCGGGGCTGGGGCTGGGGCTGGGGCTGGCCGGGAGGGGGGCAGTTGATCCGCGCTGGCACAGGGCCCTGCCCATGTTGCTGTGTCCTTCTCCCTGCAGGAAGCAGGTTTTGGCTACCAAAGCCGAGGCAGAGAAGGACGGCGTGAAGGTCCCCACTACGCTGGCAGAGTACTGCATCAAAACTAAAGTGCCTTCCAATGACAACAGTTCAGATTTGCTTTACGACGACTTGTATGATGATGACATTGACGACGAAGATGAGGAGGAGGAGGATGCCGACTGTTACGATGATGATGATTCTGGCAACGAGGAGTCGTGACCTGCTCCCTCTACGTCCCTGTACTGCCCTGCCGACTCAGGCCAGAAGGGAGCAGCGGTAATCTAGCAGCAGTCGAGCAAAAAAGTGGGGGGGGGGATCAAAAAAAAAAAAAACCACAAAAAAACAAACTTTGTCTCCTGCTGTCTCCTGTTGTATGGATCGTTTTGCTCCTTTTTTATGGACCTCTTAGAGACCCTTCACAGAATATCTGAATTCTTGCATTCTTAACCCTTTATCACTGTATGATTTTTTTTTTTTTTAAAAAAAAGAAACTTCCCCTTTTCACTTCTCCACAAAACGCTCACAGCGAAAGAGGTTTGCTCGCATTTAGGTTCTTGAATTAAATACAGTCTTGCATTGAGATGTTTAATGTATTTAAAGCTGGAATAAACCCAGTGGAAGCTGGGTTTTCGGGAGCTCAAGTGCTGCATTTACTGGGAAGAAAAAAAAAATCCACACAAAGCAAATTGCCAAGGTTTAGCTGCTCCATTTACAATAATAGCGTGTGTACATTCATTTAGCCTTGTGGTGGTGGCTTTTCCTTTATAAGGTGTGGGGCGGAGAGTGTAAAGCTACTGTGTGTTGAGCTTGATGGGATGTCACTGAAAGGTACAGTATTCCTTTTCAGCCTGCTCAAGTTAGGAAATAGCTGGCCCCTGGAACCCCAGAGGGCACGATCAGCTTTGTCACTGAAAAAGGCTTGTGATATGAACCCTAAAATAAACACTTAACACTTCAAGTCTGTGCCACTGAGCCCTGGGTTGCTATTTATTGTTAATTTTTTTTTTTTCCAGACTAGGTTGGGGTAGAAAAAGTTCAGTTTAGCCATGCTACTGAGATCTGCTGCCTGCTCCCCCTCTCCAGAGGGAGGAGAACAGGAGCACTGGGCTTCGTGGGCCAACATTCATCCTGAACTTGTTTTTGGCAGCGGGAGAGGCCGATAGCTCCTGTCCCAGAGCTGGCGTCCAGCCCTTGCTTCCTGCAGCCCACCTCCAGTGCTGGCCTGAGCCTTCTTCCTGTTGCGTGTGTTGGTCTCGCGTGCTGGCAAACACAGCCCTGTGGGGTCAGCAGGCATCAGAGCTCCCTTTGCCTGCCCGGGGGGACCAGGCTGTCCCTGTGCCTGCAGTGAGGACATGATGGCTGTGTGCTGGGCTCTCCCCTGCCCGGCAGGGGCGCGGGTGGTTGCGTATGGTCTGTGGCAGAGGGGTAACCAGTGCTTTCTGGCTGGAAGGGGTGGCCAGGAGCAGGGCTTGACAGGCTACTTAGCAGCATGCTTCAGCTGGTGCACTGAGCTTGGCCTCCTGCATGTTTTGGGGAGCCTTTGGCAGAGCTTAGGGTCCTCCCTGGTGGGCAGGGGGACCCTGCATGCTTGTTTCTGAGAACCCTCTTCAGTTGTCCCCCTCAGCACCATCAACCTGTTGCAGCGTGCTCTCGTGTGGGGACCTGATTTCACCTTCCCCATGATGGGCAGCCAGCCCTGGCCGCAGCACTAAGCCCTGGCAGCACTGGGGGTGCTGGCCCTGCTGGGGTGAGACCCCCCCGCTCCCTCCCTGCCGGTTCCGAGGCAGTCACCCTGGTGATAGCCGCGGGCTCAGGCATTTCTTTATGCCTCCCCCTTGTATATCTCAGGGTTTTCAATGGTACGTCACCAGCGGTGGTCCCCCAAGGGGTGCTTTGGTGGGAGTAAACTCTGTTGTGCGATCAGGTGTCTGCCTGGAGGGAGAGGAGGGGAAGGCAGCCCCTGGGGAGGGGAGGGAGGCTGGTGGGGCTCCGTTGGACATGAGCGAGGCAGATGTGGTTTCCAAGTGCTGCTTGGCTGGGATTTGCAGCTCCTCTGCCCCAGGTTGTGCCGCTGGGTCTTCCCTCTGCCCCAGCAGAGTCAACGCAGCCCAAGGGGTGATACCTTGTTCTCCCCCTCCCACCATGCTCCTCCCATCCACTGTCTGCCCTCCTGCTTGCCTGTTACCTGGACGGTACCTGGACCCTCCTGAACTGTCCCACATGGGCTCCTTCAGCTCATCTTGCCAGCAAAGCCCCTGGTGCTTTTTGGAGCCAGTGGGGCTGGTGGGGGGGGGGGGTGCTGCCCCTGTACTTGGTGCTGCTGTGGGGCAGCCCCCAGCTTCACTCAGCCCGGGGAGGGGAGCGGTGGTGTTGGCAAAGGGTCTCCGGAGCTCCTGGCTGCAGGGCAGGTCTCGGGGCCACAGCGGGGCAGGGACGTGACTGCCAGCTTTGGGGGCAGGGGGGACTGTTGGGGCGTGATGGAGCAGAGTGTGGCAACGCTGGCTGTGCTGAGGCGGTGGTTTGAAATGAGCATACTGCATCTTTCAGGATTTCCCTTGTACTTTTGACCGTCTTCACTGTATACTCTCCAGTGACTTGTATTTTCAAGCTTGGTGTTGTAAAATGCATTATCATGACTCTTCTGTTACCCCTTTTTTTAAAGAGAAAAAGCAACCTATTTTGAGAGCTCCCACATTAACCAGACTGATTTCTTTTCCCCACTGTCCTGTGCAGTGTCATTGCTTGTTGACTTGCTGGTTTCTTTTCAAACTGAAGTATGAGGGTTTTTATGAAACTATTTAAGAAATTGCAGAAAAATGTTTACCTGATCTGTGTATTCTGGGGTTTTTTTCTTAACCCTTTTCTCCTGTCTCAGCCAATATTAGCGTTTACATTTGCAACTACATGCCCTTTCAAATGCAATTTTTCAACCATTCTGAAACCAGCAGGGTACACTAGATTTCTTAGTAGTTTTCTTAGCTGAAATCCCAGATGTTTTCCTTTTTTTCTTCAACATAATTTACCAGAAAGAATTAACTGATGCATTTTTGTGTTGTCTCCCCCTTCAGTAGTTATATTTTGTCTTTTCTGCACATCTGTCTACTAATAAAAATGTGAAATGAAAATATTCCTGTACTGTTACTTCCCTGTTAATTGAGCTGGTTTATTTGCATGGGTTATTAAGCTTTGCGTAACAGCTATTCACAAGCTAAGTGCTTTTCTAGCATCAATGCCTATACATAAATATCTATAAGGTTATTGGAAAAAATAAAGCTGCTGTTAGCTGCCTGCCTGCACCCAAGCCTGAAGAATGACCTGATTTAGAGAAGCGCATTGGCGAAAGGCCATGAGCTCTGCTGTTATGTTTAGTCTTCCTGAGGCAGCACAGGGAAGACCTGGGGGACGATGGTCTCCTGTGACCACCACAGGGAGGCAGGACTTGGGGCAGAGCTGCTGCTGCTGCTGATGATGGTGGCTGGTTTCCTGTCAGGGAACCAGAGCTCCACACTCCTGCAGTGGTCACACACAGCAGCAGGCAGGGGAATTGAGGTCATCAATGTCAGCGCCTCGGGATGCTCGCCCTGCCTGCCCTGAGCTGTTCCCTGCAGACTCAAGAGTGAAGTTTGTTTTTGCAGTGCCTCGCCGCTACCGTCAAGCTGAAGTTAGCAGGACAAGTGTAGAGGGGTTGCACTTGCACTTTGCAGCAACATCCAGCGTGGCCCGTGCCAGGGCTCTCCTGCTTCCCTGCGGGAGGAAGGGGGACAGCGTTTCAGCTGCAACCCCAGAGGAGTCTCCACGTTGGAGGGGAATGGTGCTGTCTGGGCCTTACCACAGGGATCAGGCTTGGGTCTATCTCCTGCCTGGCTCCACAACTGCCAGCAGCTGCTTCATCCAGCAGGTGTGGTACCAGAAGCAGGACGAGCTGCGCCACCCGTCCTGCGCTGGGCGAACCCCAGCAGCTGCTGCTTGCCCAGGTTTTTTTCCCCTTTCCTCAGTGGCCGAGTGCAGGTGAGCATTGGCAGCTCTGCCCTCAGCCTGTGGCACAGGGCAGTAGGGAGGAAATTGCTGCAGAAGAGCCCTGCTGGAACCAACAGCGTCAGGAAAGAGGGAAAACATCCTGTTAATTCTCGATGGGAGTGGGAGAGGAGGGGAGCCCACGGGAAGGTGCTGGAGTTGCCTTTGCTGCCTTGTGCTGGGGAGGAGAAGGGTGCCAGAGGGCAGCGCAGCCCACCGCCTCCGGGCCTGGAAGCGCTGCCTTTCTGTGCCCATGGGCACAGCTGCGGAGGGACGCTGTGCGGCTGGTGGCAGCAGAGACACACTGGCTGCAGTCCTTGTGAGGAAATCACCCTCGCTGCTGCTCTGCAACAAACCTGAGGCTCAGGGGCTGCCGTGAGCTGGCACCAATGCTCCAGTGTTGCCTTTTGCCACTTCCAACTGCTCCTGGACCCCAACACACAAGCAAGGACCGAGCCACCCCTGTGGGACAGCAGTGGATTTCTATAAACAAGAAACTTAAGTTCTTTGGGTTTGTTTTTCAAAGAACAGCTCCTGCGAGGCAGCAGCTCTGCCGGCAGGTAAATGAGGTGTGGTTGCCATAAGCGCCGTGGGCTCAGCTGCTGGGGCAGACCCTGTCCCCAGCAAGTCCCCAGGCAGCAGAAACATTTTCGCCCTCCTTGACATTCAGGCCCCGAAGCTGGTGGCAGTGGGACAGCAGCGGCCAAGGCCTTGTGGCAGCTGCTGAAGTTCGGTCTGGGGCAGAGGAATTCCAGTCCAGTTCATGTTGTGCTGCTCAGAGGAAGTGGGGGACTGGGTGACAGACTGACTCCTTCCAAGCCAACAGGGTCTCACAGGACCTGAAAGCTGTTAAAAGTGTGACTTTAAGGAAGAAAAGTGGTTCTTATAGTAGAAACAGATGTACTTCGTTTGTGTGTCTTGAAACATAATTGGGAAGTGCAAGAAAGCCCCTCGCCTGCTGCGGGGACACGTACAGCTTCACATTTACCCGCCTCCCATGCTGCACAGGGCCAGGATGCTCCGGAGCAGGAGCCACCCCTCAGGAGCCCTCACCACTGACCTTCCTCCTGGCAGAGGCCACGGACCTCATGGGCAAAGCAGGGCAGTGCTGCAGCTGCGCTCCCTCCTTACCTATCGCAGCCGCTCCACGGGGACTTGGACAGAGCACGATGCCAGAGGACAGCAGAGACGTCAGGGTGCTGCTGCCCAGGATCCCATCCTCACTGCAGATGCCTGCGAGCTCTCAGCACGGAGGTGCACTCACCTTCGTCGTGGTATTTGGTATCCCCTGCAGACCCATCTGCTGCTTTTTTCCCCTCCCAGCCAACCTTTTGTTGCCATAGCAGGTGGAAAGGGACAGGCTGTGAAAGCAAAACTGCTACTGGAGCCTTTGAAAATGCAGACAAACAGCAGTGATATGCTCAGATCTTTATTAGGTGGAGAAAGGGCTATAAAGAGATGAAACTCCTAAAACATTCACCGCACTGGTGCAGGACAAGAAGGACCAGGAGTTGCCTCTGGGGTCTTTGTTTTAAAAAAAAGTGAGAAGTTTCCATCCAGTCTCTCTGGCTTTCCTGGCCAGGGTGGCCCAGGGCAGAAAGAGGTACAAGACACAGCTTATACTTTTATTTAAGAAACCGCTACATAGTTTTTGTCTCTAATGATGGAAAGGAGGTTCCAGGACACACTGAGCCATCCAAAGTCTCTTGCTAGAGAAACAAAACAAAAAGGTAAGGCTGCAACCAAGGGCCACAGTGACCAAACTGCCCGTGAGAATTCATCTTCCACAGCATGGCGGGGGGGGGGGGGGGGGGGGGGGGGGGGTGACGAAAGAAAGGGGAAGGCCCACAAAACACTTTTTTCTTTCTTTCCCCCCCCACCCCCCCTCCCTCTTTAAAGTAACACCTATATTGGGATCAGAAATCAAACCAACAGGACACACCTTGATTCTATTTTTTGGGGGGGTGGGCCAGACTTCTTATTTGCCTAAATTTAGAACTGCATTAAATAGACGGGCTCCAGCTCAAAAAAAAAAAACCAAAACAAACGGCGCAGTTTGTCTTTGACAGTTATAAAGCCCATAGAGCTTAAAAAAACAAGGAAGGATGCCCTGGTGCAGATAGGAAATGAATAATTAGTTTTCCTACAAAGAAAATAAAACAGGCTGCAAGATGCAGAAAACCACATTTAGGCTCTATTACATTTACAAATACATACATAAATATATTACATACAACAGCAACTCAAAGAGGAAGCGGGCGAGTCACACGGAGGATGGATGGCTGTCTGCAGTTCTCCCCGCACAGATGTTTGGCTGAGCAGTTACTTCTTCTCCTAATAACTCCAGGAATGGGCTTCGTCTTTTTTTTCTTCTCTTTTCTTTTGTGGTTTTTTTTCCCCCCCCCTCCTCCTCTCCTCCTTTCATTCTTTCCCCTCTCCCCGGTTTCAGATTTAGTTTGTCCAGTATGGAGAAGTGCCGTAGGCGGTTTTGGTAGCCTGAGACTTTTGCTGCATGGTGCTGGGTTGGTTGCGTTGGCCAGATCCACCCTAGAAATCGGAAAGGAAGGAGACGTGGGCATCAACGGTCCCAGGAAGACGAGCCCATCTGAAAGTCACCAGAAGAGCTGCCGCCCCCAGGGACAGCCCTGACACCCACCAACGCAGCGATGCTCCCCCCTGATCCACTCAGATCCAATTCTGCTCTGCAACATCTCTGCTTCTCACAATCCAGGATGAACAGCCACAGAGACACCAAGAAGGAGCGCAGGGATGCACCACTCTCCCCCCTTCCCCCGGCCAGGTTCGAGCACAAGGAAGGAGAGCAGCAGGACTGGGGACAGCAAAGGAGCTCGCTCAAGGTGAACGGAGTCAGTGCACCAGCCAAGAATGTCACACATTCGGCAAGAGAAGTCATTTCCTATTTCTGGACTCTAATGCAGAACACTGTTTTTCCAGGGAACATTTACAGTGAGTAAAGGACTATATGGGCTGTTGGGCTGGTTGAAACCAAATCAGAAATCGAAGCTGACGTGCAACGTACAAAGGGATGCTTGATTTTCCCCCCAGAGTTACAGTATAAGTGCTCGCACCCTGCTCTCCTGCCACAGCCAGGGGACAGCAGCGCCTGCCTTGCCTTTACACCTCACAGCCCATCTCTCCACACCCCACTTCAGGATGGCCTCTTCACAGACTCACAGGCTGGCAGGGACCTCTCGAGGTATCTCGTCCAACCCCTCTGCTCAAGCAGGGTCACCTATAGTGAGCTGCCCAGGACCATGTCCAGACACCTCCAAGGATGGAGACTTCACAACCTCCGCAGGCAACCTTTGCCTGAGCTTGGTCACCACCCCAGCAAAAAAGCGTTTCCTGATATTCAGAGGGTAGGAACCTCCTGTATTTCAGTCTGTGTCCACTTCCTCTGGTCTTGTCACTGGCCACCACTGGGAAGAGCTTGGCTCCATCCCCTTTACGCTCTCCCATTGGGTATTTATATACACTGGTAAGTTCCCCCCTGAGCCTCCTCTTCTCCAGGCTGACCAGTCCCAGCTCTCTCAGCCTTTCCTCGTAGGACAGATGATCCAGTTCCTTCATCATCCTTGTGGCCCTCTGTTGGACTCTCCAGTATATCCATGTCTCTCCTGTACTGGAGAGCCCAGAACTGGACACAGCACTGCAGCTGTGGCCTCACCAGTGCTGAGTAGAGGGGAAGGATCTCCTCCCTCAACCTGCTGCTGCTATTTCACCTAATGCAGCCCAGGATACCGTTGGCCTTCTTTGTGGCAAGGGCATGTTGTTGGCTCATGGTCATTTTGGTGTTCAGCAGGACCCCCAGGACCTTTTCTGACAAGCTGCTTTAGCCCCCAGCATATAGTGGTGTGTGACGTTGTTCCTCCCCAGCTGCAGGACTTTGCACTTCCCCTTGCTGAACTTCATGAGGTTCCCTCCCCAGGTTGGCCAATGGCATTGAGTCTGTCAGTCTGCTGTCATTGTCAAGGCCCTTTCCCAATAAGAAAAGCAAAAACCACCAAGACCCCAGTGGGATGTGCGTGTGAGCAATCTGCCCTCGGACACACTGCAGAAGCAGAAGGGGCCGACTCACCTGCCCATCTTGCTGAAGATGGTGATGCAGCATCTGGGAATGAGGCTGCTGATGAGCAGGCAGGATATGCAGAAACGGGGCTGGAGCATAACCCGGGGCAGCACCAGGGTTCAGGGGCCCAGTCGATCCAAGAGCAGAGGGCAGGCTGAAAGGAGGTGGCGTGCCAGCATGGAATCCCTGCTTGTCAAATGTCTGCATGGGAAGCAAAGGGGACACAGAGACCAGTGTGAGCCGCCCCATGGAGACCAGACAAGAACAAGAGAGGCCCAAACACACATCCCCTGAACCTTTCACCAACCCCATGAGCAAGCCAAGTGACATCGAATACCTGCAAGCACTTCAACAGATGAGTTTCAGCTCCCGTTCCCACCCATATTTCTGTACTAATGCCTCCGACATTTTATTTTATCTTATTTTTATTTCCACAGCGACTGTGTTCCTTTTTTCCCCTGACCTCTTTTTATACAGTGGGACATGGGATGGCAGAAGCTGCCTGAAATCAGTCCTTCACACATTGTGGGAGCTCAGCCTGGAATTACTTGACCTACCCAGGGAAGCCCGTAAAAAAATGCAAGAAGAACTTGCTCTAAGATTTTCCTCCCCGTGGCCAAAGCTTGACCTCTAATGCTAAGTGTGCAGCTGAGAGCTGGCTTCCTACGTGTAAGCACAGCCAAACACCAATTCCCCCAGCTGAGGGTGCAAGAATGGGAACACAGGAGCTGGATGTAAGCCCACTGCACACCACAGCTCGTCAAAGCACTTTCTGCTTTCCCTAGTAAGGTGCAAGCTGAGCAAGAGTCACAGGAGACCATGGGACAGGGACTCTTGGGTGTTAGGGGTGGGCACTACTAACCAGTCTCTCTGGTGAAAAGCAAATGGCCTCTCCGCTCACCTGTTTTGGGTGCTATTTTGACGAAAAACATTAGCGCCATCACATTTCATCTGCACCCAGGACACAACACACGTGGGGCAGCGTGGGCAGCGTGCAGCAGCACAGAGCTGCTATGCCAGCAGCTACCAGCAGGAGCTGATGTGGCAGAAGCAGTGTGACAGAGAACAAGACTCCTCTCCAACAGCAAACAGAGCCAGCGTAAGAAATGCCATGGATGCTGAGCCTGAGACTGACCGGCCTAGGAATGGCCCCAGTTGCCTGTGCTCCACAGGAGCAGCCATCGGCCTGGACTCAGGCCATCAGGAAGGACGGTCCAGCGTTGCTCACCTGAGTCTTGTTGTAGACTGAGCCACTGATATCAGGCACACCTGTGTTACTTGAGGTCACAGAAACACCTGGAAAGCAAAAAAAAAAAAAAGCCACCGACAATGAGAAAGTCAATGACCACAAGCCCTGCTGTGGCTGCCGGACAGCCTGGTGGGGTTCTGTGCTCTCAGACCCCCAGCTCCCCACATAGGAACAGAAGAAAAGACTCAGTTCCTTGTTTCCACTGCAAAGCAGGAAACCAGCCCATGGGGATAAATCACCCACGTCTACGCCCCAGTGGTTACCCCTTGGATTCAAACGCACTTCACCAGGCAGCAGCTGGTGGCACCAAGCACTCATTTAAGCTCCCAAAAAGCCAGCTTTCCCCTAGGATTAGGGATGCATTTGGCTCTACTGCGGCATTCAAAAGCTTTCCAGTAGTGTGCTAAGCAATGAGACTCAGCATCTGCTACACATTTGGGCCCTTGTCCTTTCACATTCTGCAGAAGGGTGAGGTCTGCAATGCTCCTCTGCCCCAAGAGAATTAATATCACCGATTCAGGCCGGCTTCCACCTGGACCAGAGAGTGCCAGAACAGGCTCAGAAACACCCACTTACCAGTGAGGTGGCTCTCAAACTAGCCACTTATTCACAGTCTTACAAATACTGGTTCTAACCATTTCACTTGTATCAGAATAAAAACTGCAGTTCCTTTGGCCAGTGAATCAGAGGACTGGACTCAGAAGGTGTGCACTGCTCTAAGGTTGTACCCTTCCTAGAACATTGCTCTTATTTGCATTGCTCCTCCACTGAGGAAACCATGATCAGCACTTGGCTGAAGACAGTCCCGTTGGTGTTTCAAATGCACAGCAAATGCTTGGTATTTGCTTAAGCCCAAGGATGAACTAGTTAGTGCTAAGCAGTTCAGTATACATTTCTCAGATCTAACCAGCATGTGCAGAATAAAGCTTTCATATAAGCTGTATAAATTTTTCAGCCTTTACAGTCACAAAGGAAACATTTCCAGGCATGAAACAATGCAATGAGTTACAGGGTGTACAGACAGCAGCTGAAACAACAGCCCAGAGATACGTGAACTCCTGTGTTTGCCTCTAACACACAGCTACTTCAGGTGCCTACCAAAAATCTCAAAATCTAGTCATCATTTGGCGGAGGACCATTTGAGCGGAAGCATCCAACTGCTCAGGCTTCAAAAACATGACACTGCTGCAGGACAACCATTCTTCAGCGAAGAAAACTGTGTCAGAAGAAACAGCTCACCATTTCTCCCATGTATAATTGTGGACAAAGCTGTGTATCAGCCACACAAATCCTTACGCAAAGTTCAGCCATGAAGTTTAGAAGGAACACTTGGGTCATTAAAAAAAGCATTTTGTATACGGGAGATGGAGAAACAGCTTGGATCGTGACCCTGTTTAGAGCTGGCTGCTGTGTTGACTGCACAGCACTGGCAATTCTGGGAGTTTGCCCTACTAAATCCCACTCAAGAGTAACCTCAAGTCTCATGTGTTACCTTTCCCAGGTCCAGTGCCAGCAGATTTGTTTTGTGCTTGAGATGACCCACTGTAGCCTCCTTTGCTGTAATCTCCAGCTGCCGTTCCCTGCGTTAAGTCATCATAGCCTGCCGGTGTGTACAAGACAAGGTGTTACAGAGTGCAAGCAGCTCTGCAGATGCTCACGTGAAAAGCACAGTAGTAAGCATACCTGCTCCATAGCCATGCTGCCCATAGCCACTTGCTTGCTGGAAAGGAGTTGATGCGGTGTTCAGGTTGACTCCATGCTGTTTAGCAGATGCTGGAGGCACCTGGACAAAGGGCGGGCACAAAAGGCACTGTTAACTGGGGAACCACACACAAAACACAAGCTTCCTCTGCCACCTAGTGGGGAAGGCACCTCCACCTCACATGGGAAATTTAATCTGGAATTGGGAGCACTGGGATGGCCTGGGACACGGCACTCACGCTTCCGGCAGTAACTTGCTGTAATGGATTTATGCAAGCCCCAAGTTTTCTGCTAAAGCCATCCCTCTGATTGCACTGCCGCCCTGTCTCAGAACAGGCTGCATATTTCTTTCATTCGCTGACTGTAAACAGCAAATCCCTACCTACCAACTGAAAAGGAGCAACCACAGGGCTCTCCCTCCAGAATCAAATGAAACACCAACTCCTGCCTGAGGCCGTTTCATAAGACACAGTCCTACAGGGCCCTAAACCAGACTCATCTACCCTTCTGCCTGGAGCATCACCTCTTCCCAAATAACCTTCTTCGTCCTGAGACTAACAGTGCTGCTCTCTGACTTAATGGGGCCTTCTCCATCCTCAAAAGGATTTCCTAAGCACTCAGCTTGCTGACTCTCCACAGACTGGTAAGGGCTTTCAGGAACGCTGAGTCCATGAGCTGCAGTTGTCTGCTATTTACAGTAACCTGCGCAGGAGTCCATGAGTTCTGGCCTTTTAAACTTCCTGTTTTCTCGGAGAAGAGCCTGCACCCATTTTCTCATGCTTGCACATTTTTGCAGATCCCTTGAAGACTGGGGAAAACAACATGACTCCATTCTTGCAAGACCCCACTGGAGTACTGCATCCAGCTCTGGGGTCCCCAGTAAGAGAAAAGACATGGACCTGCTGGAGCGGGTCCAGAGGAGTGCCACAAAAATTATCAGAGGGCTGGAGCACCTCTCCTATGAGGAAAGGCTGAGAGAGTTGGGGTAGTTCAGCCTGATGAAGAGAAGGCTCTGGGGAGACCTTTTTGCGGCCTTTCAATACTTAAAGGGGGCTTATAAGAAAGATGCATAAAAACATTTTATCAGGGCCTGTAGTGACAGGACAAAGGGCAATGATTTTAAAATGAAAGATGGTAGGTTTAGATCAGACATAAAGAAGAAATTTTTTACAGTAAGGGTGGTGAGACACTGGAACAGGTTGCCCAGAGAAGTTGTGGGTGCCCCATCATTGGAAGTGTATCAAGGTCAGATTGGATAGGGCTTTGAGCAGCCCGATCTAGTGACAGATGTCTCCGTCCATGACAGGGGGGTTGGACAAGATGATCTTTGAAGGTCCTTCCCAACCCAAACCATCCTGTGATTCTAAGATGTAGGTTTGGACTGGAGAGAGCAAAAGCAGAGAAGCACGAAAGGAGGGTTACAGTTTAGGCTGTCACACTTACAAACATGGTTGGCCCATACTGGAATGCACTGGGTACACCGGGCACACCAGCATAATAAGGTAACCCAGTGTAGCTGTACCCCGGGGGCAGGGTCGGGTTGAGGAAGGGCTGCTGAGTTGTATGGTGAGTCTGCGTCTGGTTCTGCTGCGGCTGGGCGAGCGTGGTAGCAGGAGCAGGGGAGGCAGAATCCCCACGGCCAAATTTTGTTACGTCACCTGCGAAAGAACGAACTTATCAGAAAAACTATCAAAGCTACTCCAAATGTGGTGGACTGAAACGACTCAAATCCTCTGAATACAAGCAGATAAACAACAGAAGAGAGCACATCCTATACTTGAAAGCCTGCAGTTGTTCATGGGAAGCGCTCTCCTGGGTCTCTGTTTCTGATGGCCATAGCGACATTGCCTGTTTGTGGCACAGAACACCGTGCCATGGCTAATCCATGGATAAAATGGAGATACCAATACTTACCTATCTCACATGGTCCAAGCAGATTCATTACTATCAGATCATTGCAATAAAACAAGCTTAAAGCAGATGTATGGTAAATAGCCAAAGAGCAAATGGTTGTTGGGTTAGAGTGTGACTCTCATGGAGGTTAAACCGATTAGCTAAGCTTCATGGGCTGAAAGCGAGTCAGAATTTACAGGCAGTGATGGGCACACTTTTGTCAATGTTTATTTGTCAATCATGACTAGTTAGATGTCTGGTTCCTCACACCACCAAAGTTCTGGAGACAGTAGCTGAAGGCCAGGAAAGCAAGGCTTGCATCGCGGGCCACCTTATTGAAGAAGTAGGAAGGGAAATTCGGTTATTAACCCAAAAGCAGCTGCCTGAGAGAAGTGATTATGAAGCAGAAAACTCCCAAACACTTGCATTTTCTGTCAGCCTACAGAGCAGCATGTTCATGTGTTTTTCAGGGAGGTGACATACATCAATCATGTCTATCTCATTCCCAATCAGTATTCTTTTTTGTTGGTTACCAAGAAGTATGACAACACTTAATACCCTTAATTCCTTAATAGGAATTGTAACGCCCATGGCTACAGTTTTGAACTGGCAGTGAATGAAAACCACTGAGTGAACATCCTGAATGGCATTAATGTCATCTTTGCATGCTGGTAACTGAAGAGCAAGAACACAAATGATGAAGGGCTTCTTAGACCACATGTTTTTGGGAATGAACTCCATTAGATTTGGGGAGGATGAGGGAGAGCCTGCTAGATGCAGCTGCTGCTGGGAACATAAAAGTGCTAAAATAGCAGTAATAAAGTATGCGGAGCTGCTGAGGGGGGTCTATTCCAGTGGCAAAGAAGGAAAGCAAGCCAGTTGCATTTCGAGAAGAATGACTAAGCTATGGAATATTTTTCAAACACCTGTATATGCTCAGGAAGGGCACTAGACATTTACAATCAACGATTTTGCACTTATTCTCAAAGGCTATCCAACTAAATCCCAGAAGAAGTCACGTATGAATTACTGACCAAAACCATGAAGAAACATCAACGTGAGGGCTGAGAGGGAGATGCTTGCTTTTGTTTGACTAGTTTGGACTGATGGGTTTAACTGCTTACAGAAGGGAAAAGAGATTGCTCTTTCAGCAATGGCACGATGATCTGCATTTAGAAACCAGCACATCTCACTTACCCTCCTCATCTTTAAGCAGCGCTCACCTGAGTACGGATTGTTAGCAAGGCTCCCATCTCTGCCCGTCAAGGTTGCAGGAGCAGGGAATGTAATTCCGTAGTAATCCTTGGAAAGAGACAACATCTTTTATTAATAGTTGAAACTGTAACAGAGCTGGACAGGTCTCATGAACACCGTATTATACACAGAAGAAAATTTAAAAAGGAAGAACTAAACGAGGTTTGGGCAGAAGGTGATCTTATCGCTTACAGCAGAGCTGAAGATTTACCTGGATTCTCTACTTCAAAATAAAACTACTTTGTAGACATTTTTATTATTACATACAAATACTTAATCTCTTAATGGTAAGTTAAAGGCAATGACTAAAAACTTTCCTCTCCCAATCCTCATCTCTGAGCTGTCACCTTCCAGTGAGCCTGCACCTGGAAGAGCAACAGACCACCAGGGGCCAAAGACTTAGGGTCAGGCCAGGAGCATAATCAGATCATGGATGTAGTCTAAAGGTTTTTACCCTTGCATCATGCTCTGTTTTTTAAGTGGAAATGTCAGCTAGGAAAACAGCACAAATATTAAAAAAAAAAACGACCAAAAAAAACCCCAACAACAACAAAAAAAAACCACACAAAAGAAAAGGGGGGGAAGGGGGGAAAAGAGTTACTACCTGATGACTGGAAAATTTATTTTAACTATGTTACAGATCTCAGACAGTCTCCACAGTGGAGTGTGCAAGACAATCCATTGTGGTACATGAAGAAAATGGGTTTTGTACCATTAATAAATACAATCTTAAAAATTTAAAAATAGTGTTTGTTTAACCTTTCTTTTGTCCTTTTTTAATTTCTATTTTTGTGTATATTTTATGATATACATATTTGTACAGTAGTATATGTATATAATTTAGAAATAAAAATACATTGCGGTTGAGTGGTCACAAGTTATTTACCGATGGGGTGTGTGATCAAAAAAGGTGGAGACCACTGCCTTAAATCATTTTTCTAGGTCCTCTACAGGAAGGTAAGACAGACCTCACCCCAAAAACGCACCCAAAACCAAAGCAGCATTTTGTCTTCAGTTTAGGAGAAAAAGAGAAAAAACTCTGCCCTTCCCCCTCTGGGTGAACTCCACATGTGGGCCTGGTACTCTGATAAGTGGTTTTCCTCCTAATTCTCATGGTTTACTCCTCACCACCTCCGATCCATCAAGAGTTAATGCTTTACCCACTAATCTATCCATTTCCACACATTCTCCAACACCGCAAAAACATCCTCCCTTCTTCATACCTCTCTGAAAATTCCCCAGCACCTCAAATGCTTTCTCCAAGTTGACAGCACCTTCCAGCTTGCTGCATTTCTGTGCATCACCCCCGTGTTTCCTGCACTGAATTCTCTATTGCTGAACATGAAATAGTCCAGCAACGACTTAGTATTGCAGGTGCTTGCCATAACTTGAAACAGTGATGTAAGTGGGAGTTTGTTATAGACCCCCTAATCAGGATGTAGAAACCGAGGAAGTATTCTATAAGCGGCTGGCAGAGGTCTCGCGATCATCTGCCCTTGTTCTTGTGGGGGATTTCAACTTCACGGATGTCCGCTGGGAATACTACACCGCAGAGAGGGAACAGTCCCGGAGGTTCCTGGAGTGTGTGGAAGACAACTTCCTAACACAGCTGGTGAAGGAACCTACTAGGGGAAGTGCCCTACTGGAGCTACTGTTTGTTAACAGAGAAGGTCTTGTGGGGGATGTAAAGGTTGGAGGTCGTCTTGGGCAGAGTGACCATGAAATGATAGAGTTTTCAATTCTTGGTGAAGGGAGGCGGGGAGCCAGCAAAACTGCCACCTTGGATTTCCAAAGGGCAGACTTTAGCCTGTTTAGGAGCATGGTTGAGAGTGTCCCTTGGGAGGCAGTTTTGAAGAGCAAAGGTGCCCAGGAAAGCTGGTCATACTTCAAGCAGGTGCTCTTAGAAGCACAGGAGAAGGCCATCCCCATGTCCCGAAAGACGAGCCGACGGGGAAGAAGGCCAGCCTGGCTAAATAGAGAGCTTTGGCAACTTATGAGGATTATCAAGATATAACAAAGCTATGCAGGGGGAAGATTAGAAGGGCCAAAGCTCAATCAGAACTCAGCTTGGCCACTGCAGTTAAAGACAACAAGAAGAGATTTTTCCAGTATATCAACAGAAAAAGGAAAACTAGGGAAAATATAGGTCCACTGATGAATGAGACGGGTGCCCTAGTGGTGGAAGACACAGAGAAGGCAGAGTTACTGAATGCCTTCTTTTCTTCGGTCTTCACTGATAAAGCCGTCCCTCACGCATCCCATACCCTGGACGCAAGGGGGAAGGTCTGGAGAGAGGAAGATTTTCCCTTAGTTGAGGAGGACCGGGTCAGAGACCACTTGGCCAAGCTGGACATTCATAAATCCATGGGCCCTGACGGGATGCACCCGCGAGTGCTGAGAGAGCTGGCAGATGTTATCGCTAGACCACTCTCCATTGTCTTTGCAAGGTCATGGGGAACAGGAGAGGTGCCTGAGGACTGGAGGAAGGCTGACATCACTCCAATCTTCAAAAAAGGCAAGAAGGAGGACCCAGGGAACTACAGGCCGGTTAGTCTCACCTCTGTCCCTGGGAAGGTAATGGAGCGACTCATTCTGGATGTCGTCTCCAAACACATAGAGGAACAGGAAGTTATTGGAAGTGGTCAGCATGGATTTACCAAGGGCAAATCATGCCTGACCAATCTGATAGCCTTCTATGATGTTATAACGGGTTGGCTGGATGAGGGGAGAGCCGTAGATGTCATCTACCTTGACCTTAGCAAGGCTTTTGACACTGTCTCCCATAACATCCTCATTAGGAAGCTGAGGAAGTATGGGCTAGACGAGGTGACAGTGAGGTGGATCGAGAGCTGGCTGAGTGACAGAACTCAGAGGGTTGTGATCAGCGGCACAGAGTCCAGTTGGAGGCCTGTAACGAGTGGTGTCCCTCAGGGGTCAATACTTGGACCAATTTTGTTCCATATATTCATTAATGACCTAGATGAGGGGACAGAGTGTATCCTCAGCAAGTTTGCTGATGATACCAAGCTGGGAGGGGTGGCCGACACTCCAGAGGGCCGTGCTGCCACCCAGCGTGACCTGGACAGGCTGGAGAGCTGGGCAGAGAAGAACCTAATGACTTTCAACAAAAGCAAGTGTAGGGTCCTGCACCTGGGAAGGAAGAATGCCAAACACCAGTATATGTTAGGGGCGGACATGCTGGGAAGCAGCTCTGAGGAGAAGGACCTGGGGGTCCTGGTAGACAGCAAATTATCCATGAGCCAGCAGTGTGCCCTTGTCGCCAAGAAGGCCAATGGCGTCCTGGGCTGCACAGGGAAGACTGTGGCCAGTAGGTCGAGGGAGGTCATTCTCCCCCTCTACTCTGCACTGGTGAGGCCACAACTGGAGTACTGTGTCCAGTTTTGGGCCCCCCAGTTCAAGAGGGACAGGGAACTACTGGAGCGAGTCCAGCGTAGGGCAACCAAGATGATTATGGGACTGGAGCACCTCCCTTATGAGGAAAGGCTGAAAGAGCTGGGACTCTTTAGCCTGGAGAAGAGAAGGTTGAGGGGGGACCTGATTAATGTTTACAAGCATCTAAAGGGTGGGTTTAAGGAGGACGGAGCCAGGCTCTTTTCAATGGTTCCCAGCGACAGGACAAGGGGCAATGGGCACAAGCTAGAACATAGGAAGTTCTGTTCAAATACACGGAAAAAATTCTTTACAGTGAGGGTGACAGAGCACTGGAACAGGCTGCCCAGGGAGGTTGTGGAGTCCCCTTCTCTGGAGATTTTCAAGACCCACCTGGATGCAGCCCTGAGGGATGTGCTTTAGGCAATCCTGCTCTAGCAGGGGAGTTGGACTAGATGATCTCTAGAGGTCCCTTCCAACTCTGAAGATTCCATGATTCCGTGATTTCATCATCCTTTCCTTTCCTTCCCTTCCCAGGTAATTCCACCTTATCAACTCTGGCATGAATCTCTTAACAAAACACAATCAAATTCACATTAAAAGTTTTAGCAGATTACTCAAAAGCAGCACTCCTGTCTCCTTCCAAGGGAAATTCCAGAAAAAGCAGATTTGCAGAAGAGATGTGAACTAGAACTGACTCGCTAGCATTTTCCCCTATATAAATTAGACAAAATATAACAAAATGCGCATAAAAACAGGATCTAAGGATTGCAATTATTCCCACCACCTCTCAGGTGGGGGAAAAACACATCAGCACTGCATATCCCAATCTCACACATCTGTGCATACACACATTCAAAACAAAAAATCATTAGGAAATAAAAGCTCATGCCAATTATCTTTCCACTTCACGCCCACCCATAGGAAAACATCAGAAGAGATTCTGTGCTCTTCAAACACCATGGGTATTTCCTGACCTACAGAAGGCATGCAGAAGAAGGTGCCTGAAGTCAAAACTGAAATATCAGGAATATATTCAAAAGCTGAGACAGAAAAGGACTGAAAAATAGTAAGTCATCTGATGTAACAGATTTAAGCTCCACAGAGCAGCTTCCTAGGTACCACACACAGCAGCTAAAGCATTTGTAAGATCTCTGCTACACAGGCAGCCTGACACAGGCTAACAGAAAAGATAGCATGTAATTGCTATGTAATACACACAAAAAATAATAATAATAATAAAATATACAGAATATTCACATTAGGAAATTGAGTTAAATTAAAAAAGAACCCCCTCCCAAACGTCAGGAGAAACCGCTGTTCTCGCTGCATCAGCAGCCACCGGCACCCCTCTCTGCTGGAAGCTTCCCAGGAAGCAGTGACGACTTGAACTTGGATCTCTGCCCACTTTCACTTTCTCGATGTAAGCAGACCGGCGTGTCAAAGACAAATATTCCCACCTGCTCCTGCCTCCCAAATGCCCAATATTGACAAATTTCTACAACAAATTCAAAGCACAATAAAAACGCAAAAATCTAGAAATCAAAATCATTGCATGAATAGTTAATGAAAAATCCTTCGTGACATTTATGCCTTTATTTATAAATATCAACACACTAAGGACAAATAATTCAGGGGGCAGGGGGAAAGACAGACGACCCTAAAAGGAAAGCATGCATAGACACATATACACAAATAATATCAAAGCGTGAAATAAGAAAAATAGGGGTTGGTAGAGAAAGAAAATTGAAAATAAAAACCAAGCAAGAACACACACATATGAGATGAAAAGGAAACCCCTAAATACATCCCCAGTACAGCTGCCCCAAAAGCCTCTGCCCTGTGCTTTCACATCCCCCATTGAACCACAGCAGGACAACAGCCGGGTTCTCCCGCATCCCAACAGCAGCCCCGGGAAAGAACCAGCTCCCCTTCCCTATGGCCACCTCTAACTCACGCTGACAAGCACAAAGCAGCCCTCAGGAGAAAGTAAATAGAAAGCAAAACTGAAAATGGGAAGAGGGAAATTCTGTCTAGAGGATGATGATGAAAGGAAAGCCAAGGCACTGCATAAAGCTGGACACCCGGCAGCACCCCAAGCACAGCGCCCACCCGCACCACCACCAAGCCTCACCAGCCTCCTGCCCACCACCACACACCATGCCTGCGCCCGCAACCCACCACACCCGCCTGCGCCACGGCGCCCCGACGCTCCTGCTCCTCCTGACGGCTCTCGCCACCACCCTCGCCTGCCGCCACCTGCACCCCCTAGACACCACCTTCGCCTGGGACAGCATCAAGACTCTGAAGGCCATGGCTCCCAGACCGCCACAGCCCTGCCAACACCAACAGGCGCCCTTCCCCTTCCCCGACACCCTCCTCCACAACAGCCACCCACAGCAAGCCGCCGCCACCGCCCGACACATCCTCAACAACCTCTTCGCCACCCTCAGCGCACAGAGCACCCCCCAACACTGGGACGACCAGGCACGCCATCGCCTCCTCAACAACCTCCATCATTACATCAATCACCTGGAGCGATGCCTGCCAGCCAACAGGACGCTCATCAAAAGCCAAGGGCCTCGCAACCTGATGCTCAGCATCAACAAATACTTCAGGCGCATCCACAACTTCCTCCACACCCACAACCACAGCGCCTGCGCCTGGGACCACGTCCGCCTCGAAGTTCGCGCCTCTTTCCAACGTGTGGACACACTGATACGGCAAATGAAGAGCCCAGCCACTCCTGGTACCCCCTAAACCCACCCGTGCCAAATGCCCATCCCCAGCCAATGTCGGAGGCCGCAGGGATTGCTCAGCTCCGCTCAACACCTCTTCCAGCCAGGAGCCTGCACCGACAGGGAAGTGGGCATGACTGTGGCGAGGAGGGGGCCAGCCTGCGGAACAGCCTGCACACCCACACTGCAGCCACACCTTTGCTGGGAAGGAAGGAGAAGGAAATGGTTGTGCTTCACATTAATGGACACAGACGAGGCAATGGGGAGAGGGGTGGTATTTATTATCCACGGCATTTTCTTGCCCATCCAGACTGTGACTTCCACTGATGGAGGGAAGGTCCCCATGGACACCGCAGGACTCTTATGCCAACCACTATTTATCATAAAACTCTATTTATTTATTTAACTTGCCATTATTTTATTTTATTTATTTATTTATTTATTCGCTTGTTGGAAATAAAGACTTTTTGAAAAACAAAAAAGAAGAAAAATGAAACGAGGTGGTCATCATGTATATACCTGACAGGCAAAGACAAGATAAGATCTCTGCAGGCAGGCAGGGACGAACCTCCCTCCTGTAGCACATCCCATCTATGCCTCCTGCCCCAGTTGAAGGCTCCAGACAGCAGGCCACTCTTGGGGACCCAGCATGGTCCTTCAAGCCCACAGGGATCTCCCACTGATGCCAGACCATAGGAGAACACACGTGGCTAGATGGCATGATGTCTGCACTGCACGCTCCTCCTGTCCCATCACCCACCCTCTCCATTCCCAACCCTCTCCCACTGCAAAGATGTGAAAATCGTCCGCAAACCACGACCCCACCACAAACAGCCATTTAGCAATGCCATAGCACTGCTTGAGACCAGGTAGGGTGGCGTGGAATAGGTACACCTCAAAGAGGCAAGGAGGGGATCCACCAAGGCCTGTGGTGATTTGGACAAGCAAGAGCACCCCAATGCTTCCAAACCCACCTGAGCAACACCAAAAAGCCACAAAAGCCACAGGAGATGAACAGGACTGCTCATTGCTCTCCTACAACCACCACAAATGGCCCAGGACACTCCTGCCTGTGCTCACACACTAGTGGTCATGGGGACCTGCCTCACTACACGGATCACAACGGCCTAGGGCTTGTTCACCCCAATACATCCTTAGCAAACAAAAAGATACATCCCGCAAACACCACCACCCAACATGGTTCAAATTAACCAGCACAGACCAACACAGAATGACCCATGAAGGAAGCTGCCCATGCACCACCAGCACCAGCTGCTTCTTTGCCCTCCAACCACCACCCCAAAAATATCTGCCCCAGCTACTTTGCCCTCCCCAGGGAAGTCTGCGCAAGACAACATAAAAGTTCAGCGGTTCTGGCCTCCGCCCACCTGGGACAAAGAGGTTGCTCTCCATGCTCAGTCACACCATCACACCACCTCCACCACCACATAACACCAAGGGCACTGCTCTGTGCAAATACAAAGAAGCACTTTCCGCACAGCTGGAGAGCAAGAAAACAAGTGGGACCAAACATATTCGGTTATAGAGCAGGACCACTCAAGATGCAACTTCCAGGTTGTACTATAGTCCTCCTGGTGTTCCCTCTAACCAGAAATACCCTTTGATGCCAGGCAGGGGGGACCTCATTGGCTTTGTCTTATCTGAAGTGTCTGAAGAAAGAAAATCTGAATCAGACATAAATAGAGAGTGTGAGAAACAAGTTCTGGTCCGAATGAAATAGGCTCAGGCAGAATCCTCTGTGAAGCACATTTTCATTCACGTTCTTGCAAGAGCGGGTGACCTAGCAAGTAGGCACACTCTCAGTTCTTGAAACACACCTTTTTATTCCCTAATCCCGGCCAAATTTTTCCCTCCCCTGTTTCCCATTGGTTAGGTACTCCAGGGTTCACAGTCTGTCCGAAGCGCCTAAAATTCTTCCTGCATGTCCTGCCTCTGTTTACTTCTCCTTACGCTACACCTAAAGAGATTATCTGACTAGTTTCTTTCCTTCCTTTTTGGTAACAAAAAATTTGCTCAATGTCATTAGCCCTGGTTAAATGTTTGACTACCCTTCTAGAAACTAATCCAGTAGGAATCAGTTTGTCCTTTTGTCTATGTGATAAGAGATGTTCTACAAGCCTTTGCTGAAGCCTCTTTATCTTAGTCATTCCCTTATGTTACCTCTGATGGAAACGGTTTTTCTCCTCTGCAGAAGCAATACCTGCCTTTCTTACAAGAGGAGGAGAGGTAACAACCCACGTTAGAACACAGGGAATTAAACATGAAAGAATAAACACATGTTTATTAACTCTACCATGAAGTTAAAACACCACCAGAAGAGCGATCAGGGAGGATGGACAAGGATACCCATAACCTCCTCAGACACCACCTACTTTCAGCAACAGATTCCACTTGGCACTTCCAGAGAAAAAGACACCATTGGAAAAAAAAAAAATGAGAAGCAACAATGCAAAAAGAGTGATTTAAAAAAAAAACCAACAGAGAGAAACAGAGAAGTTCCAGTAGTATGAAAGCAAAAACTAAGACATATGCACTTCATGGAGAAAACTCTGAAAAATGGAAAAAGGGATATTTCTACAGGACTTTTTCCTCCATGAGACATGAGACAGGGCTCAGAAAAAAATCCACAACTGACAAAATTAACAAAAATCATCCTATGTAAAAATATTCCTGGCAGTGTCTCCTTCAGTGTTCAATAAGCAATAACTTAGAAAAGACTTCCTCTACCACATCTAAATCAAGTTAAACCAGCAAAAGGAAAAAGGGATTTTAGAAGTTCATCGATGATCATACAGAGCTCAAAAAAATCACCTCAACAATGGACTTCAAGACTTCAAGAGCTCTGGAGAATCCGAAGACATACATCATTTTAAAAAACTACAAGTATGAAAAAAGAAAAGATGTCTTCATATGAAAAAAACCATGACAAACGCATCGAAAGTAAAAAATCCACAAGAACTACAACAGTATTACATAACAAAAAGAAACTTAGGCAGGACGGGAAATTCAAAGCAAAACAAGAGCTCTGACAGATCATGAAGGAGGAAAAGAAGAAACCACAAAACAATGACAATAGAAAACAACTACCAATTAAGTCATTAACCACAGTGCTTTCGCATCCCCCCCTCAACCACTGCAGCCAACCTCCCCACAACACACCACCAGCAAAGCACTGCCACCCCCCTCCCCATGCGTGGGGACACCCCAACAACGCACTTCCCCAAGACCACCACAGCCACCAGGCAAAAATGAAAACGACAGCCGGAAACTCGCTGCGACCAGAAAGCGAGGAAGCCGAAGCCGCGGCACCCCATAAAGCCCCACACCCGGCAGCACCCCAAGCACAGCGCCCACCCGCACCACCACCAAGCCTCACCAGCCTCCTGCCCACCACCACACACCATGCCTGCGCCCGCAACCCACCACACCCGCCTGCGCCACGGCGCCCCGACGCTCCTGCTCCTCCTGACGGCTCTCGCCACCACCCTCGCCTGCCGCCACCTGCCTCCCTGCCACTCCACCTTCCCCTGGGACAGCCTCAACATCCTCCGGGACATGGCTCCCAGACCGCCACAGCCCTGCCAACACCAACAGGCGCCCTTCCCCTTCCCCGACACCCTCCTCCACAACAGCCACCCACAGCAAGCCGCCGCCACCGCCCGACACATCCTCGACAACCTCTTCGCCACCCTCAGCGCACAGAGCACCCCCCAACACTGGGACGACCAGGCACGCCATCGCCTCCTCAACAACCTCCACCGACACAGCCAGCAGCTCCAGCAATGCCTCACACCCAACGGCACGCTCTCCCAAGGACAAGGGCCCCGCAACCGCACGCTCACCATCAACAAATACTTCAGGCGCATCCACAACTTCCTCCACACCCACAACCACAGCGCCTGCGCCTGGGACCACGTCCGCCTCGAACTTCGCGCCTCTTTCCAGCGCCTCCACAACCTCACCCGCACCATGTGCAATTAGACCAACCGCCCCGACCAACCCGCGCGCACCCACGCGCCCCCGCCACCACTTCTCCAACACCGACGCGGCCCCACCGCGGGCCTCCCGCCTCCCCTCACCCGTGCCAAGAGCCGCTGCAACAACGGCCCTGCGCCCTCAGCCTCCACTGACCCCCTCCCCTATTTATACAACTCCCTCTATTTATTTTCACAATGCCTTTTATCTATTTATTCACCTATTTATTCCACAGACAATAAAGACCTGTTGCAAAAACCGTGACAGTGCCTCACCTCTCACAAGCACAGCAACCAGCCTTTGGCGTGGCGGGAAGCCACCTCCACTCAACACCTACTCCGCTCAACCCCTGCTCCAAACAGGGCTCCGCACATCCCGCGCCCACTCTTCTCTTTGCCGCCTCCCCAAGGAGCCGCTGGCCTCAACCTCCTGCCAAAACCTCCGCGCCAGGCTTTAGCCATCGTCATCACCATCGGCTCGGCGGCCCTCCCCCTCCTCAACACTGTCCACCTTCCACCCCGCTTCACATCAACTCACCATCAGATCCCCAGTCCTCACTACAAGGACAGCACGGACCTCTCGGAGCAGGTCCAGACCAGGGCTACAAACACCGTGTCCTGGTTCCGGTGGGGATAGGGTTAATTTTTCCTGGTATTCCATGCCATGTGAACCACGCCCACCCTGAGCTGCCGGGGGAGGGGGCAGGAAGTTGCTGCTTAAAAGCGGGCTGGGGCATCCCGGGTCGCAGGCTGTCCTGTTAAACTGCCTTTGTCTCAACCCAAGAGTCTTGCCTTTTCTTACGATTCTTCCTGTATTAGGAAGGCGCAAGCGAGCAGCACGTGGTTCTTTGTTGCCGTCCGAGGCTAAACCACGACAGTCCTTTTTGGCGCCCAACGTGGGGCTCGAAGGGTTGAGATAACGACAGAATCCAACTAGAACGTGGAAAAAACGGTTTTGGTTTTTTTTTTGTATGCATTTATTTTATTAGGTAAGTAGTCACTGGTCATCATGTTGCTTGGTTTGTTCTC
This sequence comes from Larus michahellis, assembly GCF_964199755.1. NCBI lineage: Eukaryota > Metazoa > Chordata > Aves > Charadriiformes > Laridae > Larus > Larus michahellis. The sequence goes on from NC_133930.1 coordinate 10,038,973, forward strand.
ATGGCTGTGTTACATAAATTCCTATATGGCTTATGTACCCCCTGCGATGCTGTTTACCATGTCTGGAAGAGGGATGAGGATTATCATTCTGCTGTCCTGTGCGATATCTGTTTATGATATGATAACATCACTGTTCAGACGGCTATTTTGGGGTGTTTATGTGGTTTTGCTGTCCTGTCCGTACACTGGACACCGTCTCTCAGAATTTGTTAATAATTTCCCCAGCCCTTTTGCCTCCCTTTTCTCCTTCGGGTCAGGTATGACAGCTTTTGAGAATTTTGAATATCCTTGGGATACTCAAACCAGCGTGTTCCTAGTGCTATGTCTCCTGAATACGTTCCAGGTCTTGTTTAGGGTTAAGCGACTATTTAAGACTACCACCTGGAGATCTGCTCCGAGGCTGGATAGTCAGGGGTGGCATGGCATGTGGGAGAGCATGGGCAGGTACCTAGAGAACTACTCACCTCCAATGGTCTGGGACTTCACCCCTGAACAATTACAGGACCCTGATAAAGTGGTAGAATATTTGAAGGGAAAATGCTGTGGCTATTCTAGAGAGGCACAACTCACCGCGCTGTGCTGGGCCCTGGCCAGTATCTACCAGGCACTGCTCAGAATTATGCAGCACCCTCAAGGGGAAGAGATGGAAACCAGACCAGCAGCCACTGCGGCTGCTGCAGCCCCTGCGGCAGCCACTGCGGCTACTGCAACCCCTGTAACGGACACTGCGGCTACTGCAGCCCCTGCGGCAGCCACTGTAGCTACTGCAATCCTTGCGACAGACACTGCGGCTACTGCAACCCCTGTGGTAGCCACTGCAGTTACTCCAACCCCCATAGCAGCCACTGCCACTGAACCAGGGAACCAACCCGTGCCGGTATCAGTTGCCCCCATACAGAAGAAGAAGTACACAAAGAAATCAGTTCGCTTAGTAAGAGATGATGATGAACCAGGGTCATCACGAGAGCAGGAGGAAGAGGCAGAACCAGAGATAATTACTCGATCCTTATCCTTGAGTGAGCTGCGGGATATGCGAAAAGATTTCAGCCGACTTTCAGGCGAGCACATTGTCACCTGGCTGCTCCGGTGCTGGGACAATGGGGCCAGTAGCCTGGAATTAGAGGGTAGGGAGGCCAGGCAGCTGGGATCCCTGTCTAGGGAAGGTGGCATTGACAAGGCGATTGGGAAAAAGACCCAAGCCCTCAGCCTCTGGAAACGACTCCTGTTAGGCGTGAGGGAGAGGTACCCCTCCAGTGAGGATGTTGTATGTCAGCCAAGCAAGTGGACTACCATGGAAAGAGGTATCCAGTACCTGAGAGAATTAGCCGTGCGGGAGATGATTTATTATGACTTGGACAATGCAGACTTACCCACAGACCCTGATGAGGTGCGATGCACAAGGCCCATGTGGCGGAAGTTTGTACGGAGTGCACCATCGGCATATGCTAACTCCCTGGCAGTAATGGAATGGAAAGGTGAAGAGGGACCAACGGTGGATGAGGTAGCTGGCCGGCTCCGGCGATATGAAGAAAGTCTCTCTTCCCCCCTTGTCTCAGCTGTGGAGAAACTGTCGCGGAAGGTCCAGCAACTTGAAGAGAATATGTCCTACTCCCCACCTGCACGGGCCAGCATCTCAGCTATTAGAAGCAGGCATTTCCCCACTCAAGAGAGAGAGTACAGAGGGTACACACCACGAGGCACCCTGTGGTTCTACCTGCGGGACCACGGAGAGGACATGAGGAAGTGGGATGGACAACCTACTTCGATCCTGCGGACACGGGTACAGGAATTGCAAGGAAGGACAACCACAAAAGGGGATCCCTCCAGGAAAAGTGCCGCCCCAGTTTCCAGTGGGCCGTTCCCCAGACAAAGCAGAAGGCCTGATCTTGCTTCTGATCCTCTTGAAGGAACTTCCAAGTCATTTATGCAAGAAGTGAGTAATGGATACTATGACCAGTATTAGGGGGGCCCTGCCTCCGGCCAGGTGAAGGAAAGGGACAACCGGGTTTATTGGACGGTGTGGATTCGATGGCCTGGCACATCAGACCCACAGGAGTATAAGGCTCTAGTGGACACGGGTGCGCAGTGTACTTTAATACCATCAAGCTATAGAGGGGCAGAACCCATTTGTATTTCTGGGGTGACAGGGGGAACCCAAGAGCTGACTGTACTGGAGGCGGAAGTGAGCCTAACTGGGAATGAGTGGCAAAAACATCCCATTGTGACTGGCCCAGAGGCTCCATGCATCCTTGGTATAGATTACCTCAGGAGAGGGTATTTTAAGGACCCAAAAGGGTACCGCTGGGCCTTTGGCATAGCTGCCTTGGAGACAGAGGAAGTTAAACAGTTGTCTGCCTTGCCTGGTCTCTCGGAGGATTCTTCTGTTGTAGGGTTGTTGAGGGTGAAAGAACAACAGGTGCCGATTGCTACCACAACAGTGCATCGGCGGCAGTATCGCACTAACCGAGACTCTCTGATTCCCATCCATGAGCTGATTCGTCAACTAGAGGTTCAAGGAGTGATCAGCAAGACTCGCTCACCCTTTAACAGTCCCATATGGCCGGTGCGAAAATCTAATGGAGAGTGGAGGCTAACTGTAGACTATCGTGGTCTGAATGAAGTCACGCCACCGCTGAGTGCTGCCGTGCTGGACATGCTAGAACTGCAGTACGAACTGGAGTCCAAGGCAGCCAAGTGGTATGCCACGATTGATATAGCGAATGCATTCTTCTCAATCCCTTTGGCAGCAGAGTGCAGGCCACAGTTTGCTTTCACTTGGAGGGGCGTCCAATACACCTGGAATCGACTGCCCCAGGGGTGGAAACACAGCCCCACCATTGGCCATGGACTGATCCAGACTGCACTGGAACAGGGTGAAGCTCCAGAACATCTGCAATACATTGATGACATCATTGTATGGGGAAACACAGCAGAAGAAGTTTTTGAGAAAGGGAGTAAAATAGTCCAAATCCTTCTGAACGCTGGTTTTGCTATAAAGCGAAGTAAGGTCAAGGGACCTGCGCAGGAGATCCAGTTTTTAGGAATAAAATGGCAAGATGGACGCCGTCAGATTCCAATGGATGTGATCAACAAAATAGCAGCTATGTCTCCACCAACTAGTAAAAAGGAAACACAAGCTTTCTTAGGTATTGTGGGTTTTTGGAGAATGCATATCCCAGATTACAGTCAAATTGCAAGCCCTCTGTATCAAGTAACCCGGAAGAAGAATGATTTTAAATGGGGTCCTGAGCAACAACAAGCTTTTGAACAAATCAAACAGGAAATAGTCCATGCAGTGGCCCTGGGGCCAGTCCAGGCAGGACAAGATGTTAAAAATGTGCTCTACACCGCAGCCGGGGAGAACGGCCCTACCTGGAGCCTCTGGCAGAAAGCACCAGGGGAGACTCGAGGTCGACCCCTAGGGTTTTGGAGTCGTGGATACAGAGGATCCGAAGCCCGCTACACTCCAACAGAAAAAGAGATATTGGCAGCATATGAAGGGGTTCGAGCTGCTTCGGAAGTGGTTGGTACAGAAGCACAGCTCCTCTTAGCACCTCGACTGCCGGTGCTGGGTTGGATGTTCAAAGAAAGGGTCCCCACCACACATCATGCAACCGATGCTACATGGAGTAAGTGGATTGCACTGATCACGCAGCAAACTCGAATGGGAAACCCCAGTCGCCCAGGAATTCTGGAAGTGATCATGGACTGGCCAGAAGGCAAGGATTTCGGAATGTCACCAGAGGAGGAGGTGACGCGTGCAGAAGAGGCCCCACCATATAATAAACTGCCAGAAAATGAGAAGAAATATGCCCTGTTCACTGATGGGTCCTGCCGTATTGTGGGAAAGCATCGAAAGTGGAAGGCTGCTGTGTGGAGTCCTACACGATGGGTTGCAGAAGCCAGTGAGGGACAGGGTGAATCGAGCCAGTTTGCAGAGGTGAAGGCTATTCAGCTGGCTTTGGACATTGCTGAGCGAGAAAAATGGCCAGTACTTTATCTCTACACTGACTCATGGATGGTGGCAAATGCTCTGTGGGGGTGGTTACAGCAGTGGAAGCAGGGCAACTGGCAGCACAGAGGCAAACCCATCTGGGCTGCTGACCTATGGCAAGATATTGCTGCCCGGATAGAGAATCTGGTTGTGAAAGTACGCCATGTAGATGCCCACATACCGAAGAATCGGGCCACGGAGGAACATCAGAACAACCAGCAGGTGGATCGGGCCGCTAGGATTGAAGTGGCTCAGGTGGATCTGGACTGGCAACATAAGGGTGAACTATTCATAGCTCGGTGGGCCCATGACTCTTCAGGCCATCAAGGGAGAGATGCGACATATAGATGGGCTCGTGACCGAGGGGTGGACTTGACCATGGACACTATTGCGCAGGTCATCCATGAATGTGAGACACGTGCTGCGATCAAACAAGCCAAGCGTTTGAAGCCTCTTTGGTATGGAGGGCGATGGCTGAAATACAAATATGGGGAGGCCTGGCAGATTGATTATATCACACTGCCACAAACCCGTCAAGGCAAGCGCTATGTGCTCACAATGGTGGAAGCAACCACTGGATGGCTGGAAACATACCCTGTGCCCCATGCCACTGCCCGGAACACTATCCTGGGCCTTGAAAAGCAAGTCCTGTGGCGACATGGTACCCCAGAGAGAATTGAGTCGGACAACGGGACTCATTTCCGAAACAGCCTCATAGACACCTGGGCCAAAGAGCATGGTATCGAGTGGGTGTATCACATCCCCTATCACGCACCAGCCTCTGGGAAGATAGAACGATACAATGGACTGTTAAAAACTACACTGAGAGCAATGGGTGGTGGGACTTTCAAACACTGGGATACTCATTTAGCAAAAGCTACCTGGCTAGTTAACACCAGGGGATCTACCAATCGGGCTGGCCCTGCCCAATCAAAACTTCCACGTACTGTAGAAGGGGATAAAGTCCCCGTAGTGCACATGAAGAATATGCTAGGGAAGACAGTCTGGGTTAGTCCTGCCTCAGGCAAAGGCAAACCCATCCGTGGGATTGCTTTTGCCCAAGGACCTGGGTGCACTTGGTGGGTGATGCGGAAGGATGGGGAAGTCCGATGTGTACCTCATGGGGATCTGATTTTGGGCGAGAATAGCCAATGAATCAGATTGTGTGCTGTTAATTGCTAAGTAACACTGTCACTGTATGTCCTCATTGCTATAATTGCTATCAGTTGTACTACAAGTAAGGCACAGGGATGATGGGATAAGAACTGATCTCAGCAGCTGGCGCCCAGCAGTTTCCTCAAGATCTACATCTTCAGCCCACGGACTGCGTGCATGAGCCACACCAGGTGCACCAGTCACAAGCTCCGAAAAATACAGCATGCAACAGACCAGCACCACCCAGCATCTCACCTGCCCTGAGAGACTGTTCTAACAGATGGAGCCCAAAGCCGTGGATTAAAAGAACTCAACGGACACTTTGGAGGGATGGCCCATAAACTAAGGGCATTATATGTGTGTGTGTATATATATATATATATATATATAAGAGGGGAAAGTGGTGGCAATTCATTGGAACCTGCTGGGCATGGCATAGATGGTATGGAATAAGGGGTGGATAATGTCCTGGTTCCGGTGGGGATAGGGTTAATTTTTCCTGGTATTCCATGCCATGTGAACCACGCCCACCCTGAGCTGCCGGGGGAGGGGGCAGGAAGTTGCTGCTTAAAAGCAGGCTGGGGCATCCCCGGGTCGCCAGCGAGCTGATAATTGTGTTTGTATATTCCCCTATCCATGGTGTTGTTGTTGTTTGCCTGTTCCCTTTGCTGTCCTGTTAAACTGCCTTTGTCTCAACCCAAGAGTCTTGCCTTTTCTTAAGATTCTTCCTGTATTAGGAAGGGGCGAGCGAGCAGCACGTGGTTCTTTGTTGCCATCCGAGGCTAAACAACAACACACCGTCACAGGGATGGAACACCTCTCCTGGGAGGGCAGGATGAGAGAGCTGGCGTTCCCCAGACGGGAGAAGGGAAGGCTCCGGCGAGACCTTCTCCCACCCTTTCAACGCTTCAAGGGCGCTTGGAAGAAACATGGGGACACGACTTTTTAGCAGGGCCTCTAGTGACAGGAGAGGGGGTAAACGGCTTTAAACACAGACAGAAGAGACCCAGACTAGACACAAGGAAGCCATCTTTTACCGTGAGGGGGCTCAAACGCTGGCACAGCTTGCCCACAAACGTCCTACACGCCCCGCCCCGGCAAACAGTCAAGGGCACGTCGGAGGGCGCTCTGGGCAACAGAATCCCCTTCAAAAAGGCCCTGCGCGGGGCCGGGGGGTTGCACCAGACGACCTTGAAAGCTCCTGCCCAACCCAAACCACTCAACCACTCTATCGCTTGCATCCGCCTGACTTCCGCTACTCTTCCCACCTCAGGCAGCTTTCAAGACAACGCTCGCCCTGCGCTGCTCCAAAACGCCTTGCACCACCAACTCTTCGAGGGCAACACGGACAAGGGACAGCCATGCACATCCAACACCAGCCCACCTCCTGCAGTCACAGCCCCCAGGGGCGCCACATCACCACGCACCAGCCAGCACCCCAAGCACGGCACCCACCGACACAACGTTAACTAACAAGACCATAACTCCCAGACCACCACCGCCTTCCCGCCACACCAACACACGCACACCGTGTCCCCCTCCCTCCAAAAGCCTTGACAAAACGCCTGACACAGTCTCTCGCACAAGCAGAACACCGTCCTTGTCCTTGCCCTTGCCCTTGCAAGGGACCCAAAAACCTCAGCGGCGGCACCCTCCACCTCCTCCTCCCCCTACAGCTCTACAACTACATCACCTGCCTCAGCTCCACCTCCACACGGACTCTTGCACGTCCCTCCTCCATCCAGCGGCACCGCGGCTCACGCCACCCCAAACGTCCCAACCCTTCCCTTACGGGGGACATCATCATCTTTGCTCTCCAGCCACCTCAGGCAAGGAGGCAGAGAAAACGCAACAAGACCCCTGCTACAGGGACACACGCATGGCACCACAGCCAGGGACCCAACGCAGCAGCAGCAGCGGGAGGAGGAGAAAAACTCTTCCCTTTCTCCTCTTCCTTTTCCTCAAGCCTTGCCTCCCCATTCTCACCAGCTTCAAACACAGAGGCTGGGGCAGCTCCAGCCAGCAACACATCCAATGCTCAACTGCCTACGCCCAGAGCCACCTCTTCGCCAGCCACCGCCACCCCCAGGGGCCACCCTCGCTCCAGCCGGGGGCTCCCCAGCCTCTGACAAGTGACATCGCTTCACAACCCTGCCCAACACGAAAAGGAAAGGCCAGCTAAGATGAAAACAAAGGCGAGCCACAAGCGAAAGGAAAACACACCACAACCAACACCAAGGCATTAGACGGAAAAGACGCTCGCGCACCAGGGGAAACTTCAGCTGCAGAAAAGAGGCACCACAGCTCGCCCTGCAGGCAACAGGGAAACCCTAACACACCTCCCGCCACAGCTGCTGCCCGCAAGGGCTCTGCCCCACCGCTTTCGCATCCCCCCCTCAACCACTACAGCCAACCTCCCCACAACACACCACCAGCAAAGCACCGCCACCCCCCTCCCCACGCGCGGGGACACCCCAACAACGCACTTCCCCAAGACCACCACAGCCACCAGGCAAAAATGAAAACGACAGCCGGAAACTCGCTGCGACCAGAAAGCGAGGAAGCCGAAGCCGCGGCACCCCATAAAGCCCCACACCCGGCAGCACCCCAAGCACAGCGCCCACCCGCACCACCACCAAGCCTCACCAGCCTCCTGCCCACCACCACACACCATGCCTGCGCCCGCAACCCACCACACCCGCCTGCGCCACGGCGCCCCGACGCTCCTGCTCCTCCTGACGGCTCTCGCCACCACCCTCGCCTGCCGCCACCTGCCTCCCTGCCACTCCACCTTCCCCTGGGACAGCCTCAACATCCTCCGGGATATGGCTCCCAGACCGCCACAGCCCTGCCAACACCAACAGGCGCCCTTCCCCTTCCCCGACACCCTCCTCCACAACAGCCACCCACAGCAAGCCGCCGCCACCGCCCGACACATCCTCGACAACCTCTTCGCCACCCTCAGCGCACAGAGCACCCCCCAACACTGGGACGACCAAGCACGCCATCGCCTCCTCAACAACCTCCACCGACACAGCCAGCAGCTCCAGCAATGCCTCACACCCAACGGCACGCTCTCCCAAGGACAAGGGCCCCGCAACCGCACGCTCACCATCAACAAATACTTCAGGCGCATCCACAACTTCCTCCACACCCACAACCACAGCGCCTGCGCCTGGGACCACGTCCGCCTCGAACTTCGCGCCTCTTTCCAGCGCCTCCACAACCTCACCCGCACCATGTGCAATTAGACCAACCGCCCCGACCAACCCGCGCGCACCCACGCGCCCCCACCACCACTTCTCCAACACCGACGCGGCCCCACCGCGGGCCTCTCGCCTCCCCCCACCCGTGCCAAGAGCCGCTGCAACAACGGCCCTGCGCCCTCAGCCTCCACTGACCCCCTCCCCTATTTATACAACTCCCTCTATTTATTTTCACAATGCCTTTTATCTATTTATTCACCTATTTATTCCACAGACAATAAAGACCTGTTGCAAAAACCGTGACAGTGCCTCGCCTCTCACAAGCACAGCAACCAGCCTTTGGCGTGGCGGGAAGCCACCTCCACTCAACACCTACTCCGCTCAACCCCTGCTCCAAACAGGGCTCCGCACATCCCGCGCCCACTCTTCTCTTTGCCGCCTCCCCAAGGAGCCGCTGCCCTCAACCTCCTGCCAAAACCTCCGCGCCAGGCTTTAGCCATCGTCATCACCATCGGCTCGGCGGCCCTCCCCCTCCTCAACACTGTCCACCTTCCACCCCGCTTCACATCAACTCACCATCAGATCCCCAGTCCTCACTACAAGGACAGCACGGACCTCTCGGAGCGGGTCCAGACCAGGGCTACAAACACCGTCACAGGGATGGAACACCTCTCCTGGGAGGGCAGGATGAGAGAGCTGGCGTTCCCCAGACGGGAGAAGGGAAGGCTCCGGCGAGACCTTCTCCCACCCTTTCAACGCTTCAAGGGCGCTTGGAAGAAACATGGGGACACGACTTTTTAGCAGGGCCTCTAGCGACAGGAGAGGGGGTAAACGGCTTTAAACACAGACAGAAGAGACCCAGACTAGACACAAGGAAGCCATCTTTTACCGTGAGGGGGCTCAAACGCTGGCACAGCTTGCCCACAAACGTCCTACACGCCCCGCCCCGGCAAACAGTCAAGGGCACGTCGGAGGGCGCTCTGGGCAACAGGATCCCCTTCAAAAAGGCCCTGCTCGGGGCCGGGGGGTTGCACCAGACGACCTTGAAAGCTCCCGCCCAACCCAAACCACTCAACCACTCTATCGCTTGCATCCGCCTGACTTCCGCTACTCTTCCCACCTCAGGCAGCTTTCAAGACAACGCTCGCCCTGCGCTGCTCCAAAACGCCTTGCACCACCAACTCTTCGAGGGCAACACGGACAAGGGACAGCCACGCACCTCCAACACCAGCCCACCTCCTGCAGTCACGGCCCCCAGGGGCGCCACATCACCACGCACCAGCCAGCACCCCAAGCACGGCACCCACCGACACAACGTTAACTAACAAGACCATAACTCCCAGACCACCACCGCCTTCCCGCCACACCAACACACGCACACCGTGTCCCCCTCCCTCCAAAAGCCTTGACAAAACGCCTGACACAGTCTCTCGCACAAGCAGAACACCGTCCTTGTCCTTGCCCTTGCCCTTGCAAGGGACCCAAAAACCTCAGCGGCGGCACCCTCCACCTCCTCCTCCCCCTACAGCTCTACAACTACATCACCTGCCTCAGCTCCACCTCCACACGGACTCTTGCACGTCCCTCCTCCATCCAGCGGCACCGCGGCTCACGCCACCCCAAACGTCCCAACCCTTCCCTTACGGGGGACATCATCATCTTTGCTCTCCAGCCACCTCAGGCAAGGAGGCAGAGAAAACGCAACAAGACCCCTGCTACAGGGACACACGCATGGCACCACAGCCAGGGACCCAACGCAGCAGCAGCAGCAGCGGGAGGAGGAGAAAAACTCTTCCCTTTCTCCTCTTCCTTTTCCTCAAGCCTTGCCTCCCCATTCTCACCAGCTTCAAACACAGAGGCTAGGGCAGCTCCAGCCAGCAACACATCCAATGCTCAACTGCCTACGCCCAGAGCCACCTCCTCGCCAGCCACCGCCACCCCCAGGGGCCACCCTCGCTCCAGCCGGGGGCTCCCCAGCCTCTGACAAGTGACATCGCTTCACAACCCTGCCCAACACGAAAAGGAAAGGCCAGCTAAGATGAAAACAAAGGCGAGCCACAAGCGAAAGGAAAACACACCACAACCAACACCAGGGCATTAGACGGAAAAGACGCTCGCGCACCAGGGGAAACTTCAGCTGCAGAAAAGAGGCACCACAGCTCGCCCTGCAGGCAACAGGGAAACCCTAACACACCTCCCGCCACAGCTGCTGCCCGCAAGGGCTCTGCCCCACCGCTTTCGCATCCCCCCCTCAACCACTACAGCCAACCTCCCCACAACACACCACCAGCAAAGCACCGCCACCCCCCTCCCCACGCGCGGGGACACCCCAACAACGCACTTCCCCAAGACCACCACAGCCACCAGGCAAAAATGAAAACGACAGCCGGAAACTCGCTGCGACCAGAAAGCGAGGAAGCCGAAGCCGCGGCACCCCATAAAGCCCCACACCCGGCAGCACCCCAAGCACAGCGCCCACCCGCACCACCACCAAGCCTCACCAGCCTCCTGCCCACCACCACACACCATGCCTGCGCCCGCAACCCACCACACCCGCCTGCGCCACGGCGCCCCGACGCTCCTGCTCCTCCTGACGGCTCTCGCCACCACCCTCGCCTGCCGCCACCTGCCTCCCTGCCACTCCACCTTCCCCTGGGACAGCCTCAACATCCTCCGGGACATGGCTCCCAGACCGCCACAGCCCTGCCAACACCAACAGGCGCCCTTCCCCTTCCCCGACACCCTCCTCCACAACAGCCACCCACAGCAAGCCGCCGCCACCGCCCGACACATCCTCGACAACCTCTTCGCCACCCTCAGCGCACAGAGCACCCCCCAACACTGGGACGACCAGGCACGCCATCGCCTCCTCAACAACCTCCACCGACACAGCCAGCAGCTCCAGCAATGCCTCACACCCAACGGCACGCTCTCCCAAGGACAAGGGCCCCGCAACCGCACGCTCACCATCAACAAATACTTCAGGCGCATCCACAACTTCCTCCACACCCACAACCACAGCGCCTGCGCCTGGGACCACGTCCGCCTCGAACTTCGCGCCTCTTTCCAGCGCCTCCACAACCTCACCCGCACCATGTGCAATTAGACCAACCGCCCCGACCAACCCGCGCGCACCCACGCGCCCCCACCACCACTTCTCCAACACCGACGCGGCCCCACCGCGGGCCTCCCGCCTCCCCTCACCCGTGCCAAGAGCCGCTGCAACAACGGCCCTGCGCCCTCAGCCTCCACTGACCCCCTCCCCTATTTATACAACTCCCTCTATTTATTTTCACAATGCCTTTTATCTATTTATTCACCTATTTATTCCACAGACAATAAAGACCTGTTGCAAAAACCGTGACAGTGCCTCGCCTCTCACAAGCACAGCAACCAGCCTTTGGCGTGGCGGGAAGCCACCTCCACTCAACACCTACTCCGCTCAACCCCTGCTCCAAACAGGGCTCCGCACATCCCGCGCCCACTCTTCTCTTTGCCGCCTCCCCAAGGAGCCGCTGCCCTCAACCTCCTGCCAAAACCTCCGCGCCAGGCTTTAGCCATCGTCATCACCATCGGCTCGGCGGCCCTCCCCCTCCTCAACACTGTCCACCTTCCACCCCGCTTCACATCAACTCACCATCAGATCCCCAGTCCTCACTACAAGGACAGCACGGACCTCTCAGAGCGGGTCCAGACCAGGGCTACAAACACCGTCACAGGGATGGAACACCTCTCCTGGGAGGGCAGGATGAGAGAGCTGGCGTTCCCCAGACGGGAGAAGGGAAGGCTCCGGCGAGACCTTCTCCCACCCTTTCAACGCTTCAAGGGCGCTTGGAAGAAACATGGGGACACGACTTTTTAGCAGGGCCTCTAGCGACAGGAGAGGGGGTAAACGGCTTTAAACACAGACAGAAGAGACCCAGACTAGACACAAGGAAGCCATCTTTTACCGTGAGGGGGCTCAAACGCTGGCACAGCTTGCCCACAAACGTCCTACACGCCCCGCCCCGGCAAACAGTCAAGGGCACGTCGGAGGGCGCTCTGGGCAACAGGATCCCCTTCAAAAAGGCCCTGCTCGGGGCCGGGGGGTTGCACCAGACGACCTTGAAAGCTCCCGCCCAACCCAAACCACTCAACCACTCTATCGCTTGCATCCGCCTGACTTCCGCTACTCTTCCCACCTCAGGCAGCTTTCAAGACAACGCTCGCCCTGCGCTGCTCCAAAACGCCTTGCACCACCAACTCTTCGAGGGCAACACGGACAAGGGACAGCCACGCACCTCCAACACCAGCCCACCTCCTGCAGTCACGGCCCCCAGGGGCGCCACATCACCACGCACCAGCCAGCACCCCAAGCACGGCACCCACCGACACAACGTTAACTAACAAGACCATAACTCCCAGACCACCACCGCCTTCCCGCCACACCAACACACGCACACCGTGTCCCCCTCCCTCCAAAAGCCTTGACAAAACGCCTGACACAGTCTCTCGCACAAGCAGAACACCGTCCTTGTCCTTGCCCTTGCCCTTGCAAGGGACCCAAAAACCTCAGCGGCGGCACCCTCCACCTCCTCCTCCCCCTACAGCTCTACAACTACATCACCTGCCTCAGCTCCACCTCCACACGGACTCTTGCACGTCCCTCCTCCATCCAGCGGCACCGCGGCTCACGCCACCCCAAACGTCCCAACCCTTCCCTTACGGGGGACATCATCATCTTTGCTCTCCAGCCACCTCAGGCAAGGAGGCAGAGAAAACGCAACAAGACCCCTGCTACAGGGACACACGCATGGCACCACAGCCAGGGACCCAACGCAGCAGCAGCAGCAGCAGCAGCGGGAGGAGGAGAAAAACTCTTCCCTTTCTCCTCTTCCTTTTCCTCAAGCCTTGCCTCCCCATTCTCACCAGCTTCAAACACAGAGGCTGGGGCAGCTCCAGCCAGCAACACATCCAATGCTCAACTGCCTACGCCCAGAGCCACCTCCTCGCCAGCCACCGCCACCCCCAGGGGCCACCCTCGCTCCAGCCGGGGGCTCCCCAGCCTCTGACAAGTGACATCGCTTCACAACCCTGCCCAACACGAAAAGGAAAGGCCAGCTAAGATGAAAACAAAGGCGAGCCACAAGCGAAAGGAAAACACACCACAACCAACACCAGGGCATTAGACGGAAAAGACGCTCGCGCACCAGGGGAAACTTCAGCTGCAGAAAAGAGGCACCACAGCTCGCCCTGCAGGCAACAGGGAAACCCTAACACACCTCCCGCCACAGCTGCTGCCCGCAAGGGCTCTGCCCCACCGCTTTCGCATCCCCCCCTCAACCACTACAGCCAACCTCCCCACAACACACCACCAGCAAAGCACCGCCACCCCCCTCCCCACGCGCGGGGACACCCCAACAACGCACTTCCCCAAGACCACCACAGCCACCAGGCAAAAATGAAAACGACAGCCGGAAACTCGCTGCGACCAGAAAGCGAGGAAGCCGAAGCCGCGGCACCCCATAAAGCCCCACACCCGGCAGCACCCCAAGCACAGCGCCCACCCGCACCACCACCAAGCCTCACCAGCCTCCTGCCCACCACCACACACCATGCCTGCGCCCGCAACCCACCACACCCGCCTGCGCCACGGCGCCCCGACGCTCCTGCTCCTCCTGACGGCTCTCGCCACCACCCTCGCCTGCCGCCACCTGCCTCCCTGCCACTCCACCTTCCCCTGGGACAGCCTCAACATCCTCCGGGACATGGCTCCCAGACCGCCACAGCCCTGCCAACACCAACAGGCGCCCTTCCCCTTCCCCGACACCCTCCTCCACAACAGCCACCCACAGCAAGCCGCCGCCACCGCCCGACACATCCTCGACAACCTCTTCGCCACCCTCAGCGCACAGAGCACCCCCCAACACTGGGACGACCAGGCACGCCATCGCCTCCTCAACAACCTCCACCGACACAGCCAGCAGCTCCAGCAATGCCTCACACCCAACGGCACGCTCTCCCAAGGACAAGGGCCCCGCAACCGCACGCTCACCATCAACAAATACTTCAGGCGCATCCACAACTTCCTCCACACCCACAACCACAGCGCCTGCGCCTGGGACCACGTCCGCCTCGAACTTCGCGCCTCTTTCCAGCGCCTCCACAACCTCACCCGCACCATGTGCAATTAGACCAACCGCCCCGACCAACCCGCGCGCACCCACGCGCCCCCACCACCACTTCTCCAACACCGACGCGGCCCCACCGCGGGCCTCCCGCCTCCCCTCACCCGTGCCAAGAGCCGCTGCAACAACGGCCCTGCGCCCTCAGCCTCCACTGACCCCCTCCCCTATTTATACAACTCCCTCTATTTATTTTCACAATGCCTTTTATCTATTTATTCACCTATTTATTCCACAGACAATAAAGACCTGTTGCAAAAACCGTGACAGTGCCTCGCCTCTCACAAGCACAGCAACCAGCCTTTGGCGTGGCGGGAAGCCACCTCCACTCAACACCTACTCCGCTCAACCCCTGCTCCAAACAGGGCTCCGCACATCCCGCGCCCACTCTTCTCTTTGCCGCCTCCCCAAGGAGCCGCTGCCCTCAACCTCCTGCCAAAACCTCCGCGCCAGGCTTTAGCCATCGTCATCACCATCGGCTCGGCGGCCCTCCCCCTCCTCAACACTGTCCACCTTCCACCCCGCTTCACATCAACTCACCATCAGATCCCCAGTCCTCACTACAAGGACAGCACGGACCTCTCGGAGCGGGTCCAGACCAGGGCTACAAACACCGTCACAGGGATGGAACACCTCTCCTGGGAGGGCAGGATGAGAGAGCTGGCGTTCCCCAGACGGGAGAAGGGAAGGCTCCGGCGAGACCTTCTCCCACCCTTTCAACGCTTCAAGGGCGCTTGGAAGAAACATGGGGACACGACTTTTTAGCAGGGCCTCTAGCGACAGGAGAGGGGGTAAACGGCTTTAAACACAGACAGAAGAGACCCAGACTAGACACAAGGAAGCCATCTTTTACCGTGAGGGGGCTCAAACGCTGGCACAGCTTGCCCACAAACGTCCTACACGCCCCGCCCCGGCAAACAGTCAAGGGCACGTCGGAGGGCGCTCTGGGCAACAGGATCCCCTTCAAAAAGGCCCTGCTCGGGGCCGGGGGGTTGCACCAGACGACCTTGAAAGCTCCCGCCCAACCCAAACCACTCAACCACTCTATCGCTTGCATCCGCCTGACTTCCGCTACTCTTCCCACCTCAGGCAGCTTTCAAGACAACGCTCGCCCTGCGCTGCTCCAAAACGCCTTGCACCACCAACTCTTCGAGGGCAACACGGACAAGGGACAGCCACGCACCTCCAACACCAGCCCACCTCCTGCAGTCACGGCCCCCAGGGGCGCCACATCACCACGCACCAGCCAGCACCCCAAGCACGGCACCCACCGACACAACGTTAACTAACAAGACCATAACTCCCAGACCACCACCGCCTTCCCGCCACACCAACACACGCACACCGTGTCCCCCTCCCTCCAAAAGCCTTGACAAAACGCCTGACACAGTCTCTCGCACAAGCAGAACACCGTCCTTGTCCTTGCCCTTGCAAGGGACCCAAAAACCTCAGCGGCGGCACCCTCCACCTCCTCCTCCCCCTACAGCTCTACAACTACATCACCTGCCTCAGCTCCACCTCCACACGGACTCTTGCACGTCCCTCCTCCATCCAGCGGCACCGCGGCTCACGCCACCCCAAACGTCCCAACCCTTCCCTTACGGGGGACATCATCATCTTTGCTCTCCAGCCACCTCAGGCAAGGAGGCAGAGAAAACGCAACAAGACCCCTGCTACAGGGACACACGCATGGCACCACAGCCAGGGACCCAACGCAGCAGCAGCAGCAGCAGCAGCGGGAGGAGGAGAAAAACTCTTCCCTTTCTCCTCTTCCTTTTCCTCAAGCCTTGCCTCCCCATTCTCACCAGCTTCAAACACAGAGGCTGGGGCAGCTCCAGCCAGCAACACATCCAATGCTCAACTGCCTACGCCCAGAGCCACCTCCTCGCCAGCCACCGCCACCCCCAGGGGCCACCCTCGCTCCAGCCGGGGGCTCCCCAGCCTCTGACAAGTGACATCGCTTCACAACCCTGCCCAACACGAAAAGGAAAGGCCAGCTAAGATGAAAACAAAGGCGAGCCACAAGCGAAAGGAAAACACACCACAACCAACACCAGGGCATTAGACGGAAAAGACGCTCGCGCACCAGGGGAAACTTCAGCTGCAGAAAAGAGGCACCACAGCTCGCCCTGCAGGCAACAGGGAAACCCTAACACACCTCCCGCCACAGCTGCTGCCCACAAGGGCTCTGCCCCACCGCTTTCGCATCCCCCCCTCAACCACTACAGCCAACCTCCCCACAACACACCACCAGCAAAGCACCGCCACCCCCCTCCCCACGCGCGGGGACACCCCAACAACGCACTTCCCCAAGACCACCACAGCCACCAGGCAAAAATGAAAACGACAGCCGGAAACTCGCTGCGACCAGAAAGCGAGGAAGCCGAAGCCGCGGCACCCCATAAAGCCCCACACCCGGCAGCACCCCAAGCACAGCGCCCACCCGCACCACCACCAAGCCTCACCAGCCTCCTGCCCACCACCACACACCATGCCTGCGCCCGCAACCCACCACACCCGCCTGCGCCACGGCGCCCCGACGCTCCTGCTCCTCCTGACGGCTCTCGCCACCACCCTCGCCTGCCGCCACCTGCCTCCCTGCCACTCCACCTTCCCCTGGGACAGCCTCAACATCCTCCGGGATATGGCTCCCAGACCGCCACAGCCCTGCCAACACCAACAGGCGCCCTTCCCCTTCCCCGACACCCTCCTCCACAACAGCCACCCACAGCAAGCCGCCGCCACCGCCCGACACATCCTCGACAACCTCTTCGCCACCCTCAGCGCACAGAGCACCCCC
The DNA here is from genome assembly GCF_964199755.1 of Larus michahellis. NCBI lineage: Eukaryota > Metazoa > Chordata > Aves > Charadriiformes > Laridae > Larus > Larus michahellis. The sequence continues at coordinate 10,056,292 of NC_133930.1, forward strand.
CAACACTGGGACGACCAAGCACGCCATCGCCTCCTCAACAACCTCCACCGACACAGCCAGCAGCTCCAGCAATGCCTCACACCCAACGGCACGCTCTCCCAAGGACAAGGGCCCCGCAACCGCACGCTCACCATCAACAAATACTTCAGGCGCATCCACAACTTCCTCCACACCCACAACCACAGCGCCTGCGCCTGGGACCACGTCCGCCTCGAACTTCGCGCCTCTTTCCAGCGCCTCCACAACCTCACCCGCACCATGTGCAATTAGACCAACCGCCCCGACCAACCCGCGCGCACCCACGCGCCCCCACCACCACTTCTCCAACACCGACGCGGCCCCACCGCGGGCCTCTCGCCTCCCCCCACCCGTGCCAAGAGCCGCTGCAACAACGGCCCTGCGCCCTCAGCCTCCACTGACCCCCTCCCCTATTTATACAACTCCCTCTATTTATTTTCACAATGCCTTTTATCTATTTATTCACCTATTTATTCCACAGACAATAAAGACCTGTTGCAAAAACCGTGACAGTGCCTCGCCTCTCACAAGCACAGCAACCAGCCTTTGGCGTGGCGGGAAGCCACCTCCACTCAACACCTACTCCGCTCAACCCCTGCTCCAAACAGGGCTCCGCACATCCCGCGCCCACTCTTCTCTTTGCCGCCTCCCCAAGGAGCCGCTGCCCTCAACCTCCTGCCAAAACCTCCGCGCCAGGCTTTAGCCATCGTCATCACCATCGGCTCGGCGGCCCTCCCCCTCCTCAACACTGTCCACCTTCCACCCCGCTTCACATCAACTCACCATCAGATCCCCAGTCCTCACTACAAGGACAGCACGGACCTCTCGGAGCGGGTCCAGACCAGGGCTACAAACACCGTCACAGGGATGGAACACCTCTCCTGGGAGGGCAGGATGAGAGAGCTGGCGTTCCCCAGACGGGAGAAGGGAAGGCTCCGGCGAGACCTTCTCCCACCCTTTCAACGCTTCAAGGGCGCTTGGAAGAAACATGGGGACACGACTTTTTAGCAGGGCCTCTAGCGACAGGAGAGGGGGTAAACGGCTTTAAACACAGACAGAAGAGACCCAGACTAGACACAAGGAAGCCATCTTTTACCGTGAGGGGGCTCAAACGCTGGCACAGCTTGCCCACAAACGTCCTACACGCCCCGCCCCGGCAAACAGTCAAGGGCACGTCGGAGGGCGCTCTGGGCAACAGGATCCCCTTCAAAAAGGCCCTGCTCGGGGCCGGGGGGTTGCACCAGACGACCTTGAAAGCTCCCGCCCAACCCAAACCACTCAACCACTCTATCGCTTGCATCCGCCTGACTTCCGCTACTCTTCCCACCTCAGGCAGCTTTCAAGACAACGCTCGCCCTGCGCTGCTCCAAAACGCCTTGCACCACCAACTCTTCGAGGGCAACACGGACAAGGGACAGCCACGCACCTCCAACACCAGCCCACCTCCTGCAGTCACGGCCCCCAGGGGCGCCACATCACCACGCACCAGCCAGCACCCCAAGCACGGCACCCACCGACACAACGTTAACTAACAAGACCATAACTCCCAGACCACCACCGCCTTCCCGCCACACCAACACACGCACACCGTGTCCCCCTCCCTCCAAAAGCCTTGACAAAACGCCTGACACAGTCTCTCGCACAAGCAGAACACCGTCCTTGTCCTTGCCCTTGCCCTTGCAAGGGACCCAAAAACCTCAGCGGCGGCACCCTCCACCTCCTCCTCCCCCTACAGCTCTACAACTACATCACCTGCCTCAGCTCCACCTCCACACGGACTCTTGCACGTCCCTCCTCCATCCAGCGGCACCGCGGCTCACGCCACCCCAAACGTCCCAACCCTTCCCTTACGGGGGACATCATCATCTTTGCTCTCCAGCCACCTCAGGCAAGGAGGCAGAGAAAACGCAACAAGACCCCTGCTACAGGGACACACGCATGGCACCACAGCCAGGGACCCAACGCAGCAGCAGCAGCAGCAGCAGCGGGAGGAGGAGAAAAACTCTTCCCTTTCTCCTCTTCCTTTTCCTCAAGCCTTGCCTCCCCATTCTCACCAGCTTCAAACACAGAGGCTGGGGCAGCTCCAGCCAGCAACACATCCAATGCTCAACTGCCTACGCCCAGAGCCACCTCCTCGCCAGCCACCGCCACCCCCAGGGGCCACCGTCGCTCCAGCCGGGGGCTCCCCAGCCTCTGACAAGTGACATCGCTTCACAACCCTGCCCAACACGAAAAGGAAAGGCCAGCTAAGATGAAAACAAAGGCGAGCCACAAGCGAAAGGAAAACACACCACAACCAACACCAGGGCATTAGACGGAAAAGACGCTCGCGCACCAGGGGAAACTTCAGCTGCAGAAAAGAGGCACCACAGCTCGCCCTGCAGGCAACAGGGAAACCCTAACACACCTCCCGCCACAGCTGCTGCCCGCAAGGGCTCTGCCCCACCGCTTTCGCATCCCCCCCTCAACCACTACAGCCAACCTCCCCACAACACACCACCAGCAAAGCACCGCCACCCCCCTCCCCACGCGCGGGGACACCCCAACAACGCACTTCCCCAAGACCACCACAGCCACCAGGCAAAAATGAAAACGACAGCCGGAAACTCGCTGCGACCAGAAAGCGAGGAAGCCGAAGCCGCGGCACCCCATAAAGCCCCACACCCGGCAGCACCCCAAGCACAGCGCCCACCCGCACCACCACCAAGCCTCACCAGCCTCCTGCCCACCACCACACACCATGCCTGCGCCCGCAACCCACCACACCCGCCTGCGCCACGGCGCCCCGACGCTCCTGCTCCTCCTGACGGCTCTCGCCACCACCCTCGCCTGCCGCCACCTGCCTCCCTGCCACTCCACCTTCCCCTGGGACAGCCTCAACATCCTCCGGGACATGGCTCCCAGACCGCCACAGCCCTGCCAACACCAACAGGCGCCCTTCCCCTTCCCCGACACCCTCCTCCACAACAGCCACCCACAGCAAGCCGCCGCCACCGCCCGACACATCCTCGACAACCTCTTCGCCACCCTCAGCGCACAGAGCACCCCCCAACACTGGGACGACCAGGCACGCCATCGCCTCCTCAACAACCTCCACCGACACAGCCAGCAGCTCCAGCAATGCCTCACACCCAACGGCACGCTCTCCCAAGGACAAGGGCCCCGCAACCGCACGCTCACCATCAACAAATACTTCAGGCGCATCCACAACTTCCTCCACACCCACAACCACAGCGCCTGCGCCTGGGACCACGTCCGCCTCGAACTTCGCGCCTCTTTCCAGCGCCTCCACAACCTCACCCGCACCATGTGCAATTAGACCAACCGCCCCGACCAACCCGCGCGCACCCACGCGCCCCCACCACCACTTCTCCAACACCGACGCGGCCCCACCGCGGGCCTCTCGCCTCCCCCCACCCGTGCCAAGAGCCGCTGCAACAACGGCCCTGCGCCCTCAGCCTCCACTGACCCCCTCCCCTATTTATACAACTCCCTCTATTTATTTTCACAATGCCTTTTATCTATTTATTCACCTATTTATTCCACAGACAATAAAGACCTGTTGCAAAAACCGTGACAGTGCCTCGCCTCTCACAAGCACAGCAACCAGCCTTTGGCGTGGCGGGAAGCCACCTCCACTCAACACCTACTCCGCTCAACCCCTGCTCCAAACAGGGCTCCGCACATCCCGCGCCCACTCTTCTCTTTGCCGCCTCCCCAAGGAGCCGCTGCCCTCAACCTCCTGCCAAAACCTCCGCGCCAGGCTTTAGCCATCGTCATCACCATCGGCTCGGCGGCCCTCCCCCTCCTCAACACTGTCCACCTTCCACCCCGCTTCACATCAACTCACCATCAGATCCCCAGTCCTCACTACAAGGACAGCACGGACCTCTCGGAGCGGGTCCAGACCAGGGCTACAAACACCGTCACAGGGATGGAACACCTCTCCTGGGAGGGCAGGATGAGAGAGCTGGCGTTCCCCAGACGGGAGAAGGGAAGGCTCCGGCGAGACCTTCTCCCACCCTTTCAACGCTTCAAGGGCGCTTGGAAGAAACATGGGGACACGACTTTTTAGCAGGGCCTCTAGCGACAGGAGAGGGGGTAAACGGCTTTAAACACAGACAGAAGAGACCCAGACTAGACACAAGGAAGCCATCTTTTACCGTGAGGGGGCTCAAACGCTGGCACAGCTTGCCCACAAACGTCCTACACGCCCCGCCCCGGCAAACAGTCAAGGGCACGTCGGAGGGCGCTCTGGGCAACAGGATCCCCTTCAAAAAGGCCCTGCTCGGGGCCGGGGGGTTGCACCAGACGACCTTGAAAGCTCCCGCCCAACCCAAACCACTCAACCACTCTATCGCTTGCATCCGCCTGACTTCCGCTACTCTTCCCACCTCAGGCAGCTTTCAAGACAACGCTCGCCCTGCGCTGCTCCAAAACGCCTTGCACCACCAACTCTTCGAGGGCAACACGGACAAGGGACAGCCACGCACCTCCAACACCAGCCCACCTCCTGCAGTCACGGCCCCCAGGGGCGCCACATCACCACGCACCAGCCAGCACCCCAAGCACGGCACCCACCGACACAACGTTAACTAACAAGACCATAACTCCCAGACCACCACCGCCTTCCCGCCACACCAACACACGCACACCGTGTCCCCCTCCCTCCAAAAGCCTTGACAAAACGCCTGACACAGTCTCTCGCACAAGCAGAACACCGTCCTTGTCCTTGCCCTTGCCCTTGCAAGGGACCCAAAAACCTCAGCGGCGGCACCCTCCACCTCCTCCTCCCCCTACAGCTCTACAACTACATCACCTGCCTCAGCTCCACCTCCACACGGACTCTTGCACGTCCCTCCTCCATCCAGCGGCACCGCGGCTCACGCCACCCCAAACGTCCCAACCCTTCCCTTACGGGGGACATCATCATCTTTGCTCTCCAGCCACCTCAGGCAAGGAGGCAGAGAAAACGCAACAAGACCCCTGCTACAGGGACACACGCATGGCACCACAGCCAGGGACCCAACGCAGCAGCAGCAGCAGCAGCAGCGGGAGGAGGAGAAAAACTCTTCCCTTTCTCCTCTTCCTTTTCCTCAAGCCTTGCCTCCCCATTCTCACCAGCTTCAAACACAGAGGCTGGGGCAGCTCCAGCCAGCAACACATCCAATGCTCAACTGCCTACGCCCAGAGCCACCTCCTCGCCAGCCACCGCCACCCCCAGGGGCCACCGTCGCTCCAGCCGGGGGCTCCCCAGCCTCTGACAAGTGACATCGCTTCACAACCCTGCCCAACACGAAAAGGAAAGGCCAGCTAAGATGAAAACAAAGGCGAGCCACAAGCGAAAGGAAAACACACCACAACCAACACCAGGGCATTAGACGGAAAAGACGCTCGCGCACCAGGGGAAACTTCAGCTGCAGAAAAGAGGCACCACAGCTCGCCCTGCAGGCAACAGGGAAACCCTAACACACCTCCCGCCACAGCTGCTGCCCGCAAGGGCTCTGCCCCACCGCTTTCGCATCCCCCCCTCAACCACTACAGCCAACCTCCCCACAACACACCACCAGCAAAGCACCGCCACCCCCCTCCCCACGCGCGGGGACACCCCAACAACGCACTTCCCCAAGACCACCACAGCCACCAGGCAAAAATGAAAACGACAGCCGGAAACTCGCTGCGACCAGAAAGCGAGGAAGCCGAAGCCGCGGCACCCCATAAAGCCCCACACCCGGCAGCACCCCAAGCACAGCGCCCACCCGCACCACCACCAAGCCTCACCAGCCTCCTGCCCACCACCACACACCATGCCTGCGCCCGCAACCCACCACACCCGCCTGCGCCACGGCGCCCCGACGCTCCTGCTCCTCCTGACGGCTCTCGCCACCACCCTCGCCTGCCGCCACCTGCCTCCCTGCCACTCCACCTTCCCCTGGGACAGCCTCAACATCCTCCGGGACATGGCTCCCAGACCGCCACAGCCCTGCCAACACCAACAGGCGCCCTTCCCCTTCCCCGACACCCTCCTCCACAACAGCCACCCACAGCAAGCCGCCGCCACCGCCCGACACATCCTCGACAACCTCTTCGCCACCCTCAGCGCACAGAGCACCCCCCAACACTGGGACGACCAGGCACGCCATCGCCTCCTCAACAACCTCCACCGACACAGCCAGCAGCTCCAGCAATGCCTCACACCCAACGGCACGCTCTCCCAAGGACAAGGGCCCCGCAACCGCACGCTCACCATCAACAAATACTTCAGGCGCATCCACAACTTCCTCCACACCCACAACCACAGCGCCTGCGCCTGGGACCACGTCCGCCTCGAACTTCGCGCCTCTTTCCAGCGCCTCCACAACCTCACCCGCACCATGTGCAATTAGACCAACCGCCCCGACCAACCCGCGCGCACCCACGCGCCCCCACCACCACTTCTCCAACACCGACGCGGCCCCACCGCGGGCCTCTCGCCTCCCCCCACCCGTGCCAAGAGCCGCTGCAACAACGGCCCTGCGCCCTCAGCCTCCACTGACCCCCTCCCCTATTTATACAACTCCCTCTATTTATTTTCACAATGCCTTTTATCTATTTATTCACCTATTTATTCCACAGACAATAAAGACCTGTTGCAAAAACCGTGACAGTGCCTCGCCTCTCACAAGCACAGCAACCAGCCTTTGGCGTGGCGGGAAGCCACCTCCACTCAACACCTACTCCGCTCAACCCCTGCTCCAAACAGGGCTCCGCACATCCCGCGCCCACTCTTCTCTTTGCCGCCTCCCCAAGGAGCCGCTGCCCTCAACCTCCTGCCAAAACCTCCGCGCCAGGCTTTAGCCATCGTCATCACCATCGGCTCGGCGGCCCTCCCCCTCCTCAACACTGTCCACCTTCCACCCCGCTTCACATCAACTCACCATCAGATCCCCAGTCCTCACTACAAGGACAGCACGGACCTCTCGGAGCGGGTCCAGACCAGGGCTACAAACACCGTCACAGGGATGGAACACCTCTCCTGGGAGGGCAGGATGAGAGAGCTGGCGTTCCCCAGACGGGAGAAGGGAAGGCTCCGGCGAGACCTTCTCCCACCCTTTCAACGCTTCAAGGGCGCTTGGAAGAAACATGGGGACACGACTTTTTAGCAGGGCCTCTAGCGACAGGAGAGGGGGTAAACGGCTTTAAACACAGACAGAAGAGACCCAGACTAGACACAAGGAAGCCATCTTTTACCGTGAGGGGGCTCAAACGCTGGCACAGCTTGCCCACAAACGTCCTACACGCCCCGCCCCGGCAAACAGTCAAGGGCACGTCGGAGGGCGCTCTGGGCAACAGGATCCCCTTCAAAAAGGCCCTGCTCGGGGCCGGGGGGTTGCACCAGACGACCTTGAAAGCTCCCGCCCAACCCAAACCACTCAACCACTCTATCGCTTGCATCCGCCTGACTTCCGCTACTCTTCCCACCTCAGGCAGCTTTCAAGACAACGCTCGCCCTGCGCTGCTCCAAAACGCCTTGCACCACCAACTCTTCGAGGGCAACACGGACAAGGGACAGCCACGCACCTCCAACACCAGCCCACCTCCTGCAGTCACGGCCCCCAGGGGCGCCACATCACCACGCACCAGCCAGCACCCCAAGCACGGCACCCACCGACACAACGTTAACTAACAAGACCATAACTCCCAGACCACCACCGCCTTCCCGCCACACCAACACACGCACACCGTGTCCCCCTCCCTCCAAAAGCCTTGACAAAACGCCTGACACAGTCTCTCGCACAAGCAGAACACCGTCCTTGTCCTTGCCCTTGCCCTTGCAAGGGACCCAAAAACCTCAGCGGCGGCACCCTCCACCTCCTCCTCCCCCTACAGCTCTACAACTACATCACCTGCCTCAGCTCCACCTCCACACGGACTCTTGCACGTCCCTCCTCCATCCAGCGGCACCGCGGCTCACGCCACCCCAAACGTCCCAACCCTTCCCTTACGGGGGACATCATCATCTTTGCTCTCCAGCCACCTCAGGCAAGGAGGCAGAGAAAACGCAACAAGACCCCTGCTACAGGGACACACGCATGGCACCACAGCCAGGGACCCAACGCAGCAGCAGCAGCAGCAGCAGCGGGAGGAGGAGAAAAACTCTTCCCTTTCTCCTCTTCCTTTTCCTCAAGCCTTGCCTCCCCATTCTCACCAGCTTCAAACACAGAGGCTGGGGCAGCTCCAGCCAGCAACACATCCAATGCTCAACTGCCTACGCCCAGAGCCACCTCCTCGCCAGCCACCGCCACCCCCAGGGGCCACCCTCGCTCCAGCCGGGGGCTCCCCAGCCTCTGACAAGTGACATCGCTTCACAACCCTGCCCAACACGAAAAGGAAAGGCCAGCTAAGATGAAAACAAAGGCGAGCCACAAGCGAAAGGAAAACACACCACAACCAACACCAGGGCATTAGACGGAAAAGACGCTCGCGCACCAGGGGAAACTTCAGCTGCAGAAAAGAGGCACCACAGCTCGCCCTGCAGGCAACAGGGAAACCCTAACACACCTCCCGCCACAGCTGCTGCCCGCAAGGGCTCTGCCCCACCGCTTTCGCATCCCCCCCTCAACCACTACAGCCAACCTCCCCACAACACACCACCAGCAAAGCACCGCCACCCCCCTCCCCACGCGCGGGGACACCCCAACAACGCACTTCCCCAAGACCACCACAGCCACCAGGCAAAAATGAAAACGACAGCCGGAAACTCGCTGCGACCAGAAAGCGAGGAAGCCGAAGCCGCGGCACCCCATAAAGCCCCACACCCGGCAGCACCCCAAGCACAGCGCCCACCCGCACCACCACCAAGCCTCACCAGCCTCCTGCCCACCACCACACACCATGCCTGCGCCCGCAACCCACCACACCCGCCTGCGCCACGGCGCCCCGACGCTCCTGCTCCTCCTGACGGCTCTCGCCACCACCCTCGCCTGCCGCCACCTGCCTCCCTGCCACTCCACCTTCCCCTGGGACAGCCTCAACATCCTCCGGGACATGGCTCCCAGACCGCCACAGCCCTGCCAACACCAACAGGCGCCCTTCCCCTTCCCCGACACCCTCCTCCACAACAGCCACCCACAGCAAGCCGCCGCCACCGCCCGACACATCCTCGACAACCTCTTCGCCACCCTCAGCGCACAGAGCACCCCCCAACACTGGGACGACCAGGCACGCCATCGCCTCCTCAACAACCTCCACCGACACAGCCAGCAGCTCCAGCAATGCCTCACACCCAACGGCACGCTCTCCCAAGGACAAGGGCCCCGCAACCGCACGCTCACCATCAACAAATACTTCAGGCGCATCCACAACTTCCTCCACACCCACAACCACAGCGCCTGCGCCTGGGACCACGTCCGCCTCGAACTTCGCGCCTCTTTCCAGCGCCTCCACAACCTCACCCGCACCATGTGCAATTAGACCAACCGCCCTGACCAACCCGCGCGCACCCACGCGCCCCCACCACCACTTCTCCAACACCGACGCGGCCCCACCGCGGGCCTCCCGCCTCCCCTCACCCGTGCCAAGAGCCGCTGCAACAACGGCCCTGCGCCCTCAGCCTCCACTGACCCCCTCCCCTATTTATACAACTCCCTCTATTTATTTTCACAATGCCTTTTATCTATTTATTCACCTATTTATTCCACAGACAATAAAGACCTGTTGCAAAAACCGTGACAGTGCCTCGCCTCTCACAAGCACAGCAACCAGCCTTTGGCGTGGCGGGAAGCCACCTCCACTCAACACCTACTCCGCTCAACCCCTGCTCCAAACAGGGCTCCGCACATCCCGCGCCCACTCTTCTCTTTGCCGCCTCCCCAAGGAGCCGCTGCCCTCAACCTCCTGCCAAAACCTCCGCGCCAGGCTTTAGCCATCGTCATCACCATCGGCTCGGCGGCCCTCCCCCTCCTCAACACTGTCCACCTTCCACCCCGCTTCACATCAACTCACCATCAGATCCCCAGTCCTCACTACAAGGACAGCACGGACCTCTCAGAGCGGGTCCAGACCAGGGCTACAAACACCGTCACAGGGATGGAACACCTCTCCTGGGAGGGCAGGATGAGAGAGCTGGCGTTCCCCAGACGGGAGAAGGGAAGGCTCCGGCGAGACCTTCTCCCACCCTTTCAACGCTTCAAGGGCGCTTGGAAGAAACATGGGGACACGACTTTTTAGCAGGGCCTCTAGCGACAGGAGAGGGGGTAAACGGCTTTAAACACAGACAGAAGAGACCCAGACTAGACACAAGGAAGCCATCTTTTACCGTGAGGGGGCTCAAACGCTGGCACAGCTTGCCCACAAACGTCCTACACGCCCCGCCCCGGCAAACAGTCAAGGGCACGTCGGAGGGCGCTCTGGGCAACTGGATCCCCTTCAAAAAGGCCCTGCGCGGGGCCGGGGGGTTGCACCAGACGACCTTGAAAGCTCCCGCCCAACCCAAACCACTCAACCACTCTATCGCTTGCATCCGCCTGACTTCCGCTACTCTTCCCACCTCAGGCAGCTTTCAAGACAACGCTCGCCCTGCGCTGCTCCAAAACGCCTTGCACCACCAACTCTTCGAGGGCAACACGGACAAGGGACAGCCACGCACCTCCAACACCAGCCCACCTCCTGCAGTCACGGCCCCCAGGGGCGCCACATCACCACGCACCAGCCAGCACCCCAAGCACGGCACCCACCGACACAACGTTAACTAACAAGACCATAACTCCCAGACCACCACCGCCTTCCCGCCACACCAACACACGCACACCGTGTCCCCCTCCCTCCAAAAGCCTTGACAAAACGCCTGACACAGTCTCTCGCACAAGCAGAACACCGTCCTTGTCCTTGCCCTTGCAAGGGACCCAAAAACCTCAGCGGCGGCACCCTCCACCTCCTCCTCCCCCTACAGCTCTACAACTACATCACCTGCCTCAGCTCCACCTCCACACGGACTCTTGCACGTCCCTCCTCCATCCAGCGGCACCGCGGCTCACGCCACCCCAAACGTCCCAACCCTTCCCTTACGGGGGACATCATCATCTTTGCTCTCCAGCCACCTCAGGCAAGGAGGCAGAGAAAACGCAACAAGACCCCTGCTACAGGGACACACGCATGGCACCACAGCCAGGGACCCAACGCAGCAGCAGCAGCAGCAGCAGCGGGAGGAGGAGAAAAACTCTTCCCTTTCTCCTCTTCCTTTTCCTCAAGCCTTGCCTCCCCATTCTCACCAGCTTCAAACACAGAGGCTGGGGCAGCTCCAGCCAGCAACACATCCAATGCTCAACTGCCTAAGCCCAGAGCCACCTCCTCGCCAGCCACCGCCACCCCCAGGGGCCACCCTCGCTCCAGCCGGGGGCTCCCCAGCCTCTGACAAGTGACATCGCTTCACAACCCTGCCCAACACGAAAAGGAAAGGCCAGCTAAGATGAAAACAAAGGCGAGCCACAAGCGAAAGGAAAACACACCACAACCAACACCAGGGCATTAGACGGAAAAGACGCTCGCGCACCAGGGGAAACTTCAGCTGCAGAAAAGAGGCACCACAGCTCGCCCTGCAGGCAACAGGGAAACCCTAACACACCTCCCGCCACAGCTGCTGCCCGCAAGGGCTCTGCCCCACCGCTTTCGCATCCCCCCCTCAACCACTACAGCCAACCTCCCCACAACACACCACCAGCAAAGCACCGCCACCCCCCTCCCCACGCGCGGGGACACCCCAACAACGCACTTCCCCAAGACCACCACAGCCACCAGGCAAAAATGAAAACGACAGCCGGAAACTCGCTGCGACCAGAAAGCGAGGAAGCCGAAGCCGCGGCACCCCATAAAGCCCCACACCCGGCAGCACCCCAAGCACAGCGCCCACCCGCACCACCACCAAGCCTCACCAGCCTCCTGCCCACCACCACACACCATGCCTGCGCCCGCAACCCACCACACCCGCCTGCGCCACGGCGCCCCGACGCTCCTGCTCCTCCTGACGGCTCTCGCCACCACCCTCGCCTGCCGCCACCTGCCTCCCTGCCACTCCACCTTCCCCTGGGACAGCCTCAACATCCTCCGGGACATGGCTCCCAGACCGCCACAGCCCTGCCAACACCAACAGGCGCCCTTCCCCTTCCCCGACACCCTCCTCCACAACAGCCACCCACAGCAAGCCGCCGCCACCGCCCGACACATCCTCGACAACCTCTTCGCCACCCTCAGCGCACAGAGCACCCCCCAACACTGGGACGACCAGGCACGCCATCGCCTCCTCAACAACCTCCACCGACACAGCCAGCAGCTCCAGCAATGCCTCACACCCAACGGCACGCTCTCCCAAGGACAAGGGCCCCGCAACCGCACGCTCACCATCAACAAATACTTCAGGCGCATCCACAACTTCCTCCACACCCACAACCACAGCGCCTGCGCCTGGGACCACGTCCGCCTCGAACTTCGCGCCTCTTTCCAGCGCCTCCACAACCTCACCCGCACCATGTGCAATTAGACCAACCGCCCCGACCAACCCGCGCGCACCCACGCGCCCCCACCACCACTTCTCCAACACCGACGCGGCCCCACCGCGGGCCTCCCGCCTCCCCTCACCCGTGCCAAGAGCCGCTGCAACAACGGCCCTGCGCCCTCAGCCTCCACTGACCCCCTCCCCTATTTATACAACTCCCTCTATTTATTTTCACAATGCCTTTTATCTATTTATTCACCTATTTATTCCACAGACAATAAAGACCTGTTGCAAAAACCGTGACAGTGCCTCGCCTCTCACAAGCACAGCAACCAGCCTTTGGCGTGGCGGGAAGCCACCTCCACTCAACACCTACTCCGCTCAACCCCTGCTCCAAACAGGGCTCCGCACATCCCGCGCCCACTCTTCTCTTTGCCGCCTCCCCAAGGAGCCGCTGCCCTCAACCTCCTGCCAAAACCTCCGCGCCAGGCTTTAGCCATCGTCATCACCATCGGCTCGGCGGCCCTCCCCCTCCTCAACACTGTCCACCTTCCACCCCGCTTCACATCAACTCACCATCAGATCCCCAGTCCTCACTACAAGGACAGCACGGACCTCTCAGAGCGGGTCCAGACCAGGGCTACAAACACCGTCACAGGGATGGAACACCTCTCCTGGGAGGGCAGGATGAGAGAGCTGGCGTTCCCCAGACGGGAGAAGGGAAGGCTCCGGCGAGACCTTCTCCCACCCTTTCAACGCTTCAAGGGCGCTTGGAAGAAACATGGGGACACGACTTTTTAGCAGGGCCTCTAGCGACAGGAGAGGGGGTAAACGGCTTTAAACACAGACAGAAGAGACCCAGACTAGACACAAGGAAGCCATCTTTTACCGTGAGGGGGCTCAAACGCTGGCACAGCTTGCCCACAAACGTCCTACACGCCCCGCCCCGGCAAACAGTCAAGGGCACGTCGGAGGGCGCTCTGGGCAACTGGATCCCCTTCAAAAAGGCCCTGCGCGGGGCCGGGGGGTTGCACCAGACGACCTTGAAAGCTCCCGCCCAACCCAAACCACTCAACCACTCTATCGCTTGCATCCGCCTGACTTCCGCTACTCTTCCCACCTCAGGCAGCTTTCAAGACAACGCTCGCCCTGCGCTGCTCCAAAACGCCTTGCACCACCAACTCTTCGAGGGCAACACGGACAAGGGACAGCCACGCACCTCCAACACCAGCCCACCTCCTGCAGTCACGGCCCCCAGGGGCGCCACATCACCACGCACCAGCCAGCACCCCAAGCACGGCACCCACCGACACAACGTTAACTAACAAGACCATAACTCCCAGACCACCACCGCCTTCCCGCCACACCAACACACGCACACCGTGTCCCCCTCCCTCCAAAAGCCTTGACAAAACGCCTGACACAGTCTCTCGCACAAGCAGAACACCGTCCTTGTCCTTGCCCTTGCCCTTGCAAGGGACCCAAAAACCTCAGCGGCGGCACCCTCCACCTCCTCCTCCCCCTACAGCTCTACAACTACATCACCTGCCTCAGCTCCACCTCCACACGGACTCTTGCACGTCCCTCCTCCATCCAGCGGCACCGCGGCTCACGCCACCCCAAACGTCCCAACCCTTCCCTTACGGGGGACATCATCATCTTTGCTCTCCAGCCACCTCAGGCAAGGAGGCAGAGAAAACGCAACAAGACCCCTGCTACAGGGACACACGCATGGCACCACAGCCAGGGACCCAACGCAGCAGCAGCAGCAGCGGGAGGAGGAGAAAAACTCTTCCCTTTCTCCTCTTCCTTTTCCTCAAGCCTTGCCTCCCCATTCTCACCAGCTTCAAACACAGAGGCTGGGGCAGCTCCAGCCAGCAACACATCCAATGCTCAACTGCCTACGCCCAGAGCCACCTCCTCGCCAGCCACCGCCACCCCCAGGGGCCACCCTCGCTCCAGCCGGGGGCTCCCCAGCCTCTGACAAGTGACATCGCTTCACAACCCTGCCCAACACGAAAAGGAAAGGCCAGCTAAGATGAAAACAAAGGCGAGCCACAAGCGAAAGGAAAACACACCACAACCAACACCAGGGCATTAGACGGAAAAGACGCTCGCGCACCAGGGGAAACTTCAGCTGCAGAAAAGAGGCACCACAGCTCGCCCTGCAGGCAACAGGGAAACCCTAACACACCTCCCGCCACAGCTGCTGCCCGCAAGGGCTCTGCCCCACCGCTTTCGCATCCCCCCCTCAACCACTACAGCCAACCTCCCCACAACACACCACCAGCAAAGCACCGCCACCCCCCTCCCCACGCGCGGGGACACCCCAACAACGCACTTCCCCAAGACCACCACAGCCACCAGGCAAAAATGAAAACGACAGCCGGAAACTCGCTGCGACCAGAAAGCGAGGAAGCCGAAGCCGCGGCACCCCATAAAGCCCCACACCCGGCAGCACCCCAAGCACAGCGCCCACCCGCACCACCACCAAGCCTCACCAGCCTCCTGCCCACCACCACACACCATGCCTGCGCCCGCAACCCACCACACCCGCCTGCGCCACGGCGCCCCGACGCTCCTGCTCCTCCTGACGGCTCTCGCCACCACCCTCGCCTGCCGCCACCTGCCTCCCTGCCACTCCACCTTCCCCTGGGACAGCCTCAACATCCTCCGGGACATGGCTCCCAGACCGCCACAGCCCTGCCAACACCAACAGGCGCCCTTCCCCTTCCCCGACACCCTCCTCCACAACAGCCACCCACAGCAAGCCGCCGCCACCGCCCGACACATCCTCGACAACCTCTTCGCCACCCTCAGCGCACAGAGCACCCCCCAACACTGGGACGACCAGGCACGCCATCGCCTCCTCAACAACCTCCACCGACACAGCCAGCAGCTCCAGCAATGCCTCACACCCAACGGCACGCTCTCCCAAGGACAAGGGCCCCGCAACCGCACGCTCACCATCAACAAATACTTCAGGCGCATCCACAACTTCCTCCACACCCACAACCACAGCGCCTGCGCCTGGGACCACGTCCGCCTCGAACTTCGCGCCTCTTTCCAGCGCCTCCACAACCTCACCCGCACCATGTGCAATTAGACCAACCGCCCCGACCAACCCGCGCGCACCCACGCGCCCCCACCACCACTTCTCCAACACCGACGCGGCCCCACCGCGGGCCTCCCGCCTCCCCTCACCCGTGCCAAGAGCCGCTGCAACAACGGCCCTGCGCCCTCAGCCTCCACTGACCCCCTCCCCTATTTATACAACTCCCTCTATTTATTTTCACA
Organism: Larus michahellis; assembly: GCF_964199755.1. Lineage (NCBI taxonomy): Eukaryota > Metazoa > Chordata > Aves > Charadriiformes > Laridae > Larus > Larus michahellis. Next base: position 10,072,076 of record NC_133930.1, read on the forward strand.
ATGCCTTTTATCTATTTATTCACCTATTTATTCCACAGACAATAAAGACCTGTTGCAAAAACCGTGACAGTGCCTCGCCTCTCACAAGCACAGCAACCAGCCTTTGGCGTGGCGGGAAGCCACCTCCACTCAACACCTACTCCGCTCAACCCCTGCTCCAAACAGGGCTCCGCACATCCCGCGCCCACTCTTCTCTTTGCCGCCTCCCCAAGGAGCCGCTGCCCTCAACCTCCTGCCAAAACCTCCGCGCCAGGCTTTAGCCATCGTCATCACCATCGGCTCGGCGGCCCTCCCCCTCCTCAACACTGTCCACCTTCCACCCCGCTTCACATCAACTCACCATCAGATCCCCAGTCCTCACTACAAGGACAGCACGGACCTCTCGGAGCGGGTCCAGACCAGGGCTACAAACACCGTCACAGGGATGGAACACCTCTCCTGGGAGGGCAGGATGAGAGAGCTGGCGTTCCCCAGACGGGAGAAGGGAAGGCTCCGGCGAGACCTTCTCCCACCCTTTCAACGCTTCAAGGGCGCTTGGAAGAAACATGGGGACACGACTTTTTAGCAGGGCCTCTAGCGACAGGAGAGGGGGTAAACGGCTTTAAACACAGACAGAAGAGACCCAGACTAGACACAAGGAAGCCATCTTTTACCGTGAGGGGGCTCAAACGCTGGCACAGCTTGCCCACAAACGTCCTACACGCCCCGCCCCGGCAAACAGTCAAGGGCACGTCGGAGGGCGCTCTGGGCAACAGGATCCCCTTCAAAAAGGCCCTGCTCGGGGCCGGGGGGTTGCACCAGACGACCTTGAAAGCTCCCGCCCAACCCAAACCACTCAACCACTCTATCGCTTGCATCCGCCTGACTTCCGCTACTCTTCCCACCTCAGGCAGCTTTCAAGACAACGCTCGCCCTGCGCTGCTCCAAAACGCCTTGCACCACCAACTCTTCGAGGGCAACACGGACAAGGGACAGCCACGCACCTCCAACACCAGCCCACCTCCTGCAGTCACGGCCCCCAGGGGCGCCACATCACCACGCACCAGCCAGCACCCCAAGCACGGCACCCACCGACACAACGTTAACTAACAAGACCATAACTCCCAGACCACCACCGCCTTCCCGCCACACCAACACACGCACACCGTGTCCCCCTCCCTCCAAAAGCCTTGACAAAACGCCTGACACAGTCTCTCGCACAAGCAGAACACCGTCCTTGTCCTTGCCCTTGCAAGGGACCCAAAAACCTCAGCGGCGGCACCCTCCACCTCCTCCTCCCCCTACAGCTCTACAACTACATCACCTGCCTCAGCTCCACCTCCACACGGACTCTTGCACGTCCCTCCTCCATCCAGCGGCACCGCGGCTCACGCCACCCCAAACGTCCCAACCCTTCCCTTACGGGGGACATCATCATCTTTGCTCTCCAGCCACCTCAGGCAAGGAGGCAGAGAAAACGCAACAAGACCCCTGCTACAGGGACACACGCATGGCACCACAGCCAGGGACCCAACGCAGCAGCAGCAGCAGCAGCAGCGGGAGGAGGAGAAAAACTCTTCCCTTTCTCCTCTTCCTTTTCCTCAAGCCTTGCCTCCCCATTCTCACCAGCTTCAAACACAGAGGCTGGGGCAGCTCCAGCCAGCAACACATCCAATGCTCAACTGCCTACGCCCAGAGCCACCTCCTCGCCAGCCACCGCCACCCCCAGGGGCCACCCTCGCTCCAGCCGGGGGCTCCCCAGCCTCTGACAAGTGACATCGCTTCACAACCCTGCCCAACACGAAAAGGAAAGGCCAGCTAAGATGAAAACAAAGGCGAGCCACAAGCGAAAGGAAAACACACCACAACCAACACCAAGGCATTAGACGGAAAAGACGCTCGCGCACCAGGGGAAACTTCAGCTGCAGAAAAGAGGCACCACAGCTCGCCCTGCAGGCAACAGGGAAACCCTAACACACCTCCCGCCACAGCTGCTGCCCGCAAGGGCTCTGCCCCACCGCTTTCGCATCCCCCCCTCAACCACTACAGCCAACCTCCCCACAACACACCACCAGCAAAGCACCGCCACCCCCCTCCCCACGCGCGGGGACACCCCAACAACGCACTTCCCCAAGACCACCACAGCCACCAGGCAAAAATGAAAACGACAGCCGGAAACTCGCTGCGACCAGAAAGCGAGGAAGCCGAAGCCGCGGCACCCCATAAAGCCCCACACCCGGCAGCACCCCAAGCACAGCGCCCACCCGCACCACCACCAAGCCTCACCAGCCTCCTGCCCACCACCACACACCATGCCTGCGCCCGCAACCCACCACACCCGCCTGCGCCACGGCGCCCCGACGCTCCTGCTCCTCCTGACGGCTCTCGCCACCACCCTCGCCTGCCGCCACCTGCCTCCCTGCCACTCCACCTTCCCCTGGGACAGCCTCAACATCCTCCGGGACATGGCTCCCAGACCGCCACAGCCCTGCCAACACCAACAGGCGCCCTTCCCCTTCCCCGACACCCTCCTCCACAACAGCCACCCACAGCAAGCCGCCGCCACCGCCCGACACATCCTCGACAACCTCTTCGCCACCCTCAGCGCACAGAGCACCCCCCAACACTGGGACGACCAGGCACGCCATCGCCTCCTCAACAACCTCCACCGACACAGCCAGCAGCTCCAGCAATGCCTCACACCCAACGGCACGCTCTCCCAAGGACAAGGGCCCCGCAACCGCACGCTCACCATCAACAAATACTTCAGGCGCATCCACAACTTCCTCCACACCCACAACCACAGCGCCTGCGCCTGGGACCACGTCCGCCTCGAACTTCGCGCCTCTTTCCAGCGCCTCCACAACCTCACCCGCACCATGTGCAATTAGACCAACCGCCCCGACCAACCCGCGCGCACCCACGCGCCCCCACCACCACTTCTCCAACACCGACGCGGCCCCACCGCGGGCCTCCCGCCTCCCCTCACCCGTGCCAAGAGCCGCTGCAACAACGGCCCTGCGCCCTCAGCCTCCACTGACCCCCTCCCCTATTTATACAACTCCCTCTATTTATTTTCACAATGCCTTTTATCTATTTATTCACCTATTTATTCCACAGACAATAAAGACCTGTTGCAAAAACCGTGACAGTGCCTCGCCTCTCACAAGCACAGCAACCAGCCTTTGGCGTGGCGGGAAGCCACCTCCACTCAACACCTACTCCGCTCAACCCCTGCTCCAAACAGGGCTCCGCACATCCCGCGCCCACTCTTCTCTTTGCCGCCTCCCCAAGGAGCCGCTGCCCTCAACCTCCTGCCAAAACCTCCGCGCCAGGCTTTAGCCATCGTCATCACCATCGGCTCGGCGGCCCTCCCCCTCCTCAACACTGTCCACCTTCCACCCCGCTTCACATCAACTCACCATCAGATCCCCAGTCCTCACTACAAGGACAGCACGGACCTCTCGGAGCGGGTCCAGACCAGGGCTACAAACACCGTCACAGGGATGGAACACCTCTCCTGGGAGGGCAGGATGAGAGAGCTGGCGTTCCCCAGACGGGAGAAGGGAAGGCTCCGGCGAGACCTTCTCCCACCCTTTCAACGCTTCAAGGGCGCTTGGAAGAAACATGGGGACACGACTTTTTAGCAGGGCCTCTAGCGACAGGAGAGGGGGTAAACGGCTTTAAACACAGACAGAAGAGACCCAGACTAGACACAAGGAAGCCATCTTTTACCGTGAGGGGGCTCAAACGCTGGCACAGCTTGCCCACAAACGTCCTACACGCCCCGCCCCGGCAAACAGTCAAGGGCACGTCGGAGGGCGCTCTGGGCAACTGGATCCCCTTCAAAAAGGCCCTGCGCGGGGCCGGGGGGTTGCACCAGACGACCTTGAAAGCTCCCGCCCAACCCAAACCACTCAACCACTCTATCGCTTGCATCCGCCTGACTTCCGCTACTCTTCCCACCTCAGGCAGCTTTCAAGACAACGCTCGCCCTGCGCTGCTCCAAAACGCCTTGCACCACCAACTCTTCGAGGGCAACACGGACAAGGGACAGCCACGCACCTCCAACACCAGCCCACCTCCTGCAGTCACGGCCCCCAGGGGCGCCACATCACCACGCACCAGCCAGCACCCCAAGCACGGCACCCACCGACACAACGTTAACTAACAAGACCATAACTCCCAGACCACCACCGCCTTCCCGCCACACCAACACACGCACACCGTGTCCCCCTCCCTCCAAAAGCCTTGACAAAACGCCTGACACAGTCTCTCGCACAAGCAGAACACCGTCCTTGTCCTTGCCCTTGCCCTTGCAAGGGACCCAAAAACCTCAGCGGCGGCACCCTCCACCTCCTCCTCCCCCTACAGCTCTACAACTACATCACCTGCCTCAGCTCCACCTCCACACGGACTCTTGCACGTCCCTCCTCCATCCAGCGGCACCGCGGCTCACGCCACCCCAAACGTCCCAACCCTTCCCTTACGGGGGACATCATCATCTTTGCTCTCCAGCCACCTCAGGCAAGGAGGCAGAGAAAACGCAACAAGACCCCTGCTACAGGGACACACGCATGGCACCACAGCCAGGGACCCAACGCAGCAGCAGCAGCAGCAGCAGCGGGAGGAGGAGAAAAACTCTTCCCTTTCTCCTCTTCCTTTTCCTCAAGCCTTGCCTCCCCATTCTCACCAGCTTCAAACACAGAGGCTGGGGCAGCTCCAGCCAGCAACACATCCAATGCTCAACTGCCTACGCCCAGAGCCACCTCCTCGCCAGCCACCGCCACCCCCAGGGGCCACCCTCGCTCCAGCCGGGGGCTCCCCAGCCTCTGACAAGTGACATCGCTTCACAACCCTGCCCAACACGAAAAGGAAAGGCCAGCTAAGATGAAAACAAAGGCGAGCCACAAGCGAAAGGAAAACACACCACAACCAACACCAAGGCATTAGACGGAAAAGACGCTCGCGCACCAGGGGAAACTTCAGCTGCAGAAAAGAGGCACCACAGCTCGCCCTGCAGGCAACAGGGAAACCCTAACACACCTCCCGCCACAGCTGCTGCCCGCAAGGGCTCTGCCCCACCGCTTTCGCATCCCCCCCTCAACCACTACAGCCAACCTCCCCACAACACACCACCAGCAAAGCACCGCCACCCCCCTCCCCACGCGCGGGGACACCCCAACAACGCACTTCCCCAAGACCACCACAGCCACCAGGCAAAAATGAAAACGACAGCCGGAAACTCGCTGCGACCAGAAAGCGAGGAAGCCGAAGCCGCGGCACCCCATAAAGCCCCACACCCGGCAGCACCCCAAGCACAGCGCCCACCCGCACCACCACCAAGCCTCACCAGCCTCCTGCCCACCACCACACACCATGCCTGCGCCCGCAACCCACCACACCCGCCTGCGCCACGGCGCCCCGACGCTCCTGCTCCTCCTGACGGCTCTCGCCACCACCCTCGCCTGCCGCCACCTGCCTCCCTGCCACTCCACCTTCCCCTGGGACAGCCTCAACATCCTCCGGGACATGGCTCCCAGACCGCCACAGCCCTGCCAACACCAACAGGCGCCCTTCCCCTTCCCCGACACCCTCCTCCACAACAGCCACCCACAGCAAGCCGCCGCCACCGCCCGACACATCCTCGACAACCTCTTCGCCACCCTCAGCGCACAGAGCACCCCCCAACACTGGGACGACCAGGCACGCCATCGCCTCCTCAACAACCTCCACCGACACAGCCAGCAGCTCCAGCAATGCCTCACACCCAACGGCACGCTCTCCCAAGGACAAGGGCCCCGCAACCGCACGCTCACCATCAACAAATACTTCAGGCGCATCCACAACTTCCTCCACACCCACAACCACAGCGCCTGCGCCTGGGACCACGTCCGCCTCGAACTTCGCGCCTCTTTCCAGCGCCTCCACAACCTCACCCGCACCATGTGCAATTAGACCAACCGCCCCGACCAACCCGCGCGCACCCACGCGCCCCCACCACCACTTCTCCAACACCGACGCGGCCCCACCGCGGGCCTCCCGCCTCCCCTCACCCGTGCCAAGAGCCGCTGCAACAACGGCCCTGCGCCCTCAGCCTCCACTGACCCCCTCCCCTATTTATACAACTCCCTCTATTTATTTTCACAATGCCTTTTATCTATTTATTCACCTATTTATTCCACAGACAATAAAGACCTGTTGCAAAAACCGTGACAGTGCCTCGCCTCTCACAAGCACAGCAACCAGCCTTTGGCGTGGCGGGAAGCCACCTCCACTCAACACCTACTCCGCTCAACCCCTGCTCCAAACAGGGCTCCGCACATCCCGCGCCCACTCTTCTCTTTGCCGCCTCCCCAAGGAGCCGCTGCCCTCAACCTCCTGCCAAAACCTCCGCGCCAGGCTTTAGCCATCGTCATCACCATCGGCTCGGCGGCCCTCCCCCTCCTCAACACTGTCCACCTTCCACCCCGCTTCACATCAACTCACCATCAGATCCCCAGTCCTCACTACAAGGACAGCACGGACCTCTCGGAGCGGGTCCAGACCAGGGCTACAAACACCGTCACAGGGATGGAACACCTCTCCTGGGAGGGCAGGATGAGAGAGCTGGCGTTCCCCAGACGGGAGAAGGGAAGGCTCCGGCGAGACCTTCTCCCACCCTTTCAACGCTTCAAGGGCGCTTGGAAGAAACATGGGGACACGACTTTTTAGCAGGGCCTCTAGCGACAGGAGAGGGGGTAAACGGCTTTAAACACAGACAGAAGAGACCCAGACTAGACACAAGGAAGCCATCTTTTACCGTGAGGGGGCTCAAACGCTGGCACAGCTTGCCCACAAACGTCCTACACGCCCCGCCCCGGCAAACAGTCAAGGGCACGTCGGAGGGCGCTCTGGGCAACTGGATCCCCTTCAAAAAGGCCCTGCGCGGGGCCGGGGGGTTGCACCAGACGACCTTGAAAGCTCCCGCCCAACCCAAACCACTCAACCACTCTATCGCTTGCATCCGCCTGACTTCCGCTACTCTTCCCACCTCAGGCAGCTTTCAAGACAACGCTCGCCCTGCGCTGCTCCAAAACGCCTTGCACCACCAACTCTTCGAGGGCAACACGGACAAGGGACAGCCACGCACCTCCAACACCAGCCCACCTCCTGCAGTCACGGCCCCCAGGGGCGCCACATCACCACGCACCAGCCAGCACCCCAAGCACGGCACCCACCGACGCAACGTTAACTAACAAGACCATAACTCCCAGACCACCACCGCCTTCCCGCCACACCAACACACGCACACCGTGTCCCCCTCCCTCCAAAAGCCTTGACAAAACGCCTGACACAGTCTCTCGCACAAGCAGAACACCGTCCTTGTCCTTGCCCTTGCCCTTGCAAGGGACCCAAAAACCTCAGCGGCGGCACCCTCCACCTCCTCCTCCCCCTACAGCTCTACAACTACATCACCTGCCTCAGCTCCACCTCCACACGGACTCTTGCACGTCCCTCCTCCATCCAGCGGCACCGCGGCTCACGCCACCCCAAACGTCCCAACCCTTCCCTTACGGGGGACATCATCATCTTTGCTCTCCAGCCACCTCAGGCAAGGAGGCAGAGAAAACGCAACAAGACCCCTGCTACAGGGACACACGCATGGCACCACAGCCAGGGACCCAACGCAGCAGCAGCAGCAGCAGCAGCGGGAGGAGGAGAAAAACTCTTCCCTTTCTCCTCTTCCTTTTCCTCAAGCCTTGCCTCCCCATTCTCACCAGCTTCAAACACAGAGGCTGGGGCAGCTCCAGCCAGCAACACATCCAATGCTCAACTGCCTACGCCCAGAGCCACCTCCTCGCCAGCCACCGCCACCCCCAGGGGCCACCCTCGCTCCAGCCGGGGGCTCCCCAGCCTCTGACAAGTGACATCGCTTCACAACCCTGCCCAACACGAAAAGGAAAGGCCAGCTAAGATGAAAACAAAGGCGAGCCACAAGCGAAAGGAAAACACACCACAACCAACACCAAGGCATTAGACGGAAAAGACGCTCGCGCACCAGGGGAAACTTCAGCTGCAGAAAAGAGGCACCACAGCTCGCCCTGCAGGCAACAGGGAAACCCTAACACACCTCCCGCCACAGCTGCTGCCCGCAAGGGCTCTGCCCCACCGCTTTCGCATCCCCCCCTCAACCACTACAGCCAACCTCCCCACAACACACCACCAGCAAAGCACCGCCACCCCCCTCCCCACGCGCGGGGACACCCCAACAACGCACTTCCCCAAGACCACCACAGCCACCAGGCAAAAATGAAAACGACAGCCGGAAACTCGCTGCGACCAGAAAGCGAGGAAGCCGAAGCCGCGGCACCCCATAAAGCCCCACACCCGGCAGCACCCCAAGCACAGCGCCCACCCGCACCACCACCAAGCCTCACCAGCCTCCTGCCCACCACCACACACCATGCCTGCGCCCGCAACCCACCACACCCGCCTGCGCCACGGCGCCCCGACGCTCCTGCTCCTCCTGACGGCTCTCGCCACCACCCTCGCCTGCCGCCACCTGCCTCCCTGCCACTCCACCTTCCCCTGGGACAGCCTCAACATCCTCCGGGACATGGCTCCCAGACCGCCACAGCCCTGCCAACACCAACAGGCGCCCTTCCCCTTCCCCGACACCCTCCTCCACAACAGCCACCCACAGCAAGCCGCCGCCACCGCCCGACACATCCTCGACAACCTCTTCGCCACCCTCAGCGCACAGAGCACCCCCCAACACTGGGACGACCAGGCACGCCATCGCCTCCTCAACAACCTCCACCGACACAGCCAGCAGCTCCAGCAATGCCTCACACCCAACGGCACGCTCTCCCAAGGACAAGGGCCCCGCAACCGCACGCTCACCATCAACAAATACTTCAGGCGCATCCACAACTTCCTCCACACCCACAACCACAGCGCCTGCGCCTGGGACCACGTCCGCCTCGAACTTCGCGCCTCTTTCCAGCGCCTCCACAACCTCACCCGCACCATGTGCAATTAGACCAACCGCCCCGACCAACCCGCGCGCACCCACGCGCCCCCACCACCACTTCTCCAACACCGACGCGGCCCCACCGCGGGCCTCCCGCCTCCCCTCACCCGTGCCAAGAGCCGCTGCAACAACGGCCCTGCGCCCTCAGCCTCCACTGACCCCCTCCCCTATTTATACAACTCCCTCTATTTATTTTCACAATGCCTTTTATCTATTTATTCACCTATTTATTCCACAGACAATAAAGACCTGTTGCAAAAACCGTGACAGTGCCTCGCCTCTCACAAGCACAGCAACCAGCCTTTGGCGTGGCGGGAAGCCACCTCCACTCAACACCTACTCCGCTCAACCCCTGCTCCAAACAGGGCTCCGCACATCCCGCGCCCACTCTTCTCTTTGCCGCCTCCCCAAGGAGCCGCTGCCCTCAACCTCCTGCCAAAACCTCCGCGCCAGGCTTTAGCCATCGTCATCACCACCGGCTCGGCGGCCCTCCCCCTCCTCAACACTGTCCACCTTCCACCCCGCTTCACATCAACTCACCATCAGATCCCCAGTCCTCACTACAAGGACAGCACGGACCTCTCGGAGCGGGTCCAGACCAGGGCTACAAACACCGTCACAGGGATGGAACACCTCTCCTGGGAGGGCAGGATGAGAGAGCTGGCGTTCCCCAGACGGGAGAAGGGAAGGCTCCGGCGAGACCTTCTCCCACCCTTTCAACGCTTCAAGGGCGCTTGGAAGAAACATGGGGACACGACTTTTTAGCAGGGCCTCTAGCGACAGGAGAGGGGGTAAACGGCTTTAAACACAGACAGAAGAGACCCAGACTAGACACAAGGAAGCCATCTTTTACCGTGAGGGGGCTCAAACGCTGGCACAGCTTGCCCACAAACGTCCTACACGCCCCGCCCCGGCAAACAGTCAAGGGCACGTCGGAGGGCGCTCTGGGCAACAGGATCCCCTTCAAAAAGGCCCTGCGCGGGGCCGGGGGGTTGCACCAGACGACCTTGAAAGCTCCCGCCCAACCCAAACCACTCAACCACTCTATCGCTTGCATCCGCCTGACTTCCGCTACTCTTCCCACCTCAGGCAGCTTTCAAGACAACGCTCGCCCTGCGCTGCTCCAAAACGCCTTGCACCACCAACTCTTCGAGGGCAACACGGACAAGGGACAGCCACGCACCTCCAACACCAGCCCACCTCCTGCAGTCACGGCCCCCAGGGGCGCCACATCACCACGCACCAGCCAGCACCCCAAGCACGGCACCCACCGACGCAACGTTAACTAACAAGACCATAACTCCCAGACCACCACCGCCTTCCCGCCACACCAACACACGCACACCGTGTCCCCCTCCCTCCAAAAGCCTTGACAAAACGCCTGACACAGTCTCTCGCACAAGCAGAACACCGTCCTTGTCCTTGCCCTTGCCCTTGCAAGGGACCCAAAAACCTCAGCGGCGGCACCCTCCACCTCCTCCTCCCCCTACAGCTCTACAACTACATCACCTGCCTCAGCTCCACCTCCACACGGACTCTTGCACGTCCCTCCTCCATCCAGCGGCACCGCGGCTCACGCCACCCCAAACGTCCCAACCCTTCCCTTACGGGGGACATCATCATCTTTGCTCTCCAGCCACCTCAGGCAAGGAGGCAGAGAAAACGCAACAAGACCCCTGCTACAGGGACACACGCATGGCACCACAGCCAGGGACCCAACGCAGCAGCAGCAGCAGCAGCGGGAGGAGGAGAAAAACTCTTCCCTTTCTCCTCTTCCTTTTCCTCAAGCCTTGCCTCCCCATTCTCACCAGCTTCAAACACAGAGGCTAGGGCAGCTCCAGCCAGCAACACATCCAATGCTCAACTGCCTACGCCCAGAGCCACCTCCTCGCCAGCCACCGCCACCCCCAGGGGCCACCCTCGCTCCAGCCGGGGGCTCCCCAGCCTCTGACAAGTGACATCGCTTCACAACCCTGCCCAACACGAAAAGGAAAGGCCAGCTAAGATGAAAACAAAGGCGAGCCACAAGCGAAAGGAAAACACACCACAACCAACACCAAGGCATTAGACGGAAAAGACGCTCGCGCACCAGGGGAAACTTCAGCTGCAGAAAAGAGGCACCACAGCTCGCCCTGCAGGCAACAGGGAAACCCTAACACACCTCCCGCCACAGCTGCTGCCCGCAAGGGCTCTGCCCCACCGCTTTCGCATCCCCCCCTCAACCACTACAGCCAACCTCCCCACAACACACCACCAGCAAAGCACCGCCACCCCCCTCCCCACGCGCGGGGACACCCCAACAACGCACTTCCCCAAGACCACCACAGCCACCAGGCAAAAATGAAAACGACAGCCGGAAACTCGCTGCGACCAGAAAGCGAGGAAGCCGAAGCCGCGGCACCCCATAAAGCCCCACACCCGGCAGCACCCCAAGCACAGCGCCCACCCGCACCACCACCAAGCCTCACCAGCCTCCTGCCCACCACCACACACCATGCCTGCGCCCGCAACCCACCACACCCGCCTGCGCCACGGCGCCCCGACGCTCCTGCTCCTCCTGACGGCTCTCGCCACCACCCTCGCCTGCCGCCACCTGCCTCCCTGCCACTCCACCTTCCCCTGGGACAGCCTCAACATCCTCCGGGACATGGCTCCCAGACCGCCACAGCCCTGCCAACACCAACAGGCGCCCTTCCCCTTCCCCGACACCCTCCTCCACAACAGCCACCCACAGCAAGCCGCCGCCACCGCCCGACACATCCTCGACAACCTCTTCGCCACCCTCAGCGCACAGAGCACCCCCCAACACTGGGACGACCAGGCACGCCATCGCCTCCTCAACAACCTCCACCGACACAGCCAGCAGCTCCAGCAATGCCTCACACCCAACGGCACGCTCTCCCAAGGACAAGGGCCCCGCAACCGCACGCTCACCATCAACAAATACTTCAGGCGCATCCACAACTTCCTCCACACCCACAACCACAGCGCCTGCGCCTGGGACCACGTCCGCCTCGAACTTCGCGCCTCTTTCCAGCGCCTCCACAACCTCACCCGCACCATGTGCAATTAGACCAACCGCCCCGACCAACCCGCGCGCACCCACGCGCCCCCACCACCACTTCTCCAACACCGACGCGGCCCCACCGCGGGCCTCCCGCCTCCCCTCACCCGTGCCAAGAGCCGCTGCAACAACGGCCCTGCGCCCTCAGCCTCCACTGACCCCCTCCCCTATTTATACAACTCCCTCTATTTATTTTCACAATGCCTTTTATCTATTTATTCACCTATTTATTCCACAGACAATAAAGACCTGTTGCAAAAACCGTGACAGTGCCTCGCCTCTCACAAGCACAGCAACCAGCCTTTGGCGTGGCGGGAAGCCACCTCCACTCAACACCTACTCCGCTCAACCCCTGCTCCAAACAGGGCTCCGCACATCCCGCGCCCACTCTTCTCTTTGCCGCCTCCCCAAGGAGCCGCTGCCCTCAACCTCCTGCCAAAACCTCCGCGCCAGGCTTTAGCCATCGTCATCACCACCGGCTCGGCGGCCCTCCCCCTCCTCAACACTGTCCACCTTCCACCCCGCTTCACATCAACTCACCATCAGATCCCCAGTCCTCACTACAAGGACAGCACGGACCTCTCGGAGCGGGTCCAGACCAGGGCTACAAACACCGTCACAGGGATGGAACACCTCTCCTGGGAGGGCAGGATGAGAGAGCTGGCGTTCCCCAGACGGGAGAAGGGAAGGCTCCGGCGAGACCTTCTCCCACCCTTTCAACGCTTCAAGGGCGCTTGGAAGAAACATGGGGACACGACTTTTTAGCAGGGCCTCTAGCGACAGGAGAGGGGGTAAACGGCTTTAAACACAGACAGAAGAGACCCAGACTAGACACAAGGAAGCCATCTTTTACCGTGAGGGGGCTCAAACGCTGGCACAGCTTGCCCACAAACGTCCTACACGCCCCGTCCCGGCAAACAGTCAAGGGCACGTCGGAGGGCGCTCTGGGCAACTGGATCCCCTTCAAAAAGGCCCTGCGCGGGGCCGGGGGGTTGCACCAGACGACCTTGAAAGCTCCCGCCCAACCCAAACCACTCAACCACTCTATCGCTTGCATCCGCCTGACTTCCGCTACTCTTCCCACCTCAGGCAGCTTTCAAGACAACGCTCGCCCTGCGCTGCTCCAAAACGCCTTGCACCACCAACTCTTCGAGGGCAACACGGACAAGGGACAGCCACGCACCTCCAACACCAGCCCACCTCCTGCAGTCACGGCCCCCAGGGGCGCCACATCACCACGCACCAGCCAGCACCCCAAGCACGGCACCCACCGACACAACGTTAACTAACAAGACCATAACTCCCAGACCACCACCGCCTTCCCGCCACACCAACACACGCACACCGTGTCCCCCTCCCTCCAAAAGCCTTGACAAAACGCCTGACACAGTCTCTCGCACAAGCAGAACACCGTCCTTGTCCTTGCCCTTGCCCTTGCAAGGGACCCAAAAACCTCAGCGGCGGCACCCTCCACCTCCTCCTCCCCCTACAGCTCTACAACTACATCACCTGCCTCAGCTCCACCTCCACACGGACTCTTGCACGTCCCTCCTCCATCCAGCGGCACCGCGGCTCACGCCACCCCAAACGTCCCAACCCTTCCCTTACGGGGGACATCATCATCTTTGCTCTCCAGCCACCTCAGGCAAGGAGGCAGAGAAAACGCAACAAGACCCCTGCTACAGGGACACACGCATGGCACCACAGCCAGGGACCCAACGCAGCAGCAGCAGCAGCAGCGGGAGGAGGAGAAAAACTCTTCCCTTTCTCCTCTTCCTTTTCCTCAAGCCTTGCCTCCCCATTCTCACCAGCTTCAAACACAGAGGCTGGGGCAGCTCCAGCCAGCAACACATCCAATGCTCAACTGCCTACGCCCAGAGCCACCTCCTCGCCAGCCACCGCCACCCCCAGGGGCCACCCTCGCTCCAGCCGGGGGCTCCCCAGCCTCTGACAAGTGACATCGCTTCACAACCCTGCCCAACACGAAAAGGAAAGGCCAGCTAAGATGAAAACAAAGGCGAGCCACAAGCGAAAGGAAAACACACCACAACCAACACCAGGGCATTAGACGGAAAAGACGCTCGCGCACCAGGGGAAACTTCAGCTGCAGAAAAGAGGCACCACAGCTCGCCCTGCAGGCAACAGGGAAACCCTAACACACCTCCCGCCACAGCTGCTGCCCGCAAGGGCTCTGCCCCACCGCTTTCGCATCCCCCCCTCAACCACTACAGCCAACCTCCCCACAACACACCACCAGCAAAGCACCGCCACCCCCCTCCCCACGCGCGGGGACACCCCAACAACGCACTTCCCCAAGACCACCACAGCCACCAGGCAAAAATGAAAACGACAGCCGGAAACTCGCTGCGACCAGAAAGCGAGGAAGCCGAAGCCGCGGCACCCCATAAAGCCCCACACCCGGCAGCACCCCAAGCACAGCGCCCACCCGCACCACCACCAAGCCTCACCAGCCTCCTGCCCACCACCACACACCATGCCTGCGCCCGCAACCCACCACACCCGCCTGCGCCACGGCGCCCCGACGCTCCTGCTCCTCCTGACGGCTCTCGCCACCACCCTCGCCTGCCGCCACCTGCCTCCCTGCCACTCCACCTTCCCCTGGGACAGCCTCAACATCCTCCGGGATATGGCTCCCAGACCGCCACAGCCCTGCCAACACCAACAGGCGCCCTTCCCCTTCCCCGACACCCTCCTCCACAACAGCCACCCACAGCAAGCCGCCGCCACCGCCCGACACATCCTCGACAACCTCTTCGCCACCCTCAGCGCACAGAGCACCCCCCAACACTGGGACGACCAAGCACGCCATCGCCTCCTCAACAACCTCCACCGACACAGCCAGCAGCTCCAGCAATGCCTCACACCCAACGGCACGCTCTCCCAAGGACAAGGGCCCCGCAACCGCACGCTCACCATCAACAAATACTTCAGGCGCATCCACAACTTCCTCCACACCCACAACCACAGCGCCTGCGCCTGGGACCACGTCCGCCTCGAACTTCGCGCCTCTTTCCAGCGCCTCCACAACCTCACCCGCACCATGTGCAATTAGACCAACCGCCCCGACCAACCCGCGCGCACCCACGCGCCCCCACCACCACTTCTCCAACACCGACGCGGCCCCACCGCGGGCCTCCCGCCTCCCCTCACCCGTGCCAAGAGCCGCTGCAACAACGGCCCTGCGCCCTCAGCCTCCACTGACCCCCTCCCCTATTTATACAACTCCCTCTATTTATTTTCACAATGCCTTTTATCTATTTATTCACCTATTTATTCCACAGACAATAAAGACCTGTTGCAAAAACCGTGACAGTGCCTCGCCTCTCACAAGCACAGCAACCAGCCTTTGGCGTGGCGGGAAGCCACCTCCACTCAACACCTACTCCGCTCAACCCCTGCTCCAAACAGGGCTCCGCACATCCCGCGCCCACTCTTCTCTTTGCCGCCTCCCCAAGGAGCCGCTGCCCTCAACCTCCTGCCAAAACCTCCGCGCCAGGCTTTAGCCATCGTCATCACCATCGGCTCGGCGGCCCTCCCCCTCCTCAACACTGTCCACCTTCCACCCCGCTTCACATCAACTCACCATCAGATCCCCAGTCCTCACTACAAGGACAGCACGGACCTCTCGGAGCGGGTCCAGACCAGGGCTACAAACACCGTCACAGGGATGGAACACCTCTCCTGGGAGGGCAGGATGAGAGAGCTGGCGTTCCCCAGACGGGAGAAGGGAAGGCTCCGGCGAGACCTTCTCCCACCCTTTCAACGCTTCAAGGGCGCTTGGAAGAAACATGGGGACACGACTTTTTAGCAGGGCCTCTAGCGACAGGAGAGGGGGTAAACGGCTTTAAACACAGACAGAAGAGACCCAGACTAGACACAAGGAAGCCATCTTTTACCGTGAGGGGGCTCAAACGCTGGCACAGCTTGCCCACAAACGTCCTACACGCCCCGCCCCGGCAAACAGTCAAGGGCACGTCGGAGGGCGCTCTGGGCAACAGGATCCCCTTCAAAAAGGCCCTGCGCGGGGCCGGGGGGTTGCACCAGACGACCTTGAAAGCTCCCGCCCAACCCAAACCACTCAACCACTCTATCGCTTGCATCCGCCTGACTTCCGCTACTCTTCCCACCTCAGGCAGCTTTCAAGACAACGCTCGCCCTGCGCTGCTCCAAAACGCCTTGCACCACCAACTCTTCGAGGGCAACACGGACAAGGGACAGCCACGCACCTCCAACACCAGCCCACCTCCTGCAGTCACGGCCCCCAGGGGCGCCACATCACCACGCACCAGCCAGCACCCCAAGCACGGCACCCACCGACACAACGTTAACTAACAAGACCATAACTCCCAGACCACCACCGCCTTCCCGCCACACCAACACACGCACACCGTGTCCCCCTCCCTCCAAAAGCCTTGACAAAACGCCTGACACAGTCTCTCGCACAAGCAGAACACCGTCCTTGTCCTTGCCCTTGCCAGGGACCCAAAAACCTCAGCGGCGGCACCCTCCACCTCCTCCTCCCCCTACAGCTCTACAACTACATCACCTGCCTCAGCTCCACCTCCACACGGACTCTTGCACGTCCCTCCTCCATCCAGCGGCACCGCGGCTCACGCCACCCCAAACGTCCCAACCCTTCCCTTATGGGGGACATCATCATCTTTGCTCTCCAGCCACCTCAGGCAAGGAGGCAGAGAAAACGCAACAAGACCCCTGCTACAGGGACACACGCATGGCACCACAGCCAGGGACCCAACGCAGCAGCAGCAGCAGCAGCGGGAGGAGGAGAAAAACTCTTCCCTTTCTCCTCTTCCTTTTCCTCAAGCCTTGCCTCCCCATTCTCACCAGCTTCAAACACAGAGGCTGGGGCAGCTCCAGCCAGCAACACATCCAATGCTCAACTGCCTACGCCCAGAGCCACCTCCTCGCCAGCCACCGCCACCCCCAGGGGCCACCCTCGCTCCAGCCGGGGGCTCCCCAGCCTCTGACAAGTGACATCGCTTCACAACCCTGCCCAACACGAAAAGGAAAGGCCAGCTAAGATGAAAACAAAGGCGAGCCACAAGCGAAAGGAAAACACACCACAACCAACACCAGGGCATTAGACGGAAAAGACGCTCGCGCACCAGGGGAAACTTCAGCTGCAGAAAAGAGGCACCACAGCTCGCCCTGCAGGCAACAGGGAAACCCTAACACACCTCCCGCCACAGCTGCTGCCCGCAAGGGCTCTGCCCCACCGCTTTCGCATCCCCCCCTCAACCACTACAGCCAACCTCCCCACAACACACCACCAGCAAAGCACCGCCACCCCCCTCCCCACGCGCGAGGACACCCCAACAACGCACTTCCCCAAGACCACCACAGCCACCAGGCAAAAATGAAAACGACAGCCGGAAACTCGCTGCGACCAGAAAGCGAGGAAGCCGAAGCCGCGGCACCCCATAAAGCCCCACACCCGGCAGCACCCCAAGCACAGCGCCCACCCGCACCACCACCAAGCCTCACCAGCCTCCTGCCCACCACCACACACCATGCCTGCGCCCGCAACCCACCACACCCGCCTGCGCCACGGCGCCCCGACGCTCCTGCTCCTCCTGACGGCTCTCGCCACCACCCTCGCCTGCCGCCACCTGCCTCCCTGCCACTCCACCTTCCCCTGGGACAGCCTCAACATCCTCCGGGATATGGCTCCCAGACCGCCACAGCCCTGCCAACACCAACAGGCGCCCTTCCCCTTCCCCGACACCCTCCTCCACAACAGCCACCCACAGCAAGCCGCCGCCACCGCCCGACACATCCTCGACAACCTCTTCGCCACCCTCAGCGCACAGAGCACCCCCCAACACTGGGACGACCAGGCACGCCATCGCCTCCTCAACAACCTCCACCGACACAGCCAGCAGCTCCAGCAATGCCTCACACCCAACGGCACGCTCTCCCAAGGACAAGGGCCCCGCAACCGCACGCTCACCATCAACAAATACTTCAGGCGCATCCACAACTTCCTCCACACCCACAACCACAGCGCCTGCGCCTGGGACCACGTCCGCCTCGAACTTCGCGCCTCTTTCCAGCGCCTCCACAACCTCACCCGCACCATGTGCAATTAGACCAACCGCCCCGACCAACCCGCGCGCACCCACGCGCCCCCACCACCACTTCTCCAACACCGACGCGGCCCCACCGCGGGCCTCCCGCCTCCCCTCACCCGTGCCAAGAGCCGCTGCAACAACGGCCCTGCGCCCTCAGCCTCCACTGACCCCCTCCCCTATTTATACAACTCCCTCTATTTATTTTCACAATGCCTTTTATCTATTTATTCACCTATTTATTCCACAGACAATAAAGACCTGTTGCAAAAACCGTGACAGTGCCTCGCCTCTCACAAGCACAGCAACCAGCCTTTGGCGTGGCGGGAAGCCACCTCCACTCAACACCTACTCCGCTCAACCCCTGCTCCAAACAGGGCTCCGCACATCCCGCGCCCACTCTTCTCTTTGCCGCCTCCCCAAGGAGCCGCTGCCCTCAACCTCCTGCCAAAACCTCCGCGCCAGGCTTTAGCTATCGTCATCACCATCGGCTCGGCGGCCCTCCCCCTCCTCAACACTGTCCACCTTCCACCCCGCTTCACATCAACTCACCATCAGATCCCCAGTCCTCACTACAAGGACAGCACGGACCTCTCGGAGCGGGTCCAGACCAGGGCTACAAACACCGTCACAGGGATGGAACACCTCTCCTGGGAGGGCAGGATGAGAGAGCTGGCGTTCCCCAGACGGGAGAAGGGAAGGCTCCGGCGAGACCTTCTCCCACCCTTTCAACGCTTCAAGGGCGCTTGGAAGAAACATGGGGACACGACTTTTTAGCAGGGCCTCTAGCGACAGGAGAGGGGGTAAACGGCTTTAAACACAGACAGAAGAGACCCAGACTAGACACAAGGAAGCCATCTTTTACCGTGAGGGGGCTCAAACGCTGGCACAGCTTGCCCACAAACGTCCTACACGCCCCGCCCCGGCAAACAGTCAAGGGCACGTCGGAGGGCGCTCTGGGCAACTGTATCCCCTTCAAAAAGGCCCTGCGCGGGGCCGGGGGGTTGCACCAGACGACCTTGAAAGCTCCCGCCCAACCCAAACCACTCAACCACTCTATCGCTTGCATCCGCCTGACTTCCGCTACTCTTCCCACCTCAGGCAGCTTTCAAGACAACGCTCGCCCTGCGCTGCTCCAAAACGCCTTGCACCACCAACTCTTCGAGGGCAACACGGACAAGGGACAGCCACGCACCTCCAACACCAGCCCACCTCCTGCAGTCACGGCCCCCAGGGGCGCCACATCACCACGCACCAGCCAGCACCCCAAGCACGGCACCCACCGACACAACGTTAACTAACAAGACCATAACTCCCAGACCACCACCGCCTTCCCGCCACACCAACACACGCACACCGTGTCCCCCTCCCTCCAAAAGCCTTGACAAAACGCCTGACACAGTCTCTCGCACAAGCAGAACACCGTCCTTGTCCTTGCCCTTGCCAGGGACCCAAAAACCTCAGCGGCGGCACCCTCCACCTCCTCCTCCCCCTACAGCTCTACAACTACATCACCTGCCTCAGCTCCACCTCCACACGGACTCTTGCACGTCCCTCCTCCATCCAGCGGCACCGCGGCTCACGCCACCCCAAACGTCCCAACCCTTCCCTTACGGGGGACATCATCATCTTTGCTCTCCAGCCACCTCAGGCAAGGAGGCAGAGAAAACGCAACAAGACCCCTGCTACAGGGACACACGCATGGCACCACAGCCAGGGACCCAACGCAGCAGCAGCAGCAGCAGCAGCGGGAGGAGGAGAAAAACTCTTCCCTTTCTCCTCTTCCTTTTCCTCAAGCCTTGCCTCCCCATTCTCACCAGCTTCAAACACAGAGGCTGGGGCAGCTCCAGCCAGCAACACATCCAATGCTCAACTGCCTACGCCCAGAGCCACCTCCTCGCCAGCCACCGCCACCCCCAGGGGCCACCCTCGCTCCAGCCGGGGGCTCCCCAGCCTCTGACAAGTGACATCGCTTCACAACCCTGCCCAACACGAAAAGGAAAGGCCAGCTAAGATGAAAACAAAGGCGAGCCACAAGCGAAAGGAAAACACACCACAACCAACACCAGGGCATTAGACGGAAAAGACGCTCGCGCACCAGGGGAAACTTCAGCTGCAGAAAAGAGGCACCACAGCTCGCCCTGCAGGCAACAGGGAAACCCTAACACACCTCCCGCCACAGCTGCTGCCCGCAAGGGCTCTGCCCCACCGCTTTCGCATCCCCCCCTCAACCACTACAGCCAACCTCCCCACAACACACCACCAGCAAAGCACCGCCACCCCCCTCCCCACGCGCGGGGACACCCCAACAACGCACTTCCCCAAGACCACCACAGCCACCAGGCAAAAATGAAAACGACAGCCGGAAACTCGCTGCGACCAGAAAGCGAGGAAGCCGAAGCCACGGCACCCCATAAAGCCCCACACCCGGCAGCACCCCAAGCACAGCGCCCACCCGCACCACCACCAAGCCTCACCAGCCTCCTGCCCACCACCACACACCATGCCTGCGCCCGCAACCCACCACACCCGCCTGCGCCACGGCGCCCCGACGCTCCTGCTCCTCCTGACGGCTCTCGCCACCACCCTCGCCTGCCGCCACCTGCCTCCCTGCCACTCCACCTTCCCCTGGGACAGCCTCAACATCCTCCGGGACATGGCTCCCAGACCGCCACAGCCCTGCCAACACCAACAGGCGCCCTTCCCCTTCCCCGACACCCTCCTCCACAACAGCCACCCACAGCAAGCCGCCGCCACCGCCCGACACATCCTCGACAACCTCTTCGCCACCCTCAGCGCACAGAGCACCCCCCAACACTGGGATGACCAGGCACGCCATCGCCTCCTCAACAACCTCCACCGACACAGCCAGCAGCTCCAGCAATGCCTCACACCCAACGGCACGCTCTCCCAAGGACAAGGGCCCCGCAACCGCACGCTCACCATCAACAAATACTTCAGGCGCATCCACAACTTCCTCCACACCCACAACCACAGCGCCTGCGCCTGGGACCACGTCCGCCTCGAACTTCGCGCCTCTTTCCAGCGCCTCCACAACCTCACCCGCACCATGTGCAATTAGACCAACCGCCCCGACCAACCCGCGCGCACCCACGCGCCCCCACCACCACTTCTCCAACACCGACGCGGCCCCACCGCGGGCCTCCCGCCTCCCCTCACCCGTGCCAAGAGCCGCTGCAACAACGGCCCTGCGCCCTCAGCCTCCACTGACCCCCTCCCCTATTTATACAACTCCCTCTATTTATTTTCACAATGCCTTTTATCTATTTATTCACCTATTTATTCCACAGACAATAAAGACCTGTTGCAAAAACCGTGACAGTGCCTCGCCTCTCACAAGCACAGCAACCAGCCTTTGGCGTGGCGGGAAGCCACCTCCACTCAACACCTACTCCGCTCAACCCCTGCTCCAAACAGGGCTCCGCACATCCCGCGCCCACTCTTCTCTTTGCCGCCTCCCCAAGGAGCCGCTGCCCTCAACCTCCTGCCAAAACCTCCGCGCCAGGCTTTAGCCATCGTCATCACCATCGGCTCGGCGGCCCTCCCCCTCCTCAACACTGTCCACCTTCCACCCCGCTTCACATCAACTCACCATCAGATCCCCAGTCCTCACTACAAGGACAGCACGGACCTCTCGGAGCGGGTCCAGACCAGGGCTACAAACACCGTCACAGGGATGGAACACCTCTCCTGGGAGGGCAGGATGAGAGAGCTGGCGTTCCCCAGACGGGAGAAGGGAAGGCTCCGGCGAGACCTTCTCCCACCCTTTCAACGCTTCAAGGGCGCTTGGAAGAAACATGGGGACACGACTTTTTAGCAGGGCCTCTAGCGACAGGAGAGGGGGTAAACGGCTTTAAACACAGACAGAAGAGACCCAGACTAGACACAAGGAAGCCATCTTTTACCGTGAGGGGGCTCAAACGCTGGCACAGCTTGCCCACAAACGTCCTACACGCCCCGCCCCGGCAAACAGTCAAGGGCACGTCGGAGGGCGCTCTGGGCAACTGGATCCCCTTCAAAAAGGCCCTGCGCGGGGCCGGGGGGTTGCACCAGACGACCTTGAAAGCTCCCGCCCAACCCAAACCACTCAACCACTCTATCGCTTGCATCCGCCTGACTTCCGCTACTCTTCCCACCTCAGGCAGCTTTCAAGACAACGCTCGCCCTGCGCTGCTCCAAAACGCCTTGCACCACCAACTCTTCGAGGGCAACACGGACAAGGGACAGCCACGCACCTCCAACACCAGCCCACCTCCTGCAGTCACGGCCCCCAGGGGCGCCACATCACCACGCACCAGCCAGCACCCCAAGCACGGCACCCACCGACACAACGTTAACTAACAAGACCATAACTCCCAGACCACCACCGCCTTCCCGCCACACCAACACACGCACACCGTGTCCCCCTCCCTCCAAAAGCCTTGACAAAACGCCTGACACAGTCTCTCGCACAAGCAGAACACCGTCCTTGTCCTTGCCCTTGCCCTTGCAAGGGACCCAAAAACCTCAGCGGCGGCACCCTCCACCTCCTCCTCCCCCTACAGCTCTACAACTACATCACCTGCCTCAGCTCCACCTCCACACGGACTCTTGCACGTCCCTCCTCCATCCAGCGGCACCGCGGCTCACGCCACCCCAAACGTCCCAACCCTTCCCTTACGGGGGACATCATCATCTTTGCTCTCCAGCCACCTCAGGCAAGGAGGCAGAGAAAACGCAACAAGACCCCTGCTACAGGGACACACGCATGGCACCACAGCCAGGGACCCAACGCAGCAGCAGCAGCAGCAGCGGGAGGAGGAGAAAAACTC
Source organism: Larus michahellis (assembly GCF_964199755.1). Taxonomy (NCBI): domain Eukaryota; kingdom Metazoa; phylum Chordata; class Aves; order Charadriiformes; family Laridae; genus Larus; species Larus michahellis. The sequence goes on from NC_133930.1 coordinate 10,095,077, forward strand.
TTCCCTTTCTCCTCTTCCTTTTCCTCAAGCCTTGCCTCCCCATTCTCACCAGCTTCAAACACAGAGGCTGGGGCAGCTCCAGCCAGCAACACATCCAATGCTCAACTGCCTACGCCCAGAGCCACCTCCTCGCCAGCCACCGCCACCCCCAGGGGCCACCCTCGCTCCAGCCGGGGGCTCCCCAGCCTCTGACAAGTGACATCGCTTCACAACCCTGCCCAACACGAAAAGGAAAGGCCAGCTAAGATGAAAACAAAGGCGAGCCACAAGCGAAAGGAAAACACACCACAACCAACACCAGGGCATTAGACGGAAAAGACGCTCGCGCACCAGGGGAAACTTCAGCTGCAGAAAAGAGGCACCACAGCTCGCCCTGCAGGCAACAGGGAAACCCTAACACACCTCCCGCCACAGCTGCTGCCCGCAAGGGCTCTGCCCCACCACTTTCGCATCCCCCCCTCAACCACTACAGCCAACCTCCCCACAACACACCACCAGCAAAGCACCGCCACCCCCCTCCCCACGCGCGAGGACACCCCAACAACGCACTTCCCCAAGACCACCACAGCCACCAGGCAAAAATGAAAACGACAGCCGGAAACTCGCTGCGACCAGAAAGCGAGGAAGCCGAAGCCGCGGCACCCCATAAAGCCCCACACCCGGCAGCACCCCAAGCACAGCGCCCACCCGCACCACCACCAAGCCTCACCAGCCTCCTGCCCACCACCACACACCATGCCTGCGCCCGCAACCCACCACACCCGCCTGCGCCACGGCGCCCCGACGCTCCTGCTCCTCCTGACGGCTCTCGCCACCACCCTCGCCTGCCGCCACCTGCCTCCCTGCCACTCCACCTTCCCCTGGGACAGCCTCAACATCCTCCGGGATATGGCTCCCAGACCGCCACAGCCCTGCCAACACCAACAGGCGCCCTTCCCCTTCCCCGACACCCTCCTCCACAACAGCCACCCACAGCAAGCCGCCGCCACCGCCCGACACATCCTCGACAACCTCTTCGCCACCCTCAGCGCACAGAGCACCCCCCAACACTGGGACGACCAGGCACGCCATCGCCTCCTCAACAACCTCCACCGACACAGCCAGCAGCTCCAGCAATGCCTCACACCCAACGGCACGCTCTCCCAAGGACAAGGGCCCCGCAACCGCACGCTCACCATCAACAAATACTTCAGGCGCATCCACAACTTCCTCCACACCCACAACCACAGCGCCTGCGCCTGGGACCACGTCCGCCTCGAACTTCGCGCCTCTTTCCAGCGCCTCCACAACCTCACCCGCACCATGTGCAATTAGACCAACCGCCCCGACCAACCCGCGCGCACCCACGCGCCCCCACCACCACTTCTCCAACACCGACGCGGCCCCACCGCGGGCCTCCCGCCTCCCCTCACCCGTGCCAAGAGCCGCTGCAACAACGGCCCTGCGCCCTCAGCCTCCACTGACCCCCTCCCCTATTTATACAACTCCCTCTATTTATTTTCACAATGCCTTTTATCTATTTATTCACCTATTTATTCCACAGACAATAAAGACCTGTTGCAAAAACCGTGACAGTGCCTCGCCTCTCACAAGCACAGCAACCAGCCTTTGGCGTGGCGGGAAGCCACCTCCACTCAACACCTACTCCGCTCAACCCCTGCTCCAAACAGGGCTCCGCACATCCCGCGCCCACTCTTCTCTTTGCCGCCTCCCCAAGGAGCCGCTGCCCTCAACCTCCTGCCAAAACCTCCGCGCCAGGCTTTAGCTATCGTCATCACCATCGGCTCGGCGGCCCTCCCCCTCCTCAACACTGTCCACCTTCCACCCCGCTTCACATCAACTCACCATCAGATCCCCAGTCCTCACTACAAGGACAGCACGGACCTCTCGGAGCGGGTCCAGACCAGGGCTACAAACACCGTCACAGGGATGGAACACCTCTCCTGGGAGGGCAGGATGAGAGAGCTGGCGTTCCCCAGACGGGAGAAGGGAAGGCTCCGGCGAGACCTTCTCCCACCCTTTCAACGCTTCAAGGGCGCTTGGAAGAAACATGGGGACACGACTTTTTAGCAGGGCCTCTAGCGACAGGAGAGGGGGTAAACGGCTTTAAACACAGACAGAAGAGACCCAGACTAGACACAAGGAAGCCATCTTTTACCGTGAGGGGGCTCAAACGCTGGCACAGCTTGCCCACAAACGTCCTACACGCCCCGCCCCGGCAAACAGTCAAGGGCACGTCGGAGGGCGCTCTGGGCAACTGGATCCCCTTCAAAAAGGCCCTGCGCGGGGCCGGGGGGTTGCACCAGACGACCTTGAAAGCTCCCGCCCAACCCAAACCACTCAACCACTCTATCGCTTGCATCCGCCTGACTTCCGCTACTCTTCCCACCTCAGGCAGCTTTCAAGACAACGCTCGCCCTGCGCTGCTCCAAAACGCCTTGCACCACCAACTCTTCGAGGGCAACACGGACAAGGGACAGCCACGCACCTCCAACACCAGCCCACCTCCTGCAGTCACGGCCCCCAGGGGCGCCACATCACCACGCACCAGCCAGCACCCCAAGCACGGCACCCACCGACACAACGTTAACTAACAAGACCATAACTCCCAGACCACCACCGCCTTCCCGCCACACCAACACACGCACACCGTGTCCCCCTCCCTCCAAAAGCCTTGACAAAACGCCTGACACAGTCTCTCGCACAAGCAGAACACCGTCCTTGTCCTTGCCCTTGCCAGGGACCCAAAAACCTCAGCGGCGGCACCCTCCACCTCCTCCTCCCCCTACAGCTCTACAACTACATCACCTGCCTCAGCTCCACCTCCACACGGACTCTTGCACGTCCCTCCTCCATCCAGCGGCACCGCGGCTCACGCCACCCCAAACGTCCCAACCCTTCCCTTACGGGGGACATCATCATCTTTGCTCTCCAGCCACCTCAGGCAAGGAGGCAGAGAAAACGCAACAAGACCCCTGCTACAGGGACACACGCATGGCACCACAGCCAGGGACCCAACGCAGCAGCAGCAGCAGCAGCAGCAGCGGGAGGAGGAGAAAAACTCTTCCCTTTCTCCTCTTCCTTTTCCTCAAGCCTTGCCTCCCCATTCTCACCAGCTTCAAACACAGAGGCTGGGGCAGCTCCAGCCAGCAACACATCCAATGCTCAACTGCCTACGCCCAGAGCCACCTCCTCGCCAGCCACCGCCACCCCCAGGGGCCACCCTCGCTCCAGCCGGGGGCTCCCCAGCCTCTGACAAGTGACATCGCTTCACAACCCTGCCCAACACGAAAAGGAAAGGCCAGCTAAGATGAAAACAAAGGCGAGCCACAAGCGAAAGGAAAACACACCACAACCAACACCAGGGCATTAGACGGAAAAGACGCTCGCGCACCAGGGGAAACTTCAGCTGCAGAAAAGAGGCACCACAGCTCGCCCTGCAGGCAACAGGGAAACCCTAACACACCTCCCGCCACAGCTGCTGCCCGCAAGGGCTCTGCCCCACCGCTTTCGCATCCCCCCCTCAACCACTACAGCCAACCTCCCCACAACACACCACCAGCAAAGCACCGCCACCCCCCTCCCCACGCGCGGGGACACCCCAACAACGCACTTCCCCAAGACCACCACAGCCACCAGGCAAAAATGAAAACGACAGCCGGAAACTCGCTGCGACCAGAAAGCGAGGAAGCCGAAGCCACGGCACCCCATAAAGCCCCACACCCGGCAGCACCCCAAGCACAGCGCCCACCCGCACCACCACCAAGCCTCACCAGCCTCCTGCCCACCACCACACACCATGCCTGCGCCCGCAACCCACCACACCCGCCTGCGCCACGGCGCCCCGACGCTCCTGCTCCTCCTGACGGCTCTCGCCACCACCCTCGCCTGCCGCCACCTGCCTCCCTGCCACTCCACCTTCCCCTGGGACAGCCTCAACATCCTCCGGGACATGGCTCCCAGACCGCCACAGCCCTGCCAACACCAACAGGCGCCCTTCCCCTTCCCCGACACCCTCCTCCACAACAGCCACCCACAGCAAGCCGCCGCCACCGCCCGACACATCCTCGACAACCTCTTCGCCACCCTCAGCGCACAGAGCACCCCCCAACACTGGGACGACCAGGCACGCCATCGCCTCCTCAACAACCTCCACCGACACAGCCAGCAGCTCCAGCAATGCCTCACACCCAACGGCACGCTCTCCCAAGGACAAGGGCCCCGCAACCGCACGCTCACCATCAACAAATACTTCAGGCGCATCCACAACTTCCTCCACACCCACAACCACAGCGCCTGCGCCTGGGACCACGTCCGCCTCGAAGTTCGCGCCTCTTTCCAGCGCCTCCACAACCTCACCCGCACCATGTGCAATTAGACCAACCGCCCCGACCAACCCGCGCGCACCCACGCGCCCCCACCACCACTTCTCCAACACCGACGCGGCCCCACCGCGGGCCTCCCGCCTCCCCTCACCCGTGCCAAGAGCCGCTGCAACAACGGCCCTGCGCCCTCAGCCTCCACTGACCCCCTCCCCTATTTATACAACTCCCTCTATTTATTTTCACAATGCCTTTTATCTATTTATTCACCTATTTATTCCACAGACAATAAAGACCTGTTGCAAAAACCGTGACAGTGCCTCGCCTCTCACAAGCACAGCAACCAGCCTTTGGCGCGGCGGGAAGCCACCTCCACTCAACACCTACTCCGCTCAACCCCTGCTCCAAACAGGGCTCCGCACATCCCGCGCCCACTCTTCTCTTTGCCGCCTCCCCAAGGAGCCGCTACCCTCAACCTCCTGCCAAAACCTCCGCGCCAGGCTTTAGCCATCGTCATCACCATCGGCTCGGCGGCCCTCCCCCTCCTCAACACTGTCCACCTTCCACCCCGCTTCACATCAACTCACCATCAGATCCCCAGTCCTCACTACAAGGACAGCACGGACCTCTCGGAGCGGGTCCAGACCAGGGCTACAAACACCGTCACAGGGATGGAACACCTCTCCTGGGAGGGCAGGATGAGAGAGCTGGCGTTCCCCAGACGGGAGAAGGGAAGGCTCCGGCGAGACCTTCTCCCACCCTTTCAACGCTTCAAGGGCGCTTGGAAGAAACATGGGGACACGACTTTTTAGCAGGGCCTCTAGCGACAGGAGAGGGGGTAAACGGCTTTAAACACAGACAGAAGAGACCCAGACTAGACACAAGGAAGCCATCTTTTACCGTGAGGGGGCTCAAACGCTGGCACAGCTTGCCCACAAACGTCCTACACGCCCCGCCCCGGCAAACAGTCAAGGGCACGTCGGAGGGCGCTCTGGGCAACTGGATCCCCTTCAAAAAGGCCCTGCGCGGGGCCGGGGGGTTGCACCAGACGACCTTGAAAGCTCCCGCCCAACCCAAACCACTCAACCACTCTATCGCTTGCATCCGCCTGACTTCCGCTACTCTTCCCACCTCAGGCAGCTTTCAAGACAACGCTCGCCCTGCGCTGCTCCAAAACGCCTTGCACCACCAACTCTTCGAGGGCAACACGGACAAGGGACAGCCACGCACCTCCAACACCAGCCCACCTCCTGCAGTCACGGCCCCCAGGGGCGCCACATCACCACGCACCAGCCAGCACCCCAAGCACGGCACCCACCGACACAACGTTAACTAACAAGACCATAACTCCCAGACCACCACCGCCTTCCCGCCACACCAACACACGCACACCGTGTCCCCCTCCCTCCAAAAGCCTTGACAAAACGCCTGACACAGTCTCTCGCACAAGCAGAACACCGTCCTTGTCCTTGCCCTTGCCCTTGCAAGGGACCCAAAAACCTCAGCGGCGGCACCCTCCACCTCCTCCTCCCCCTACAGCTCTACAACTACATCACCTGCCTCAGCTCCACCTCCACACGGACTCTTGCACGTCCCTCCTCCATCCAGCGGCACCGCGGCTCACGCCACCCCAAACGTCCCAACCCTTCCCTTACGGGGGACATCATCATCTTTGCTCTCCAGCCACCTCAGGCAAGGAGGCAGAGAAAACGCAACAAGACCCCTGCTACAGGGACACACGCATGGCACCACAGCCAGGGACCCAACGCAGCAGCAGCAGCAGCAGCAGCGGGAGGAGGAGAAAAACTCTTCCCTTTCTCCTCTTCCTTTTCCTCAAGCCTTGCCTCCCCATTCTCACCAGCTTCAAACACAGAGGCTGGGGCAGCTCCAGCCAGCAACACATCCAATGCTCAACTGCCTACGCCCAGAGCCACCTCCTCGCCAGCCACCGCCACCCCCAGGGGCCACCCTCGCTCCAGCCGGGGGCTCCCCAGCCTCTGACAAGTGACATCGCTTCACAACCCTGCCCAACACGAAAAGGAAAGGCCAGCTAAGATGAAAACAAAGGCGAGCCACAAGCGAAAGGAAAACACACCACAACCAACACCAGGGCATTAGACGGAAAAGACGCTCGCGCACCAGGGGAAACTTCAGCTGCAGAAAAGAGGCACCACAGCTCGCCCTGCAGGCAACAGGGAAACCCTAACACACCTCCCGCCACAGCTGCTGCCCGCAAGGGCTCTGCCCCACCGCTTTCGCATCCCCCCCTCAACCACTACAGCCAACCTCCCCACAACACACCACCAGCAAAGCACCGCCACCCCCCTCCCCACGCGCGGGGACACCCCAACAACGCACTTCCCCAAGACCACCACAGCCACCAGGCAAAAATGAAAACGACAGCCGGAAACTCGCTGCGACCAGAAAGCGAGGAAGCCGAAGCCGCGGCACCCCATAAAGCCCCACACCCGGCAGCACCCCAAGCACAGCGCCCACCCGCACCACCACCAAGCCTCACCAGCCTCCTGCCCACCACCACACACCATGCCTGCGCCCGCAACCCACCACACCCGCCTGCGCCACGGCGCCCCGACGCTCCTGCTCCTCCTGACGGCTCTCGCCACCACCCTCGCCTGCCGCCACCTGCCTCCCTGCCACTCCACCTTCCCCTGGGACAGCCTCAACATCCTCCGGGACATGGCTCCCAGACCGCCACAGCCCTGCCAACACCAACAGGCGCCCTTCCCCTTCCCCGACACCCTCCTCCACAACAGCCACCCACAGCAAGCCGCCGCCACCGCCCGACACATCCTCGACAACCTCTTCGCCACCCTCAGCGCACAGAGCACCCCCCAACACTGGGACGACCAGGCACGCCATCGCCTCCTCAACAACCTCCACCGACACAGCCAGCAGCTCCAGCAATGCCTCACACCCAACGGCACGCTCTCCCAAGGACAAGGGCCCCGCAACCGCACGCTCACCATCAACAAATACTTCAGGCGCATCCACAACTTCCTCCACACCCACAACCACAGCGCCTGCGCCTGGGACCACGTCCGCCTCGAAGTTCGCGCCTCTTTCCAGCGCCTCCACAACCTCACCCGCACCATGTGCAATTAGACCAACCGCCCCGACCAACCCGCGCGCACCCACGCGCCCCCACCACCACTTCTCCAACACCGACGCGGCCCCACCGCGGGCCTCCCGCCTCCCCTCACCCGTGCCAAGAGCCGCTGCAACAACGGCCCTGCGCCCTCAGCCTCCACTGACCCCCTCCCCTATTTATACAACTCCCTCTATTTATTTTCACAATGCCTTTTATCTATTTATTCACCTATTTATTCCACAGACAATAAAGACCTGTTGCAAAAACCGTGACAGTGCCTCGCCTCTCACAAGCACAGCAACCAGCCTTTGGCGCGGCGGGAAGCCACCTCCACTCAACACCTACTCCGCTCAACCCCTGCTCCAAACAGGGCTCCGCACATCCCGCGCCCACTCTTCTCTTTGCCGCCTCCCCAAGGAGCCGCTACCCTCAACCTCCTGCCAAAACCTCCGCGCCAGGCTTTAGCCATCGTCATCACCATCGGCTCGGCGGCCCTCCCCCTCCTCAACACTGTCCACCTTCCACCCCGCTTCACATCAACTCACCATCAGATCCCCAGTCCTCACTACAAGGACAGCACGGACCTCTCGGAGCGGGTCCAGACCAGGGCTACAAACACCGTCACAGGGATGGAACACCTCTCCTGGGAGGGCAGGATGAGAGAGCTGGCGTTCCCCAGACGGGAGAAGGGAAGGCTCCGGCGAGACCTTCTCCCACCCTTTCAACGCTTCAAGGGCGCTTGGAAGAAACATGGGGACACGACTTTTTAGCAGGGCCTCTAGCGACAGGAGAGGGGGTAAACGGCTTTAAACACAGACAGAAGAGACCCAGACTAGACACAAGGAAGCCATCTTTTACCGTGAGGGGGCTCAAACGCTGGCACAGCTTGCCCACAAACGTCCTACACGCCCCGCCCCGGCAAACAGTCAAGGGCACGTCGGAGGGCGCTCTGGGCAACTGGATCCCCTTCAAAAAGGCCCTGCGCGGGGCCGGGGGGTTGCACCAGACGACCTTGAAAGCTCCCGCCCAACCCAAACCACTCAACCACTCTATCGCTTGCATCCGCCTGACTTCCGCTACTCTTCCCACCTCAGGCAGCTTTCAAGACAACGCTCGCCCTGCGCTGCTCCAAAACGCCTTGCACCACCAACTCTTCGAGGGCAACACGGACAAGGGACAGCCACGCACCTCCAACACCAGCCCACCTCCTGCAGTCACGGCCCCCAGGGGCGCCACATCACCACGCACCAGCCAGCACCCCAAGCACGGCACCCACCGACACAACGTTAACTAACAAGACCATAACTCCCAGACCACCACCGCCTTCCCGCCACACCAACACACGCACACCGTGTCCCCCTCCCTCCAAAAGCCTTGACAAAACGCCTGACACAGTCTCTCGCACAAGCAGAACACCGTCCTTGTCCTTGCCCTTGCCCTTGCAAGGGACCCAAAAACCTCAGCGGCGGCACCCTCCACCTCCTCCTCCCCCTACAGCTCTACAACTACATCACCTGCCTCAGCTCCACCTCCACACGGACTCTTGCACGTCCCTCCTCCATCCAGCGGCACCGCGGCTCACGCCACCCCAAACGTCCCAACCCTTCCCTTACGGGGGACATCATCATCTTTGCTCTCCAGCCACCTCAGGCAAGGAGGCAGAGAAAACGCAACAAGACCCCTGCTACAGGGACACACGCATGGCACCACAGCCAGGGACCCAACGCAGCAGCAGCAGCAGCGGGAGGAGGAGAAAAACTCTTCCCTTTCTCCTCTTCCTTTTCCTCAAGCCTTGCCTCCCCATTCTCACCAGCTTCAAACACAGAGGCTGGGGCAGCTCCAGCCAGCAACACATCCAATGCTCAACTGCCTACGCCCAGAGCCACCTCCTCGCCAGCCACCGCCACCCCCAGGGGCCACCCTCGCTCCAGCCGGGGGCTCCCCAGCCTCTGACAAGTGACATCGCTTCACAACCCTGCCCAACACGAAAAGGAAAGGCCAGCTAAGATGAAAACAAAGGCGAGCCACAAGCGAAAGGAAAACACACCACAACCAACACCAGGGCATTAGACGGAAAAGACGCTCGCGCACCAGGGGAAACTTCAGCTGCAGAAAAGAGGCACCACAGCTCGCCCTGCAGGCAACAGGGAAACCCTAACACACCTCCCGCCACAGCTGCTGCCCGCAAGGGCTCTGCCCCACCGCTTTCGCATCCCCCCCTCAACCACTACAGCCAACCTCCCCACAACACACCACCAGCAAAGCACCGCCACCCCCCTCCCCACGCGCGGGGACACCCCAACAACGCACTTCCCCAAGACCACCACAGCCACCAGGCAAAAATGAAAACGACAGCCGGAAACTCGCTGCGACCAGAAAGCGAGGAAGCCGAAGCCGCGGCACCCCATAAAGCCCCACACCCGGCAGCACCCCAAGCACAGCGCCCACCCGCACCACCACCAAGCCTCACCAGCCTCCTGCCCACCACCACACACCATGCCTGCGCCCGCAACCCACCACACCCGCCTGCGCCACGGCGCCCCGACGCTCCTGCTCCTCCTGACGGCTCTCGCCACCACCCTCGCCTGCCGCCACCTGCCTCCCTGCCACTCCACCTTCCCCTGGGACAGCCTCAACATCCTCCGGGATATGGCTCCCAGACCGCCACAGCCCTGCCAACACCAACAGGCGCCCTTCCCCTTCCCCGACACCCTCCTCCACAACAGCCACCCACAGCAAGCCGCCGCCACCGCCCGACACATCCTCGACAACCTCTTCGCCACCCTCAGCGCACAGAGCACCCCCCAACACTGGGACGACCAGGCACGCCATCGCCTCCTCAACAACCTCCACCGACACAGCCAGCAGCTCCAGCAATGCCTCACACCCAACGGCACGCTCTCCCAAGGACAAGGGCCCCGCAACCGCACGCTCACCATCAACAAATACTTCAGGCGCATCCACAACTTCCTCCACACCCACAACCACAGCGCCTGCGCCTGGGACCACGTCCGCCTCGAACTTCGCGCCTCTTTCCAGCGCCTCCACAACCTCACCCGCACCATGTGCAATTAGACCAACCGCCCCGACCAACCCGCGCGCACCCACGCGCCCCCACCACCACTTCTCCAACACCGACGCGGCCCCACCGCGGGCCTCCCGCCTCCCCTCACCCGTGCCAAGAGCCGCTGCAACAACGGCCCTGCGCCCTCAGCCTCCACTGACCCCCTCCCCTATTTATACAACTCCCTCTATTTATTTTCACAATGCCTTTTATCTATTTATTCACCTATTTATTCCACAGACAATAAAGACCTGTTGCAAAAACCGTGACAGTGCCTCGCCTCTCACAAGCACAGCAACCAGCCTTTGGCGTGGCGGGAAGCCACCTCCACTCAACACCTACTCCGCTCAACCCCTGCTCCAAACAGGGCTCCGCACATCCCGCGCCCACTCTTCTCTTTGCCGCCTCCCCAAGGAGCCGCTGCCCTCAACCTCCTGCCAAAACCTCCGCGCCAGGCTTTAGCCATCGTCATCACCATCGGCTCGGCGGCCCTCCCCCTCCTCAACACTGTCCACCTTCCACCCCGCTTCACATCAACTCACCATCAGATCCCCAGTCCTCACTACAAGGACAGCACGGACCTCTCGGAGCGGGTCCAGACCAGGGCTACAAACACCGTCACAGGGATGGAACACCTCTCCTGGGAGGGCAGGATGAGAGAGCTGGCGTTCCCCAGACGGGAGAAGGGAAGGCTCCGGCGAGACCTTCTCCCACCCTTTCAACGCTTCAAGGGCGCTTGGAAGAAACATGGGGACACGACTTTTTAGCAGGGCCTCTAGCGACAGGAGAGGGGGTAAACGGCTTTAAACACAGACAGAAGAGACCCAGACTAGACACAAGGAAGCCATCTTTTACCGTGAGGGGGCTCAAACGCTGGCACAGCTTGCCCACAAACGTCCTACACGCCCCGCCCCGGCAAACAGTCAAGGGCACGTCGGAGGGCGCTCTGGGCAACTGGATCCCCTTCAAAAAGGCCCTGCGCGGGGCCGGGGGGTTGCACCAGACGACCTTGAAAGCTCCCGCCCAACCCAAACCACTCAACCACTCTATCGCTTGCATCCGCCTGACTTCCGCTACTCTTCCCACCTCAGGCAGCTTTCAAGACAACGCTCGCCCTGCGCTGCTCCAAAACGCCTTGCACCACCAACTCTTCGAGGGCAACACGGACAAGGGACAGCCACGCACCTCCAACACCAGCCCACCTCCTGCAGTCACGGCCCCCAGGGGCGCCACATCACCACGCACCAGCCAGCACCCCAAGCACGGCACCCACCGACACAACGTTAACTAACAAGACCATAACTCCCAGACCACCACCGCCTTCCCGCCACACCAACACACGCACACCGTGTCCCCCTCCCTCCAAAAGCCTTGACAAAACGCCTGACACAGTCTCTCGCACAAGCAGAACACCGTCCTTGTCCTTGCCCTTGCCCTTGCAAGGGACCCAAAAACCTCAGCGGCGGCACCCTCCACCTCCTCCTCCCCCTACAGCTCTACAACTACATCACCTGCCTCAGCTCCACCTCCACACGGACTCTTGCACGTCCCTCCTCCATCCAGCGGCACCGCGGCTCACGCCACCCCAAACGTCCCAACCCTTCCCTTACGGGGGACATCATCATCTTTGCTCTCCAGCCACCTCAGGCAAGGAGGCAGAGAAAACGCAACAAGACCCCTGCTACAGGGACACACGCATGGCACCACAGCCAGGGACCCAACGCAGCAGCAGCAGCAGCAGCGGGAGGAGGAGAAAAACTCTTCCCTTTCTCCTCTTCCTTTTCCTCAAGCCTTGCCTCCCCATTCTCACCAGCTTCAAACACAGAGGCTGGGGCAGCTCCAGCCAGCAACACATCCAATGCTCAACTGCCTACGCCCAGAGCCACCTCCTCGCCAGCCACCGCCACCCCCAGGGGCCACCCTCGCTCCAGCCGGGGGCTCCCCAGCCTCTGACAAGTGACATCGCTTCACAACCCTGCCCAACACGAAAAGGAAAGGCCAGCTAAGATGAAAACAAAGGCGAGCCACAAGCGAAAGGAAAACACACCACAACCAACACCAGGGCATTAGACGGAAAAGACGCTCGCGCACCAGGGGAAACTTCAGCTGCAGAAAAGAGGCACCACAGCTCGCCCTGCAGGCAACAGGGAAACCCTAACACACCTCCCGCCACAGCTGCTGCCCGCAAGGGCTCTGCCCCACCGCTTTCGCATCCCCCCCTCAACCACTACAGCCAACCTCCCCACAACACACCACCAGCAAAGCACCGCCACCCCCCTCCCCACGCGCGGGGACACCCCAACAACGCACTTCCCCAAGACCACCACAGCCACCAGGCAAAAATGAAAACGACAGCCGGAAACTCGCTGCGACCAGAAAGCGAGGAAGCCGAAGCCGCGGCACCCCATAAAGCCCCACACCCGGCAGCACCCCAAGCACAGCGCCCACCCGCACCACCACCAAGCCTCACCAGCCTCCTGCCCACCACCACACACCATGCCTGCGCCCGCAACCCACCACACCCGCCTGCGCCACGGCGCCCCGACGCTCCTGCTCCTCCTGACGGCTCTCGCCACCACCCTCGCCTGCCGCCACCTGCCTCCCTGCCACTCCACCTTCCCCTGGGACAGCCTCAACATCCTCCGGGATATGGCTCCCAGACCGCCACAGCCCTGCCAACACCAACAGGCGCCCTTCCCCTTCCCCGACACCCTCCTCCACAACAGCCACCCACAGCAAGCCGCCGCCACCGCCCGACACATCCTCGACAACCTCTTCGCCACCCTCAGCGCACAGAGCACCCCCCAACACTGGGACGACCAGGCACGCCATCGCCTCCTCAACAACCTCCACCGCCACAGCCAGCAGCTCCAGCAATGCCTCACACCCAACGGCACGCTCTCCCAAGGACAAGGGCCCCGCAACCGCACGCTCACCATCAACAAATACTTCAGGCGCATCCACAACTTCCTCCACACCCACAACCACAGCGCCTGCGCCTGGGACCACGTCCGCCTCGAACTTCGCGCCTCTTTCCAGCGCCTCCACAACCTCACCCGCACCATGTGCAATTAGACCAACCGCCCCGACCAACCCGCGCGCACCCACGCGCCCCCACCACCACTTCTCCAACACCGACGCGGCCCCACCGCGGGCCTCCCGCCTCCCCTCACCCGTGCCAAGAGCCGCTGCAACAACGGCCCTGCGCCCTCAGCCTCCACTGACCCCCTCCCCTATTTATACAACTCCCTCTATTTATTTTCACAATGCCTTTTATCTATTTATTCACCTATTTATTCCACAGACAATAAAGACCTGTTGCAAAAACCGTGACAGTGCCTCGCCTCTCACAAGCACAGCAACCAGCCTTTGGCGTGGCGGGAAGCCACCTCCACTCAACACCTACTCCGCTCAACCCCTGCTCCAAACAGGGCTCCGCACATCCCGCGCCCACTCTTCTCTTTGCCGCCTCCCCAAGGAGCCGCTGCCCTCAACCTCCTGCCAAAACCTCCGCGCCAGGCTTTAGCCATCGTCATCACCATCGGCTCGGCGGCCCTCCCCCTCCTCAACACTGTCCACCTTCCACCCCGCTTCACATCAACTCACCATCAGATCCCCAGTCCTCACTACAAGGACAGCACGGACCTCTCGGAGCGGGTCCAGACCAGGGCTACAAACACCGTCACAGGGATGGAACACCTCTCCTGGGAGGGCAGGATGAGAGAGCTGGCGTTCCCCAGACGGGAGAAGGGAAGGCTCCGGCGAGACCTTCTCCCACCCTTTCAACGCTTCAAGGGCGCTTGGAAGAAACATGGGGACACGACTTTTTAGCAGGGCCTCTAGCGACAGGAGAGGGGGTAAACGGCTTTAAACACAGACAGAAGAGACCCAGACTAGACACAAGGAAGCCATCTTTTACCGTGAGGGGGCTCAAACGCTGGCACAGCTTGCCCACAAACGTCCTACACGCCCCGCCCCGGCAAACAGTCAAGGGCACGTCGGAGGGCGCTCTGGGCAACTGGATCCCCTTCAAAAAGGCCCTGCGCGGGGCCGGGGGGTTGCACCAGACGACCTTGAAAGCTCCCGCCCAACCCAAACCACTCAACCACTCTATCGCTTGCATCCGCCTGACTTCCGCTACTCTTCCCACCTCAGGCAGCTTTCAAGACAACGCTCGCCCTGCGCTGCTCCAAAACGCCTTGCACCACCAACTCTTCGAGGGCAACACGGACAAGGGACAGCCACGCACCTCCAACACCAGCCCACCTCCTGCAGTCACGGCCCCCAGGGGCGCCACATCACCACGCACCAGCCAGCACCCCAAGCACGGCACCCACCGACACAACGTTAACTAACAAGACCATAACTCCCAGACCACCACCGCCTTCCCGCCACACCAACACACGCACACCGTGTCCCCCTCCCTCCAAAAGCCTTGACAAAACGCCTGACACAGTCTCTCGCACAAGCAGAACACCGTCCTTGTCCTTGCCCTTGCCAGGGACCCAAAAACCTCAGCGGCGGCACCCTCCACCTCCTCCTCCCCCTACAGCTCTACAACTACATCACCTGCCTCAGCTCCACCTCCACACGGACTCTTGCACGTCCCTCCTCCATCCAGCGGCACCGCGGCTCACGCCACCCCAAACGTCCCAACCCTTCCCTTACGGGGGACATCATCATCTTTGCTCTCCAGCCACCTCAGGCAAGGAGGCAGAGAAAACGCAACAAGACCCCTGCTACAGGGACACACGCATGGCACCACAGCCAGGGACCCAACGCAGCAGCAGCAGCAGCAGCAGCGGGAGGAGGAGAAAAACTCTTCCCTTTCTCCTCTTCCTTTTCCTCAAGCCTTGCCTCCCCATTCTCACCAGCTTCAAACACAGAGGCTGGGGCAGCTCCAGCCAGCAACACATCCAATGCTCAACTGCCTACGCCCAGAGCCACCTCCTCGCCAGCCACCGCCACCCCCAGGGGCCACCCTCGCTCCAGCCGGGGGCTCCCCAGCCTCTGACAAGTGACATCGCTTCACAACCCTGCCCAACACGAAAAGGAAAGGCCAGCTAAGATGAAAACAAAGGCGAGCCACAAGCGAAAGGAAAACACACCACAACCAACACCAGGGCATTAGACGGAAAAGACGCTCGCGCACCAGGGGAAACTTCAGCTGCAGAAAAGAGGCACCACAGCTCGCCCTGCAGGCAACAGGGAAACCCTAACACACCTCCGCAAGGGCTCTGCCCCACCGCTTTCGCATCCCCCCCTCAACCACTACAGCCAACCTCCCCACAACACACCACCAGCAAAGCACCGCCACCCCCCTCCCCACGCGCGGGGACACCCCAACAACGCACTTCCCCAAGACCACCACAGCCACCAGGCAAAAATGAAAACGACAGCCGGAAACTCGCTGCGACCAGAAAGCGAGGAAGCCGAAGCCGCGGCACCCCATAAAGCCCCACACCCGGCAGCACCCCAAGCACAGCGCCCACCCGCACCACCACCAAGCCTCACCAGCCTCCTGCCCACCACCACACACCATGCCTGCGCCCGCAACCCACCACACCCGCCTGCGCCACGGCGCCCCGACGCTCCTGCTCCTCCTGACGGCTCTCGCCACCACCCTCGCCTGCCGCCACCTGCCTCCCTGCCACTCCACCTTCCCCTGGGACAGCCTCAACATCCTCCGGGATATGGCTCCCAGACCGCCACAGCCCTGCCAACACCAACAGGCGCCCTTCCCCTTCCCCGACACCCTCCTCCACAACAGCCACCCACAGCAAGCCGCCGCCACCGCCCGACACATCCTCGACAACCTCTTCGCCACCCTCAGCGCACAGAGCACCCCCCAACACTGGGACGACCAGGCACGCCATCGCCTCCTCAACAACCTCCACCACCACAGCCAGCAGCTCCAGCAATGCCTCACACCCAACGGCACGCTCTCCCAAGGACAAGGGCCCCGCAACCGCACGCTCACCATCAACAAATACTTCAGGCGCATCCACAACTTCCTCCACACCCACAACCACAGCGCCTGCGCCTGGGACCACGTCCGCCTCGAACTTCGCGCCTCTTTCCAGCGCCTCCACAACCTCACCCGCACCATGTGCAATTAGACCAACCGCCCCGACCAACCCGCGCGCACCCACGCGCCCCCACCACCACTTCTCCAACACCGACGCGGCCCCACCGCGGGCCTCCCGCCTCCCCTCACCCATGCCAAGAGCCGCTGCAACAACGGCCCTGCGCCCTCAGCCTCCACTGACCCCCTCCCCTATTTATACAACTCCCTCTATTTATTTTCACAATGCCTTTTATCTATTTATTCACCTATTTATTCCACAGACAATAAAGACCTGTTGCAAAAACCGTGACAGTGCCTCGCCTCTCACAAGCACAGCAACCAGCCTTTGGCGTGGCGGGAAGCCACCTCCACTCAACACCTACTCCGCTCAACCCCTGCTCCAAACAGGGCTCCGCACATCCCGCGCCCACTCTTCTCTTTGCCGCCTCCCCAAGGAGCCGCTGCCCTCAACCTCCTGCCAAAACCTCCGCGCCAGGCTTTAGCCATCGTCATCACCATCGGCTCGGCGGCCCTCCCCCTCCTCAACACTGTCCACCTTCCACCCCGCTTCACATCAACTCACCATCAGATCCCCAGTCCTCACTACAAGGACAGCACGGACCTCTCGGAGCGGGTCCAGACCAGGGCTACAAACACCGTCACAGGGATGGAACACCTCTCCTGGGAGGGCAGGATGAGAGAGCTGGCGTTCCCCAGACGGGAGAAGGGAAGGCTCCGGCGAGACCTTCTCCCACCCTTTCAACGCTTCAAGGGCGCTTGGAAGAAACATGGGGACACGACTTTTTAGCAGGGCCTCTAGCGACAGGAGAGGGGGTAAACGGCTTTAAACACAGACAGAAGAGACCCAGACTAGACACAAGGAAGCCATCTTTTACCGTGAGGGGGCTCAAACGCTGGCACAGCTTGCCCACAAACGTCCTACACGCCCCGCCCCGGCAAACAGTCAAGGGCACGTCGGAGGGCGCTCTGGGCAACTGGATCCCCTTCAAAAAGGCCCTGCGCGGGGCCGGGGGGTTGCACCAGACGACCTTGAAAGCTCCCGCCCAACCCAAACCACTCAACCACTCTATCGCTTGCATCCGCCTGACTTCCGCTACTCTTCCCACCTCAGGCAGCTTTCAAGACAACGCTCGCCCTGCGCTGCTCCAAAACGCCTTGCACCACCAACTCTTCGAGGGCAACACGGACAAGGGACAGCCACGCACCTCCAACACCAGCCCACCTCCTGCAGTCACGGCCCCCAGGGGCGCCACATCACCACGCACCAGCCAGCACCCCAAGCACGGCACCCACCGACACAACGTTAACTAACAAGACCATAACTCCCAGACCACCACCGCCTTCCCGCCACACCAACACACGCACACCGTGTCCCCCTCCCTCCAAAAGCCTTGACAAAACGCCTGACACAGTCTCTCGCACAAGCAGAACACCGTCCTTGTCCTTGCCCTTGCCAGGGACCCAAAAACCTCAGCGGCGGCACCCTCCACCTCCTCCTCCCCCTACAGCTCTACAACTACATCACCTGCCTCAGCTCCACCTCCACACGGACTCTTGCACGTCCCTCCTCCATCCAGCGGCACCGCGGCTCACGCCACCCCAAACGTCCCAACCCTTCCCTTACGGGGGACATCATCATCTTTGCTCTCCAGCCACCTCAGGCAAGGAGGCAGAGAAAACGCAACAAGACCCCTGCTACAGGGACACACGCATGGCACCACAGCCAGGGACCCAACGCAGCAGCAGCAGCAGCGGGAGGAGGAGAAAAACTCTTCCCTTTCTCCTCTTCCTTTTCCTCAAGCCTTGCCTCCCCATTCTCACCAGCTTCAAACACAGAGGCTGGGGCAGCTCCAGCCAGCAACACATCCAATGCTCAACTGCCTACGCCCAGAGCCACCTCCTCGCCAGCCACCGCCACCCCCAGGGGCCACCCTCGCTCCAGCCGGGGGCTCCCCAGCCTCTGACAAGTGACATCGCTTCACAACCCTGCCCAACACGAAAAGGAAAGGCCAGCTAAGATGAAAACAAAGGCGAGCCACAAGCGAAAGGAAAACACACCACAACCAACACCAGGGCATTAGACGGAAAAGACGCTCGCGCACCAGGGGAAACTTCAGCTGCAGAAAAGAGGCACCACAGCTCGCCCTGCAGGCAACAGGGAAACCCTAACACACCTCCCGCCACAGCTGCTGCCCGCAAGGGCTCTGCCCCACCGCTTTCGCATCCCCCCCTCAACCACTACAGCCAACCTCCCCACAACACACCACCAGCAAAGCACCGCCACCCCCCTCCCCACGCGCGGGGACACCCCAACAACGCACTTCCCCAAGACCACCACAGCCACCAGGCAAAAATGAAAACGACAGCCGGAAACTCGCTGCGACCAGAAAGCGAGGAAGCCGAAGCCGCGGCACCCCATAAAGCCCCACACCCGGCAGCACCCCAAGCACAGCGCCCACCCGCACCACCACCAAGCCTCACCAGCCTCCTGCCCACCACCACACACCATGCCTGCGCCCGCAACCCACCACACCCGCCTGCGCCACGGCACCCCGACGCTCCTGCTCCTCCTGACGGCTCTCGCCACCACCCTCGCCTGCCGCCACCTGCCTCCCTGCCACTCCACCTTCCCCTGGGACAGCCTCAACATCCTCCGGGATATGGCTCCCAGACCGCCACAGCCCTGCCAACACCAACAGGCGCCCTTCCCCTTCCCCGACACCCTCCTCCACAACAGCCACCCACAGCAAGCCGCCGCCACCGCCCGACACATCCTCGACAACCTCTTCGCCACCCTCAGCGCACAGAGCACCCCCCAACACTGGGACGACCAGGCACGCCATCGCCTCCTCAACAACCTCCACCACCACAGCCAGCAGCTCCAGCAATGCCTCACACCCAACGGCACGCTCTCCCAAGGACAAGGGCCCCGCAACCGCACGCTCACCATCAACAAATACTTCAGGCGCATCCACAACTTCCTCCACACCCACAACCACAGCGCCTGCGCCTGGGACCACGTCCCCCTCGAACTTCGCGCCTCTTTCCAGCGCCTCCACAACCTCACCCGCACCATGTGCAATTAGACCAACCGCCCCGACCAACCCGCGCGCACCCACGCGCCCCCACCACCACTTCTCCAACACCGACGCGGCCCCACCGCGGGCCTCCCGCCTCCCCTCACCCGTGCCAAGAGCCGCTGCAACAACGGCCCTGCGCCCTCAGCCTCCACTGACCCCCTCCCCTATTTATACAACTCCCTCTATTTATTTTCACAATGCCTTTTATCTATTTATTCACCTATTTATTCCACAGACAATAAAGACCTGTTGCAAAAACCGTGACAGTGCCTCGCCTCTCACAAGCACAGCAACCAGCCTTTGGCGTGGCGGGAAGCCACCTCCACTCAACACCTACTCCGCTCAACCCCTGCTCCAAACAGGGCTCCGCACATCCCGCGCCCACTCTTCTCTTTGCCGCCTCCCCAAGGAGCCGCTGCCCTCAACCTCCTGCCAAAACCTCCGCGCCAGGCTTTAGCCATCGTCATCACCATCGGCTCGGCGGCCCTCCCCCTCCTCAACACTGTCCACCTTCCACCCCGCTTCACATCAACTCACCATCAGATCCCCAGTCCTCACTGCAAGGACAGCACGGACCTCTCGGAGCGGGTCCAGACCAGGGCTACAAACACCGTCACAGGGATGGAACACCTCTCCTGGGAGGGCAGGATGAGAGAGCTGGCGTTCCCCAGACGGGAGAAGGGAAGGCTCCGGCGAGACCTTCTCCCACCCTTTCAACGCTTCAAGGGCGCTTGGAAGAAACATGGGGACACGACTTTTTAGCAGGGCCTCTAGCGACAGGAGAGGGGGTAAACGGCTTTAAACACAGACAGAAGAGACCCAGACTAGACACAAGGAAGCCATCTTTTACCGTGAGGGGGCTCAAACGCTGGCACAGCTTGCCCACAAACGTCCTACACGCCCCGCCCCGGCAAACAGTCAAGGGCACGTCGGAGGGCGCTCTGGGCAACAGGATCCCCTTCAAAAAGGCCCTGCGCGGGGCCGGGGGGTTGCACCAGACGACCTTGAAAGCTCCCGCCCAACCCAAACCACTCAACCACTCTATCGCTTGCATCCGCCTGACTTCCGCTACTCTTCCCACCTCAGGCAGCTTTCAAGACAACGCTCGCCCTGCACTGCTCCAAAACGCCTTGCACCACCAACTCTTCGAGGGCAACACGGACAAGGGACAGCCACGCACCTCCAACACCAGCCCACCTCCTGCAGTCACGGCCCCCAGGGGCGCCACATCACCACGCACCAGCCAGCACCCCAAGCACGGCACCCACCGACACAACGTTAACTAACAAGACCATAACTCCCAGACCACCACCGCCTTCCCGCCACACCAACACACGCACACCGTGTCCCCCTCCCTCCAAAAGCCTTGACAAAACGCCTGACAGTCTCTCGCACAAGCAGAACACCGTCCTTGTCCTTGCCCTTGGCAAGGGACCCAAAAACCTCAGCGGCGGCACCCTCCACCTCCTCCTCCCCCTACAGCTCTACAACTACATCACCTGCCTCAGCTCCACCTCCACACGGACTCTTGCACGTCCCTCCTCCATCCAGCGGCACCGCGGCTCACGCCACCCCAAACGTCCCAACCCTTCCCTTACGGGGGACATCATCATCTTTGCTCTCCAGCCACCTCAGGCAAGGAGGCAGAGAAAACGCAACAAGACCCCTGCTACAGGGACACACGCATGGCACCACAGCCAGGGACCCAACGCAGCAGCAGCAGCAGCAGCAGCGGGAGGAGGAGAAAAACTCTTCCCTTTCTCCTCTTCCTTTTCCTCAAGCCTTGCCTCCCCATTCTCACCAGCTTCAAACACAGAGGCTGGGGCAGCTCCAGCCAGCAACACATCCAATGCTCAACTGCCTACGCCCAGAGCCACCTCCTCGCCAGCCACCGCCACCCCCAGGGGCCACCCTCGCTCCAGCCGGGGGCTCCCCAGCCTCTGACAAGTGACATCGCTTCACAACCCTGCCCAACACGAAAAGGAAAGGCCAGCTAAGATGAAAACAAAGGCGAGCCACAAGCGAAAGGAAAACACACCACAACCAACACCAGGGCATTAGACGGAAAAGACGCTCGCGCACCAGGGGAAACTTCAGCTGCAGAAAAGAGGCACCACAGCTCGCCCTGCAGGCAACAGGGAAACCCTAACACACCTCCCGCCACAGCTGCTGCCCGCAAGGGCTCTGCCCCACCGCTTTCGCATCCCCCCCTCAACCACTACAGCCAACCTCCCCACAACACACCACCAGCAAAGCACCGCCACCCCCCTCCCCACGCGCGGGGACACCCCAACAACGCACTTCCCCAAGACCACCACAGCCACCAGGCAAAAATGAAAACGACAGCCGGAAACTCGCTGCGACCAGAAAGCGAGGAAGCCGAAGCCGTGGCACCCCATAAAGCCCCACACCCGGCAGCACCCCAAGCACAGCGCCCACCCGCACCACCACCAAGCCTCACCAGCCTCCTGCCCACCACCACACACCATGCCTGCGCCCGCAACCCACCACACCCGCCTGCGCCACGGCGCCCCGACGCTCCTGCTCCTCCTGACGGCTCTCGCCACCACCCTCGCCTGCCGCCACCTGCCTCCCTGCCACTCCACCTTCCCCTGGGACAGCCTCAACATCCTCCGGGATATGGCTCCCAGACCGCCACAGCCCTGCCAACACCAACAGGCGCCCTTCCCCTTCCCCGACACCCTCCTCCACAACAGCCACCCACAGCAAGCCGCCGCCACCGCCCGACACATCCTCGACAACCTCTTCGCCACCCTCAGCGCACAGAGCACCCCCCAACACTGGGACGACCAGGCACGCCATCGCCTCCTCAACAACCTCCACCACCACAGCCAGCAGCTCCAGCAATGCCTCACACCCAACGGCACGCTCTCCCAAGGACAAGGGCCCCGCAACCGCACGCTCACCATCAACAAATACTTCAGGCGCATCCACAACTTCCTCCACACCCACAACCACAGCGCCTGCGCCTGGGACCACGTCCGCCTCGAACTTCGCGCCTCTTTCCAGCGCCTCCACAACCTCACCCGCACCATGTGCAATTAGACCAACCGCCCCGACCAACCCGCGCGCACCCACGCGCCCCCGCCACCACTTCTCCAACACCGACGCGGCCCCACCGCGGGCCTCCCGCCTCCCCTCACCCGTGCCAAGAGCCGCTGCAACAACGGCCCTGCGCCCTCAGCCTCCACTGACCCCCTCCCCTATTTATACAACTCCCTCTATTTATTTTCACAATGCCTTTTATCTATTTATTCACCTATTTATTCCACAGACAATAAAGACCTGTTGCAAAAACCGTGACAGTGCCTCGCCTCTCACAAGCACAGCAACCAGCCTTTGGCGTGGCGGGAAGCCACCTCCACTCAACACCTACTCCGCTCAACCCCTGCTCCAAACAGGGCTCCGCACATCCCGCGCCCACTCTTCTCTTTGCCGCCTCCCCAAGGAGCCGCTGCCCTCAACCTCCTGCCAAAACCTCCGCGCCAGGCTTTAGCCATCGTCATCACCATCGGCTCGGCGGCCCTCCCCCTCCTCAACACTGTCCACCTTCCACCCCGCTTCACATCAACTCACCATCAGATCCCCAGTCCTCACTACAAGGACAGCACGGACCTCTCGGAGCGGGTCCAGACCAGGGCTACAAACACCGTCACAGGGATGGAACACCTCTCCTGGGAGGGCAGGATGAGAGAGCTGGCGTTCCCCAGACGGGAGAAGGGAAGGCTCCGGCGAGACCTTCTCCCACCCTTTCAACGCTTCAAGGGCGCTTGGAAGAAACATGGGGACACGACTTTTTAGCAGGGCCTCTAGCGACAGGAGAGGGGGTAAACGGCTTTAAACACAGACAGAAGAGACCCAGACTAGACACAAGGAAGCCATCTTTTACCGTGAGGGGGCTCAAACGCTGGCACAGCTTGCCCACAAACGTCCTACACGCCCCGCCCCGGCAAACAGTCAAGGGCACGTCGGAGGGCGCTCTGGGCAACAGGATCCCCTTCAAAAAGGCCCTGCTCGGGGCCGGGGGGTTGCACCAGACGACCTTGAAAGCTCCCGCCCAACCCAAACCACTCAACCACTCTATCGCTTGCATCCGCCTGACTTCCGCTACTCTTCCCACCTCAGGCAGCTTTCAAGACAACGCTCGCCCTGCGCTGCTCCAAAACGCCTTGCACCACCAACTCTTCGAGGGCAACACGGACAAGGGACAGCCACGCACCTCCAACACCAGCCCACCTCCTGCAGTCACGGCCCCCAGGGGCGCCACATCACCACGCACCAGCCAGCACCCCAAGCACGGCACCCACCGACACAACGTTAACTAACAAGACCATAACTCCCAGACCACCACCGCCTTCCCGCCACACCAACACACGCACACCGTGTCCCCCTCCCTCCAAAAGCCTTGACAAAACGCCTGACACAGTCTCTCGCACAAGCAGAACACCGTCCTTGTCCTTGCCCTTGCCCTTGCAAGGGACCCAAAAACCTCAGCGGCGGCACCCTCCACCTCCTCCTCCCCCTACAGCTCTACAACTACATCACCTGCCTCAGCTCCACCTCCACACGGACTCTTGCACGTCCCTCCTCCATCCAGCGGCACCGCGGCTCACGCCACCCCAAACGTCCCAACCCTTCCCTTACGGGGGACATCATCATCTTTGCTCTCCAGCCACCTCAGGCAAGGAGGCAGAGAAAACGCAACAAGACCCCTGCTACAGGGACACACGCATGGCACCACAGCCAGGGACCCAACGCAGCAGCAGCAGCAGCAGCAGCGGGAGGAGGAGAAAAACTCTTCCCTTTCTCCTCTTCCTTTTCCTCAAGCCTTGCCTCCCCATTCTCACCAGCTTCAAACACAGAGGCTAGGGCAGCTCCAGCCAGCAACACATCCAATGCTCAACTGCCTACGCCCAGAGCCACCTCCTCGCCAGCCACCGCCACCCCCAGGGGCCACCCTCGCTCCAGCCGGGGGCTCCCCAGCCTCTGACAAGTGACATCGCTTCACAACCCTGCCCAACACGAAAAGGAAAGGCCAGCTAAGATGAAAACAAAGGCGAGCCACAAGCGAAAGGAAAACACACCACAACCAACACCAGGGCATTAGACGGAAAAGACGCTCGCGCACCAGGGGAAACTTCAGCTGCAGAAAAGAGGCACCACAGCTCGCCCTGCAGGCAACAGGGAAACCCTAACACACCTCCCGCCACAGCTGCTGCCCGCAAGGGCTCTGCCCCACCGCTTTCGCATCCCCCCCTCAACCACTACAGCCAACCTCCCCACAACACACCACCAGCAAAGCACCGCCACCCCCCTCCCCACGCGCGGGGACACCCCAACAACGCACTTCCCCAAGACCACCACAGCCACCAGGCAAAAATGAAAACGACAGCCGGAAACTCGCTGCGACCAGAAAGCGAGGAAGCCGAAGCCGCGGCACCCCATAAAGCCCCACACCCGGCAGCACCCCAAGCACAGCGCCCACCCGCACCACCACCAAGCCTCACCAGCCTCCTGCCCACCACCACACACCATGCCTGCGCCCGCAACCCACCACACCCGCCTGCGCCACGGCGCCCCGACGCTCCTGCTCCTCCTGACGGCTCTCGCCACCACCCTCGCCTGCCGCCACCTGCCTCCCTGCCACTCCACCTTCCCCTGGGACAGCCTCAACATCCTCCGGGACATGGCTCCCAGACCGCCACAGCCCTGCCAACACCAACAGGCGCCCTTCCCCTTCCCCGACACCCTCCTCCACAACAGCCACCCACAGCAAGCCGCCGCCACCGCCCGACACATCCTCGACAACCTCTTCGCCACCCTCAGCGCACAGAGCACCCCCCAACACTGGGACGACCAGGCACGCCATCGCCTCCTCAACAACCTCCACCGCCACAGCCAGCAGCTCCAGCAATGCCTCACACCCAACGGCACGCTCTCCCAAGGACAAGGGCCCCGCAACCGCACGCTCACCATCAACAAATACTTCAGGCGCATCCACAACTTCCTCCACACCCACAACCACAGCGCCTGCGCCTGGGACCACGTCCGCCTCGAACTTCGCGCCTCTTTCCAGCGCCTCCACAACCTCACCCGCACCATGTGCAATTAGACCAACCGCCCCGACCAACCCGCGCGCACCCACGCGCCCCCACCACCACTTCTCCAACACCGACGCGGCCCCACCGCGGGCCTCCCGCCTCCCCTCACCCGTGCCAAGAGCCGCTGCAACAACGGCCCTGCGCCCTCAGCCTCCACTGACCCCCTCCCCTATTTATACAACTCCCTCTATTTATTTTCACAATGCCTTTTATCTATTTATTCACCTATTTATTCCACAGACAATAAAGACCTGTTGCAAAAACCGTGACAGTGCCTCGCCTCTCACAAGCACAGCAACCAGCCTTTGGCGTGGCGGGAAGCCACCTCCACTCAACACCTACTCCGCTCAACCCCTGCTCCAAACAGGGCTCCGCACATCCCGCGCCCACTCTTCTCTTTGCCGCCTCCCCAAGGAGCCGCTGCCCTCAACCTCCTGCCAAAACCTCCGCGCCAGGCTTTAGCCATCGTCATCACCATCGGCTCGGCGGCCCTCCCCCTCCTCAACACTGTCCACCTTCCACCCCGCTTCACATCAACTCACCATCAGATCCCCAGTCCTCACTACAAGGACAGCACGGACCTCTCGGAGCGGGTCCAGACCAGGGCTACAAACACCGTCACAGGGATGGAACACCTCTCCTGGGAGGGCAGGATGAGAGAGCTGGCGTTCCCCAGACGGGAGAAGGGAAGGCTCCGGCGAGACCTTCTCCCACCCTTTCAACGCTTCAAGGGCGCTTGGAAGAAACATGGGGACACGACTTTTTAGCAGGGCCTCTAGCGACAGGAGAGGGGGTAAACGGCTTTAAACACAGACAGAAGAGACCCAGACTAGACACAAGGAAGCCATCTTTTACCGTGAGGGGGCTCAAACGCTGGCACAGCTTGCCCACAAACGTCCTACACGCCCCGCCCCGGCAAACAGTCAAGGGCACGTCGGAGGGCGCTCTGGGCAACTGGATCCCCTTCAAAAAGGCCCTGCGCGGGGCCGGGGGGTTGCACCAGACGACCTTGAAAGCTCCCGCCCAACCCAAACCACTCAACCACTCTATCGCTTGCATCCGCCTGACTTCCGCTACTCTTCCCACCTCAGGCAGCTTTCAAGACAACGCTCGCCCTGCGCTGCTCCAAAACGCCTTGCACCACCAACTCTTCGAGGGCAACACGGACAAGGGACAGCCACGCACCTCCAACACCAGCCCACCTCCTGCAGTCACGGCCCCCAGGGGCGCCACATCACCACGCACCAGCCAGCACCCCAAGCACGGCACCCACCGACACAACGTTAACTAACAAGACCATAACTCCCAGACCACCACCGCCTTCCCGCCACACCAACACACGCACACCGTGTCCCCCTCCCTCCAAAAGCCTTGACAAAACGCCTGACACAGTCTCTCGCACAAGCAGAACACCGTCCTTGTCCTTGCCCTTGCCAGGGACCCAAAAACCTCAGCGGCGGCACCCTCCACCTCCTCCTCCCCCTACAGCTCTACAACTACATCACCTGCCTCAGCTCCACCTCCACACGGACTCTTGCACGTCCCTCCTCCATCCAGCGGCACCGCGGCTCACGCCACCCCAAACGTCCCAACCCTTCCCTTACGGGGGACATCATCATCTTTGCTCTCCAGCCACCTCAGGCAAGGAGGCAGAGAAAACGCAACAAGACCCCTGCTACAGGGACACACGCATGGCACCACAGCCAGGGACCCAACGCAGCAGCAGCAGCAGCAGCAGCGGGAGGAGGAGAAAAACTCTTCCCTTTCTCCTCTTCCTTTTCCTCAAGCCTTGCCTCCCCATTCTCACCAGCTTCAAACACAGAGGCTGGGGCAGCTCCAGCCAGCAACACATCCAATGCTCAACTGCCTACGCCCAGAGCCACCTCCTCGCCAGCCACCGCCACCCCCAGGGGCCACCCTCGCTCCAGCCGGGGGCTCCCCAGCCTCTGACAAGTGACATCGCTTCACAACCCTGCCCAACACGAAAAGGAAAGGCCAGCTAAGATGAAAACAAAGGCGAGCCACAAGCGAAAGGAAAACACACCACAACCAACACCAGGGCATTAGACGGAAAAGACGCTCGCGCACCAGGGGAAACTTCAGCTGCAGAAAAGAGGCACCACAGCTCGCCCTGCAGGCAACAGGGAAACCCTAACACACCTCCGCAAGGGCTCTGCCCCACCGCTTTCGCATCCCCCCCTCAACCACTACAGCCAACCTCCCCACAACACACCACCAGCAAAGCACCGCCACCCCCCTCCCCACGCGCGGGGACACCCCAACAACGCACTTCCCCAAGACCACCACAGCCACCAGGCAAAAATGAAAACGACAGCCGGAAACTCGCTGCGACCAGAAAGCGAGGAAGCCGAAGCCGCGGCACCCCATAAAGCCCCACACCCGGCAGCACCCCAAGCACAGCGCCCACCCGCACCACCACCAAGCCTCACCAGCCTCCTGCCCACCACCACACACCATGCCTGCGCCCGCAACCCACCACACCCGCCTGCGCCACGGCGCCCCGACGCTCCTGCTCCTCCTGACGGCTCTCGCCACCACCCTCGCCTGCCGCCACCTGCCTCCCTGCCACTCCACCTTCCCCTGGGACAGCCTCAACATCCTCCGGGATATGGCTCCCAGACCGCCACAGCCCTGCCAACACCAACAGGCGCCCTTCCCCTTCCCCGACACCCTCCTCCACAACAGCCACCCACAGCAAGCCGCCGCCACCGCCCGACACATCCTCGACAACCTCTTCGCCACCCTCAGCGCACAGAGCACCCCCCAACACTGGGACGACCAGGCACGCCATCGCCTCCTCAACAACCTCCACCACCACAGCCAGCAGCTCCAGCAATGCCTCACACCCAACGGCACGCTCTCCCAAGGACAAGGGCCCCGCAACCGCACGCTCACCATCAACAAATACTTCAGGCGCATCCACAACTTCCTCCACACCCACAACCACAGCGCCTGCGCCTGGGACCACGTCCGCCTCGAACTTCGCGCCTCTTTCCAGCGCCTCCACAACCTCACCCGCACCATGTGCAATTAGACCAACCGCCCCGACCAACCCGCGCGCACCCACGCGCCCCCGCCACCACTTCTCCAACACCGACGCGGCCCCACCGCGGGCCTCCCGCCTCCCCTCACCCGTGCCAAGAGCCGCTGCAACAACGGCCCTGCGCCCTCAGCCTCCACTGACCCCCTCCCCTATTTATACAACTCCCTCTATTTATTTTCACAATGCCTTTTATCTATTTATTCACCTATTTATTCCACAGACAATAAAGACCTGTTGCAAAAACCGTGACAGTGCCTCGCCTCTCACAAGCACAGCAACCAGCCTTTGGCGTGGCGGGAAGCCACCTCCACTCAACACCTACTCCGCTCAACCCCTGCTCCAAACAGGGCTCCGCACATCCCGCGCCCACTCTTCTCTTTGCCGCCTCCCCAAGGAGCCGCTGCCCTCAACCTCCTGCCAAAACCTCCGCGCCAGGCTTTAGCCATCGTCATCACCATCGGCTCGGCGGCCCTCCCCCTCCTCAACACTGTCCACCTTCCACCCCGCTTCACATCAACTCACCATCAGATCCCCAGTCCTCACTACAAGGACAGCACGGACCTCTCGGAGCGGGTCCAGACCAGGGCTACAAACACCGTCACAGGGATGGAACACCTCTCCTGGGAGGGCAGGATGAGAGAGCTGGCGTTCCCCAGACGGGAGAAGGGAAGGCTCCGGCGAGACCTTCTCCCACCCTTTCAACGCTTCAAGGGCGCTTGGAAGAAACATGGGGACAACGACTTTTTAGCAGGGCCTCTAGCCGACAGGAGAGGGGGTAAACGGCTTTAAACACAGACAGAAGAGACCCAGACTAGACCACAAGGCCATCTTTTACCGTGAGGGGGCTCAAACGCTGGCACAGCTTGCCCACAAACGTCCTACACGCCCCGCCCCGGCAAACAGTCAAGGGCACGTCGGAGGGCGCTCTGGGCAACTGGATCCCCTTCAAAAAGGCCCTGCGCGGGGCCGGGGGGTTGCACCAGACGACCTTGAAAGCTCCCGCCCAACCCAAACCACTCAACCACTCTATCGCTTGCATCCGCCTGACTTCCGCTACTCTTCCCACCTCAGGCAGCTTTCAAGACAACGCTCGCCCTGCGCTGCTCCAAAACGCCTTGCACCACCAACTCTTCGAGGGCAACACGGACAAGGGACAGCCACGCACCTCCAACACCAGCCCACCTCCTGCAGTCACGGCCCCCAGGGGCGCCACATCACCACGCACCAGCCAGCACCCCAAGCACGGCACCCACCGACACAACGTTAACTAACAAGACCATAACTCCCAGACCACCACCGCCTTCCCGCCACACCAACACACGCACACCGTGTCCCCCTCCCTCCAAAAGCCTTGACAAAACGCCTGACACAGTCTCTCGCACAAGCAGAACACCGTCCTTGTCCTTGCCCTTGCCAGGGACCCAAAAACCTCAGCGGCGGCACCCTCCACCTCCTCCTCCCCCTACAGCTCTACAACTACATCACCTGCCTCAGCTCCACCTCCACACGGACTCTTGCACGTCCCTCCTCCATCCAGCGGCACCGCGGCTCACGCCACCCCAAACGTCCCAACCCTTCCCTTACGGGGGACATCATCATCTTTGCTCTCCAGCCACCTCAGGCAAGGAGGCAGAGAAAACGCAACAAGACCCCTGCTACAGGGACACACGCATGGCACCACAGCCAGGGACCCAACGCAGCAGCAGCAGCAGCGGGAGGAGGAGAAAAACTCTTCCCTTTCTCCTCTTCCTTTTCCTCAAGCCTTGCCTCCCCATTCTCACCAGCTTCAAACACAGAGGCTGGGGCAGCTCCAGCCAGCAACACATCCAATGCTCAACTGCCTACGCCCAGAGCCACCTCCTCGCCAGCCACCGCCACCCCCAGGGGCCACCCTCGCTCCAGCCGGGGGCTCCCCAGCCTCTGACAAGTGACATCGCTTCACAACCCTGCCCAACACGAAAAGGAAAGGCCAGCTAAGATGAAAACAAAGGCGAGCCACAAGCGAAAGGAAAACACACCACAACCAACACCAGGGCATTAGACGGAAAAGACGCTCGCGCACCAGGGGAAACTTCAGCTGCAGAAAAGAGGCACCACAGCTCGCCCTGCAGGCAACAGGGAAACCCTAACACACCTCCCGCCACAGCTGCTGCCCGCAAGGGCTCTGCCCCACCGCTTTCGCATCCCCCCCTCAACCACTACAGCCAACCTCCCCACAACACACCACCAGCAAAGCACCGCCACCCCCCTCCCCACGCGCGGGGACACCCCAACAACGCACTTCCCCAAGACCACCACAGCCACCAGGCAAAAATGAAAACGACAGCCGGAAACTCGCTGCGACCAGAAAGCGAGGAAGCCGAAGCCGCGGCACCCCATAAAGCCCCACACCCGGCAGCACCCCAAGCACAGCGCCCACCCGCACCACCACCAAGCCTCACCAGCCTCCTGCCCACCACCACACACCATGCCTGCGCCCGCAACCCACCACACCCGCCTGCGCCACGGCACCCCGACGCTCCTGCTCCTCCTGACGGCTCTCGCCACCACCCTCGCCTGCCGCCACCTGCCTCCCTGCCACTCCACCTTCCCCTGGGACAGCCTCAACATCCTCCGGGATATGGCTCCCAGACCGCCACAGCCCTGCCAACACCAACAGGCGCCCTTCCCCTTCCCCGACACCCTCCTCCACAACAGCCACCCACAGCAAGCCGCCGCCACCGCCCGACACATCCTCGACAACCTCTTCGCCACCCTCAGCGCACAGAGCACCCCCCAACACTGGGACGACCAGGCACGCCATCGCCTCCTCAACAACCTCCACCACCACAGCCAGCAGCTCCAGCAATGCCTCACACCCAACGGCACGCTCTCCCAAGGACAAGGGCCCCGCAACCGCACGCTCACCATCAACAAATACTTCAGGCGCATCCACAACTTCCTCCACACCCACAACCACAGCGCCTGCGCCTGGGACCACGTCCCCCTCGAACTTCGCGCCTCTTTCCAGCGCCTCCACAACCTCACCCGCACCATGTGCAATTAGACCAACCGCCCCGACCAACCCGCGCGCACCCACGCGCCCCCACCACCACTTCTCCAACACCGACGCGGCCCCACCGCGGGCCTCCCGCCTCCCCTCACCCGTGCCAAGAGCCGCTGCAACAACGGCCCTGCGCCCTCAGCCTCCACTGACCCCCTCCCCTATTTATACAACTCCCTCTATTTATTTTCACAATGCCTTTTATCTATTTATTCACCTATTTATTCCACAGACAATAAAGACCTGTTGCAAAAACCGTGACAGTGCCTCGCCTCTCACAAGCACAGCAACCAGCCTTTGGCGTGGCGGGAAGCCACCTCCACTCAACACCTACTCCGCTCAACCCCTGCTCCAAACAGGGCTCCGCACATCCCGCGCCCACTCTTCTCTTTGCCGCCTCCCCAAGGAGCCGCTGCCCTCAACCTCCTGCCAAAACCTCCGCGCCAGGCTTTAGCCATCGTCATCACCATCGGCTCGGCGGCCCTCCCCCTCCTCAACACTGTCCACCTTCCACCCCGCTTCACATCAACTCACCATCAGATCCCCAGTCCTCACTGCAAGGACAGCACGGACCTCTCGGAGCGGGTCCAGACCAGGGCTACAAACACCGTCACAGGGATGGAACACCTCTCCTGGGAGGGCAGGATGAGAGAGCTGGCGTTCCCCAGACGGGAGAAGGGAAGGCTCCGGCGAGACCTTCTCCCACCCTTTCAACGCTTCAAGGGCGCTTGGAAGAAACATGGGGACACGACTTTTTAGCAGGGCCTCTAGCGACAGGAGAGGGGGTAAACGGCTTTAAACACAGACAGAAGAGACCCAGACTAGACACAAGGAAGCCATCTTTTACCGTGAGGGGGCTCAAACGCTGGCACAGCTTGCCCACAAACGTCCTACACGCCCCGCCCCGGCAAACAGTCAAGGGCACGTCGGAGGGCGCTCTGGGCAACAGGATCCCCTTCAAAAAGGCCCTGCTCGGGGCCGGGGGGTTGCACCAGACGACCTTGAAAGCTCCCGCCCAACCCAAACCACTCAACCACTCTATCGCTTGCATCCGCCTGACTTCCGCTACTCTTCCCACCTCAGGCAGCTTTCAAGACAACGCTCGCCCTGCACTGCTCCAAAACGCCTTGCACCACCAACTCTTCGAGGGCAACACGGACAAGGGACAGCCACGCACCTCCAACACCAGCCCACCTCCTGCAGTCACGGCCCCCAGGGGCGCCACATCACCACGCACCAGCCAGCACCCCAAGCACGGCACCCACCGACACAACGTTAACTAACAAGACCATAACTCCCAGACCACCACCGCCTTCCCGCCACACCAACACACGCACACCGTGTCCCCCTCCCTCCAAAAGCCTTGACAAAACGCCTGACAGTCTCTCGCACAAGCAGAACACCGTCCTTGTCCTTGCCCTTGGCAAGGGACCCAAAAACCTCAGCGGTGGCACCCTCCACCTCCTCCTCCCCCTACAGCTCTACAACTACATCACCTGCCTCAGCTCCACCTCCACACGGACTCTTGCACGTCCCTCCTCCATCCAGCGGCACCGCGGCTCACGCCACCCCAAACGTCCCAACCCTTCCCTTACGGGGGACATCATCATCTTTGCTCTCCAGCCACCTCAGGCAAGGAGGCAGAGAAAACGCAACAAGACCCCTGCTACAGGGACACACGCATGGCACCACAGCCAGGGACCCAACGCAGCAGCAGCAGCAGCAGCAGCGGGAGGAGGAGAAAAACTCTTCCCTTTCTCCTCTTCCTTTTCCTCAAGCCTTGCCTCCCCATTCTCACCAGCTTCAAACACAGAGGCTGGGGCAGCTCCAGCCAGCAACACATCCAATGCTCAACTGCCTACGCCCAGAGCCACCTCCTCGCCAGCCACCGCCACCCCCAGGGGCCACCCTCGCTCCAGCCGGGGGCTCCCCAGCCTCTGACAAGTGACATCGCTTCACAACCCTGCCCAACACGAAAAGGAAAGGCCAGCTAAGATGAAAACAAAGGCGAGCCACAAGCGAAAGGAAAACACACCACAACCAACACCAGGGCATTAGACGGAAAAGACGCTCGCGCACCAGGGGAAACTTCAGCTGCAGAAAAGAGGCACCACAGCTCGCCCTGCAGGCAACAGGGAAACCCTAACACACCTCCCGCCACAGCTGCTGCCCGCAAGGGCTCTGCCCCACCGCTTTCGCATCCCCCCCTCAACCACTACAGCCAACCTCCCCACAACACACCACCAGCAAAGCACCGCCACCCCCCTCCCCACGCGCGGGGACACCCCAACAACGCACTTCCCCAAGACCACCACAGCCACCAGGCAAAAATGAAAACGACAGCCGGAAACTCGCTGCGACCAGAAAGCGAGGAAGCCGAAGCCGTGGCACCCCATAAAGCCCCACACCCGGCAGCACCCCAAGCACAGCGCCCACCCGCACCACCACCAAGCCTCACCAGCCTCCTGCCCACCACCACACACCATGCCTGCGCCCGCAACCCACCACACCCGCCTGCGCCACGGCGCCCCGACGCTCCTGCTCCTCCTGACGGCTCTCGCCACCACCCTCGCCTGCCGCCACCTGCCTCCCTGCCACTCCACCTTCCCCTGGGACAGCCTCAACATCCTCCGGGATATGGCTCCCAGACCGCCACAGCCCTGCCAACACCAACAGGCGCCCTTCCCCTTCCCCGACACCCTCCTCCACAACAGCCACCCACAGCAAGCCGCCGCCACCGCCCGACACATCCTCGACAACCTCTTCGCCACCCTCAGCGCACAGAGCACCCCCCAACACTGGGACGACCAGGCACGCCATCGCCTCCTCAACAACCTCCACCACCACAGCCAGCAGCTCCAGCAATGCCTCACACCCAACGGCACGCTCTCCCAAGGACAAGGGCCCCGCAACCGCACGCTCACCATCAACAAATACTTCAGGCGCATCCACAACTTCCTCCACACCCACAACCACAGCGCCTGCGCCTGGGACCACGTCCGCCTCGAACTTCGCGCCTCTTTCCAGCGCCTCCACAACCTCACCCGCACCATGTGCAATTAGACCAACCGCCCCGACCAACCCGCGCGCACCCACGCGCCCCCGCCACCACTTCTCCAACACCGACGCGGCCCCACCGCGGGCCTCCCGCCTCCCCTCACCCGTGCCAAGAGCCGCTGCAACAACGGCCCTGCGCCCTCAGCCTCCACTGACCCCCTCCCCTATTTATACAACTCCCTCTATTTATTTTCACAATGCCTTTTATCTATTTATTCACCTATTTATTCCACAGACAATAAAGACCTGTTGCAAAAACCGTGACAGTGCCTCGCCTCTCACAAGCACAGCAACCAGCCTTTGGCGTGGCGGGAAGCCACCTCCACTCAACACCTACTCCGCTCAACCCCTGCTCCAAACAGGGCTCCGCACATCCCGCGCCCACTCTTCTCTTTGCCGCCTCCCCAAGGAGCCGCTGCCCTCAACCTCCTGCCAAAACCTCCGCGCCAGGCTTTAGCCATCGTCATCACCATCGGCTCGGCGGCCCTCCCCCTCCTCAACACTGTCCACCTTCCACCCCGCTTCACATCAACTCACCATCAGATCCCCAGTCCTCACTACAAGGACAGCACGGACCTCTCGGAGCGGGTCCAGACCAGGGCTACAAACACCGTCACAGGGATGGAACACCTCTCCTGGGAGGGCAGGATGAGAGAGCTGGCGTTCCCCAGACGGGAGAAGGGAAGGCTCCGGCGAGACCTTCTCCCACCCTTTCAACGCTTCAAGGGCGCTTGGAAGAAACATGGGGGCACGACTTTTTAGCAGGGCCTCTAGCGACAGGAGAGGGGGTAAACGGCTTTAAACACAGACAGAAGAGACCCAGACTAGACACAAGGAAGCCATCTTTTACCGTGAGGGGGCTCAAACGCTGGCACAGCTTGCCCACAAACGTCCTACACGCCCCGCCCCGGCAAACAGTCAAGGGCACGTCGGAGGGCGCTCTGGGCAACAGGATCCCCTTCAAAAAGGCCCTGCTCGGGGCCGGGGGGTTGCACCAGACGACCTTGAAAGCTCCCGCCCAACCCAAACCACTCAACCACTCTATCGCTTGCATCCGCCTGACTTCCGCTACTCTTCCCACCTCAGGCAGCTTTCAAGACAACGCTCGCCCTGCGCTGCTCCAAAACGCCTTGCACCACCAACTCTTCGAGGGCAACACGGACAAGGGACAGCCACGCACCTCCAACACCAGCCCACCTCCTGCAGTCACGGCCCCCAGGGGCGCCACATCACCACGCACCAGCCAGCACCCCAAGCACGGCACCCACCGACACAACGTTAACTAACAAGACCATAACTCCCAGACCACCACCGCCTTCCCGCCACACCAACACACGCACACCGTGTCCCCCTCCCTCCAAAAGCCTTGACAAAACGCCTGACACAGTCTCTCGCACAAGCAGAACACCGTCCTTGTCCTTGTCCTTGCCCTTGGCAAGGGACCCAAAAACCTCAGCGGCGGCACCCTCCACCTCCTCCTCCCCCTACAGCTCTACAACTACATCACCTGCCTCAGCTCCACCTCCACACGGACTCTTGCACGTCCCTCCTCCATCCAGCGGCACCGCGGCTCACGCCACCCCAAACGTCCCAACCCTTCCCTTACGGGGGACATCATCATCTTTGCTCTCCAGCCACCTCAGGCAAGGAGGCAGAGAAAACGCAACAAGACCCCTGCTACAGGGACACACGCATGGCACCACAGCCAGGGACCCAACGCAGCAGCAGCAGCAGCAGCAGCGGGAGGAGGAGAAAAACTCTTCCCTTTCTCCTCTTCCTTTTCCTCAAGCCTTGCCTCCCCATTCTCACCAGCTTCAAACACAGAGGCTGGGGCAGCTCCAGCCAGCAACACATCCAATGCTCAACTGCCTACGCCCAGAGCCACCTCCTCGCCAGCCACCGCCACCCCCAGGGGCCACCCTCGCTCCAGCCGGGGGCTCCCCAGCCTCTGACAAGTGACATCGCTTCACAACCCTGCCCAACACGAAAAGGAAAGGCCAGCTAAGATGAAAACAAAGGCGAGCCACAAGCGAAAGGAAAACACACCACAACCAACACCAGGGCATTAGACGGAAAAGACGCTCACGCACCAGGGGAAACCTCAGCTGCAGAAAAGAGGCACCACAGCTCGCCCTGCAGGCAACAGGGAAACCCTAACACACCTGCTGCCACAGCTGCCCCCAAGGGCTCTGCCCCAGCATGACTAATTTTTTTAATTCAGTATATGTAGCTGGACAGGGTTTTGTCTGGGAGATCCCTGTACTCACCTTTGACTATCTGGCTCTGGCTGTTCCCAGACTGCACATGCAATACCTGGTATTGAACTGGACTTTTAATTACGGCATTCATCCAGTGGTACCTGTTTTCCAGCTCAATGCTTATTGTTCTATTTCTGCCTCTAAAGATACACTGCATCACTTAATCCTGTGACTTTTCTCAGTTACGTACTACCAAACTTTCTCTCCAAGATCCTTACCCTAGTTTTCTGGGAGGGTAGGGGGTGGAAATTCTTTACCTTTCTGCAATTTAGGGGTGAGGCTCCTCGTTAATCTCTCTGGGATCTCAGCCCCTCTCACACACCATTTACATTCTGGATCCAGGTAAGGAAGAAAACTTTGTATATTCTCCCTCATTTGCTCAAATGCTTCTTCAAGAACTGTTCCCAAATGTTCACCTGGCATTTGTTGCCGTGAGGCATATACAAAGATCTCCACATATGAACACCTCCAAAACCTGTCAGATGTAACTACTGGCTGCCAATTTGTGTACTTGTTGTACAACCCTACCTCTTGTTGTAAGTAAACGTTCACTCTCAGATTTCAAGTAGATTTGACAAGGTGTCATATCATTCCTGCAAGAATTAAAAATTTCTCCACTCAAAAGCACAGAGTATACTTCCTTCTATTTACAGAATTTGCAGATGGAGGAACGCACGATGTAACATTTGCTCTATATTAATTTACACCACCTAGAGAAACTGTTTATGGATATTTAAAAAAAACAGACTATAGAACACGAGGATAAGCTCTTAATCACCATCAAATGAAACAATTTGTGTTGCACAAATGATCAACACTGAAGATAACTTGATTAAAATTAAATAAACTAAGCAATCTACTTACCATTGGCAGCCTGGATTGAAGCATCTGGAGATCATCATAACCATAAATCTGCTTAAAGACAGATAAAAATACAACATAATTATAACACTTTTCTCTGACGCTGACCATTTTGGGGCTTTAAACAGAGTTTGACCTAGGCCTAGTCTATTTTAAAGCTGTACAGCTATAAATCACATTGTACCATCATGTTGCATTGTAGCATTTTAAGGCTAGTAGAGCTAAGCTTAAAATGGCTTGTCACTCTGACATCGTTTCTTGGTGACAGCAGTCCTCTGAGGAGAGTTTGACCGTGCCATCTTCAATACTGTTTTCCCAGACACATCATTCGTCAACTTCTGAAAAATCTACAGGGCATTCAGATTTGGAAGTAAGAGCAACAGCCTTCTTTGCTGCCATCATTACTTCTGAGAGTAGCAGGATTCAAGATTTAATGACTAGACCACAAGGCAACCTATGGTATCCCCTCACATCCACTGTGATTCAGAAAGATGATTAGAATAAAGTTTCTGATTCAAAAAACAGAAAACAAAAAAAAAAGTTGATTCTTATCAGACATCAAAAAGCCATGTGCAATCTTTTTAAGTATGATAAATAGGAGACATGGCACATTTCAACCATTACTACAGTAAATCTAACCCAGTAACACAAACTTGAATGAGTCAAGTTTTACTCAAAGGGCCTAAAACCTGATACCACTGAAAACCATAGCAACACACACGTTTAGCTTCAACAGCAGCCAAATCAGGTCTGTACCAACAATTCTGCAGCTCATTATCAAGAGTAAACCCCCACTGAATATATTTAATATATTCTTCAGCATTTGGAACAGGAATTCCAGGTGCAACATGTGCCAACAGAATTGCCTTGGCATAGACAGCAGCAGGTCTGGAGGGCCTATCTGCACCAAGGGTTAAACAATCAAGGACAGAAACAATTAAATTGCTTACTGGGTAGGCAGGCAGAAGTCCTCCAGGTCCCACAATATACTGGTTATGCAACAAGGGCGGTACACCTTGGGGCAGGTTTGGGGGAGCTTTGCCTGTAGAATCAAAATATAGACACTTTAACAAGCCTTCAGAAAAGAAAAGGCTTCAGCATTGAGACAAGACAGGTCACAAGCCCTGGAGGCTGCACTGTCATACCTTGTAAAAGGCAGAACTACGCAGAAGAATTTTATGCTCGCTGATGAAAATGTTCAAAATAGCCTGAAGAGTTTAACCATGCCTCAAGGAAGGGGAAGCACAGGCTACTGTGAGAGGACTGACAACAGTCCCATCAGAAAACAGGCTGATTTTGTCATTTACTTTGTCCAAAAGGATTACAAAATTACAGAAAATTCTCCTTTCCTCAGTTGTCTCCTGAAGGCAAAATTTAGGGAATGCTCTCAATCTAAGAGAGCCAATTCTCTCCTTTCATTTTCTGCTCTGTCAACACTCTTCCTCATCTTCAACAATAGACTGGAAAGTACTAAATGTTGCCAACATACTTTCTGGGGGTGACTTGTGCAGCTGAGAATAGCAAAGAGAAGACGACTGAAACAGTTTCAGCTGCCCCCACGAAGCAGTGCTAGGAAGCAGAAGAGTAAAAAAAATGCACTATGTCCAATCATCAGACATTTTATTTAAAAGGTATGGGAATAAGAAATGAGAAATCCTCCTGTAAGTAAGTTTGATCTTAATATTTAAACCATTCCCTTCCCTCCATAGGATTTCCTTTTAGCAGTTCAGGTTGATTAGAGAAGCAATAGAGAATTTAGCATTGCTTGCTCTTCAGTGCAAGAAGCCTCCCCACTTTCTCTCTCTGTGGACCCTTTTTCTGAAGTGCTATTTGCTGCAGAATGACCCAGCATCAGACACTTTCCTCCTTTCTGTAGATGTGGCAGTAAAGATGTGGCATATGATAACAGGGATACTGTAGTATATTTTGATACTGCCAGATGAATTCAAGTCACAGAGAAGACTGAAATTAAAGCTAATGTGAACTCACAGCCAAGAGCTGATCACAACTTGGAATACGAACTGGGCGAACCTCCCAGCCCAAACCTTCCAAAGTCAGAACTGCTCTGGTGTCTATTTATAAAGCTCTTTGGGAATGGAATGTGCTATATAAATGCCACATAACACCCTAACAAATATTTCAAATACACAAAACCAGACAACTTTATTTTATACACCAGCAAATAAGGCATGCTGAAAATGCTAGTCAAGAGTGTGGATTTCTCAGCGCAATTATGGCTAATGAGATGCTCAACTGACAGCCCTGATGACTGAAGTTCTCTGTCTGTCCACGTGATCTGTTAATATTGCAAACCTGAAGACACTAAGGGAGCTGCCCGTGTGGTAGCAGCTGGTATAGACACACTGGTAACGCTCAGGCCAAGGCTGTTTGTAGTGTTCATACTGCTTGCCATGCTGACAACTGAAGAGGTGGTGCTAGTGGCTGAGGTTGAAGCAGTTGAGAAGGTTGTTGAGGGCTGGAGCGAAGATGTGTTCTCAACACCAGTGTGCTAGAAAGAAGACAGAAAGAATGAGGACCACAGAGCAAATAAAACACAGTGGAAGATGCTAGGGGAAACCTCCCACCCACCGACCCCACCCCCCAACAATCTTTTAAGTAACAGCAACACATGCAAAAGAAAAGGATATGCATTATCTATGTACCAAGCAAGCAACTAAATTGCATGCTTGTGGTTTTTAAGTATTGAAAAAAACATTACATGAGAGTTAAATTCAAACCGCTGTATCATCACAAAATTATACCACAGTAACTCAGGTGTCACTCCATTGTATTAGTTCTTGCCCTTTGCTTGTATACTCCTTTAAGCTAGTACTTGTTATCTTAAATAAATTCCTATATTCTTCCAAAAGACAGTATTTGTTTTCAAAATAGAGGACTCCGCTATTGTGATTTCCTCAATGCACTTGTGGAATTTAAAAGATTAAAACTGCAGTGCCCCACAACACAGTCAATGTGGTAAACTGAAACACAGATCAGATGTATTACAGGAACACATGAGGATAAAGGAGTTCCTGGTTTGAATCCAGCATAATACAGTGCTTTAGCTGTAAGCCGATCACGCCTTGCAAAACAGTGTCATCAAACAGAAGCCAAAACAATTCTGACAACAGAAAAGAAGGACATTTGGATAAGTATGAATTCTTAAGTTACGTATTCAGTACGGATGGAGCATTACAAAAAAAAATGCAGGCATAAGGAAAAGCATTTATCTACCTGCAGACCCCAGCTGGGATTGTACATAAGTACTCCATCACAGAACAAGTCAGCGTCTCTCTGACTTTTGTCTGTGCAACCTCATCTACAGCACTGTGTTCACTACTATTTGCCTTGTTATTTCAAATGCATTAACTATACAGGTGACAAAAGTGCCACATGGTAAACTCTAAAATCATCTGTCATGACATGTATCATTCCATCTCCTGCCTCTTGCCAGCTAACTTCTCCAGTGGAGACTGCTAACAGGCCACATTTTGGAGCAGTTTCAGACAGCCACTTCTAAATTTTTATTTTATTTTTTAATACATTTGTTCCAAGAAATTCTTTCATTATGCCATTGCCCCTTGCTGGCACGAAAAATTTCCTCTGCATTTGTGTGACTGGCAAGTCTCTGTAATAGCTGTTCCCCATCTAGTACAAATCACAAGTGGTAAAGACTTCTTTTTACCACTAGAGGGCTGGCCATCCTTCTTACCTAAGATAAGGCTCTTTTTTCAGTTAGAATCATAGAACACCAGGTTGGAAGGGACCTCAGGGATCATCTCATCCAAGCTTTCTTGGCAAAAGCACAGTCTAGACAAGATGGCCCAGCATGCTGTCCAGACGAATCTTAAAAGTGTCCTACCTTGGGAATCCACAACTTCCCTGGGGAGATTATTCCAATGGCTGATGGTTCTAATTGTGAAAGATTTTCTTCTTGTGTTCTATTGGAATCTCCCCAAGGAGTAACTTGTACCCATTACCCCTCATCTTTTTCATGTGTTTTCTTGTAAAAAGGGAGTCTCCATTTTCTTTGTAGGCACCCTTTAAATACTGGAACATGGTGATAAGCCTTTTCTCAAGGCTGAAAAAAAACAATTCTCTCAGCCTTTCTCCATATGCCAGTCTTCCCAGTCCTTTGATCATTTCTGTGGCCCTTCTGTGGACCCTCACCAGTGGATCAGTTTTAATGTCACTGTTAACGTTTTCTGTAGAGGACATGCTTTGATTCAAGATCAGATAAATAGGCAGCATAACCTGTACTATATTTTAGTTTGCGTTTGCACCTAATTGCACTTATCAATTTCATGTATGCTTTACATATGGGAATTCTTGAAATGCAGTAAGGGTATGCTCTCACTAATGAAAAATATCTGGCCTAAAAATTAATCATTCCTGTTGTGTAGCTTGCAATTTTTCCTGCAAATAAGTAATGCCAGACCAGTTCATCTTAGAACTTAAAAAAACTGAACTTGTTATATCCTAATTCACCTGCATCTACTCAGATCTATTTTATGGTTTTATTGAGGGACAAATATGGCAGAAACATTCTTTGTGGATACTGCAATGTATAATGAAATATCCATATGCCATTTTCTGTCCCCTGTGAATCTCAATCTATACAACTCCAGAACATTGTCCCTCTCAAAAAAGAGTCAATCTTAGTAGCTGAACAACCCTCCTCTTTGGGATATTTTAAGGCTTCAGAGAGCCACATTATTCTGTCTAACACTTCCTACATCACATGACTTTATGGCTATAGTTCTTCAGTAATGCCCTGGCGAGGAAAAAAAATACATATACTATTTTAAAGTTCTGAGAATTTATAGCTAAGCATATTTTTCAATAAGAAAGCTAAAAATTATGATTCCTTTCAAAGTTAGCCAGATGTATGAATGCAGATTTCAAATACAAGGTACAAATTTCAAGTACAAGGTCCCAGTTCGTAGTGTACTGGGACACAATGAACTTTGAGAGAGGGTCTTAACCATCAGATAAACTGACTACATGCCAAACATCTGCTGAAATGCAAATAAGACTTACTGCATGTGATGTGCTTGAAGACAACACTGAGGCAGGGGAGAGGCTACTCTGATGATTGGACAGAGAGCTAGAAAAAAATTGCAAAGTATTAGTAACATTAATTTTTCCTGGAACTATTTTTAATATATATGCGTATATATACACACATATATATATAAACACAGAGTAGGTAGTAGGATATTAGTTAAAGAATAAAAAATGTACATGTTTGTCTACACATACACACACAGAGTAGGATATTACTTAAAGAAAAAATTGTCTATAGGGATGCGTGTATATATACACACACCCCTACAAGCATTTATTCCTTTAAGTAATATCCTACTACCTTTTAATGAAAAAAACCTGAAGTACAGAGACAACTATTAGTAACAAGAAACATCTAAAACACCACTCATTTCTATTTATCAATTTACGGTATTTTTAAGAAAACAATGGTTGCTTTAGGAATTATGTAGCAATGACTCCAAGACACATAAAGTCCAAAACCAGAAGGCGGCTGACACAGCACATGGCTTGTTTCTCATTCTTTCCCTGAGCAACTGCAGCTGCCTGACACAGGGCACAGGTATTAATTATGTCAGGCAGTGCTTTGGTTTGACTCACTATGGTATTTCTCACATTTTAACCTGCATAACATTAGTTCAACCAATTAGAACTGCAGGGTATTTGCCCCACAACTCTGCCAAAAAGCCCCAACACACTCTCAAAAGACAAGGCTCAAAAAAAACAGCAAATGAAGAGCATCTGTGAAAGCTCCAAAATCAGCCACACTACTACAGAATCTGGCAATTTAATCAAGGTTTAATCAAGGTCGGTTCATACCACTACACTCCACCAAAGGCCATTTCCTCTTTGAAAAGACTAATCAGAACTATCAGTTCAGTTTTATACATAAACTGTAAAATATGAAAATAAAGAATCTCCTGCTGAAAAACATCAGCAGGTAACTTAGTTTCAGGAAACTCTGCTTTAGCACCACCTTTTTTCCCCAGCTGACCAGGCCTGTGAACTTTTCGCAGTAACAGCAGTACCAACATTGATCTGTAATCCAATGTCAGAAAAAGGGACCCTGGTGTCTGACAGCCCCCATATGTAATCACCCTCATGTTTGCCCTTTCCCCAAAACTGAACCCCTTTCAGTTTATCACAACTCCTACTGTACCTGCTTAACTGAGAAAGTGAGCTGCTGGCCAGATCACTGGACTGAGGCAAGCTGGGCAATGTTGCTGCGTGCTGCGATGCTGAAGGCAGAAGCGAAGCAGTGGTGGACACCACGCTAGGCAGAGACCCAGCAGAAGGTAGTGAGGGAGAAGGCTCTGTCTTAGGCGCTGAAACTGATGAATTAGCTGCAACAAGTTAAAAAGAGTCATTCAAATTCAAATT
The DNA here is from genome assembly GCF_964199755.1 of Larus michahellis. Classification (NCBI taxonomy): domain Eukaryota; kingdom Metazoa; phylum Chordata; class Aves; order Charadriiformes; family Laridae; genus Larus; species Larus michahellis. The sequence goes on from NC_133930.1 coordinate 10,139,571, forward strand.
CCAGCATCCCTGACATCCCAGCCTGGACTCAGGAACACAGTAGTACTCTCCCCTTGGTTTACAAAAACCTAACCATTAAGAACCAGTAACAGTATCAAGCAATCTGGGTATTCAGGAAAATTCAAACAGCAACAGAACTATAATTTTTTTCCCTTTAAGTTCTTCATCTACAATAGATTTATAATTTTGACTACTGTGCATGTAGTAAACTACAGTCTTCTGCAGTTCACCTCCCACTATCTGGATTACTAGCTTTTGCTCAGAAGTCAATCGTCATTTTAAAATTCCTCGCATTTGGTTCTGCAAACAGAAGTCATGTGCATTTTTCAAGGGATGTACAAATCTGCTTTTACCTACAGCTCTGCTTCTTCATTCAAACCTACACAGCACTTTACATGAATGAGACTTACATCACTGGAGTACAAGGACACATAGAACTTCAGAGTTCAGAGTACTCAGTCAAATGTGTAATTTAAGAAGCATTAAGCATTTTCAATGGCTAAAGAACTGTCAATACTGATTGACTTTATTTGACCTAGACAACAAAAAGTGTTTAGCATTAAAATTACTTTTTAGGCTACACAAAGTAAAACTTGTTTACAAAGTTTGGAAAGGCCAAACATGCCTTTCCAAAGGATCACTATACTGTAACAAGAAACTGAACAACTCTACTGACAAACATAATTCCCAGCTGTTTCTACACTTATCTTTTGTCCTGCAAAGATAATACAAAGAATTAGAGTCACTCAGCCACCAACAAAACCCAGAAAGAGAACTGAGCCCTGCCTTCTGCTGGGCCATGCTTCCATACCACACCACAGACCACTACCCGGTGGATCATCACTAACTTGCGATGTGTGAAAACAGTTTTAGAACAGTCACCAAACAGAAGTCACATATATGCTTGGAAGTTACACATCACAGTTTGTTCACGTTACTGGTTTGGTTTCCTCATGAAATGACCCAAGTCAGGTTGCTGGACTGGGTGCTATGCAAATAGCGGTCTTGGCCTTCACAGTAAGTATGAGGGTAACTGACAACGCAGGAGGAAATTCAAGTGACAAACAGAAACATTGTTGTGAAAGTGGCAACTGTATCACCTGATACCTCCTGACAAGATACATATAAAAATAAGTAAGTAGCACTTACAACTCTTAATACGTTTTGAGCAGGATTCCCTTCTTGAAATGAAAGTAGATGTCCCCAATACAAGGGACAGAATCACCATCTTCAGTAAGACCCCTTACAAGATGCCTGAACATAGTGTGAAAGACAACGAAAACCAGGAGACAAATAGGATGGTCAGAACTATAACACACCAGCCGTGCTCCGAACTAGGGATTTAGGAAGCACAAGATCCGGATGTTGAAGGACAACAGCAGTAAAGATGAGATAGGAACAACTAATACTATTATCAGCACATACAGAAAAGAAAAGGTGAATACTTTCAAAAGTTAAGAGAGAATTTCAAGACAGTTTGGATGCATGAAAAAGATACATGTAAAAAGACTTGATTCCAGTTTACATGCTTGAGATACCGAAAAAACCCAAAAGTGTTCTCAAAAGAGAAGTGGCATAGAAAAAGGGATTAACAAAGCCATTATAGAATAATTACAAAAATACTAGGAATTCTCAGATCTTTGTTTTCCATAGCAGAAAGACAAGTCCCATACTGAATTTCATAAACTGTTTATTAACTTTGTACATGAGAGTAAGAAATTTTTCCATTTGAAAAGTTGTCATTACATATAACCATTTTTAAGTGGTAACTCTTTGGGCATATACACTCTTCCTGACAATTTAAATTGAGTTTGGCACTAGCAAAACATTGTTTATAGGTCTGAATACTCAACTTCTTTCTACTCAGAAGTATTAAAAAAAAATATACAAAAGGCTGCCCCACTAATGACTGAAGAGACATTTAAGAGGATAGACCTAAAACTGAAGTGTTGGAATTCCGAGAGATGTTAATTCATACTGCTGCCCTTGAAGACTTTCACAGAGCAGCACATAAAGTTCAGAAGAGTGAATACTATACTCTAATTATTTCAAGTCCAGGATGAGAGTAATGCTACGAGTAAAATACCACATCAGAAACAGGCCAAGACGAAGGTAACAGTAATGCCTGTATCTCAGCCAGTATTGCGCTAATGTTACTCCACTACAAGGCAACCAGCCAACCGGCAGAGGGAGCATGTTAAGTCACCCTTATTCCCCACGGGCTTGCAACAGGGCAAGTAGCACTACAACCCGGTGAGAGGTGCATTCAAAGATGCGACTTGGTTTCACCACAGCTAAATGCTACTCGCAGCTTCCCAACTGAGAACTGGAAGAAGAATCGCTAAGAAACTTTATATTATTTTTTAATTTTATATTTTATTTTATGTCAAATAATTTTCGCAGGTAAGTTCAAAAGGAAAAGCAGCAGCAAAGCAGCTTCTCTACTTCTAAGACTGCCTAGGTTTGTAGATTTAATAGGGACGATTTCATACTTCAGTTTCAGTCAAGAAGCAAGCAGTGCATCCTATGCAAGTACAAAATAAACTCAAATGCATCAGCCAAAACTTAGTCAGGGAGAACAATATAAAACCCTAAGTCAGATACCACTCCTACAGTTATGAGCATAGCAAGTAGCACGGAAAGATCAGAAAGTCCTGTGCACAACTAAGCTTTGTAAACTTACTGTCAAGAGTTGCCTGTGTTCTAACACCACTGTGCCCGTTCTGTAAACAAAGGAGAAATGAATGAATGAATCATCTTAGAGGTATATTAAATTTTCAGACTGAATCACACATCGAACATGCTTCATGCAAAATTCTATATTAATTCTAAATTGAAAGACAAAAAAGGCAGAAAATTAACTTTTTACTGCCTTTAACAAAACCACATAATAGTTTGTCTCAAGTGCAAGGTGCCCTGAACATACAGAATCCCATACACTGCCCATACTACACCCATCAGCAGGAGACCTTCCCATGTACTGTATATAACATAAACCTCAGGTTCACACCAATATAAAAGAAAGAATTGCATTAACATATAGGAAATGGTTGTGCTTTTGATCTAATGCAACTCACAATTTTAACTATCCAAGTTACACAGAGACGACAATTTTTTTCCATTGAAAGATAAGACTTGAGAAGCACCAGTTGTTTTTTGGATAACGCTGGAGTACAGAAGTGGATAGTCTATGCTTGATCCTCACCAGTACATACGAGCTAGTGCAGAAGACAAGTGTGACTGAGCCATTGCATAACAAAGGCCAGAAGTAAATAAACTTACAAACTCTCACAAGTTTTTACACATTTAATAAATTAAGTTCTCTTAAAACAAACTTACATTCCATATACAAAGAGAGTAGGTGCTTTTGAATCTCCGAAGAGATCCTCTCTGTTGTAGATTAGACCTCTCCCTATGCTTTTTAAAATAAAACATGAAACTAATTCCCAATGATGTTTAAGTCCACCAAAAGAGTAACACTGGAGGGCCCACAAACAGTTTGGAATGCGTTCGCTAGGTGCCAAATAAATTTAATAAATAATATACCTTTGGATAAAAACTGTCAAGTTAAGGCAAAATACCATAACTAATATTTATATACAGAGATAGTTCCTTTTTTAAAAGCTAAGCTTCAGGGAAAGAAACTCAGGTAGAATGTTAAGTGTTACTAAGAAAAAAGGTCAAACAGCAACTTAAGATGTCAAAACCCATAAAACCAGAGGCTCTCATATCCCAAATACAGTATGGCCAAAACCAGCTACACAATAGGAAAAGCAAAAGCAAGTAACAGCGTGGGCTTGGGAATAAAACATACCAACATACCACTTGGTTTGGTTAAAAGTATTAATGTATTACAGTAATACAAGTCTAACACGGATAAGAATATTTCACCTTTTTCTAGGTTTTATTTCTGAAATTCACTCACCGTAACTGCAACAGAGGTTGATTCAGACGGAGCCATGGAGCTTTGGTACGCTATCCTACTATGCACAGAAGTCTGGTCATAGGAGGAAGTTGTTGTTACTGGGCTAGTGCTCTGGGATGAGCAGGTCAGACTGGAAGAGGTGATGGCAGAGGTTGTTGTGTAGGTGGACTCCTGTACTGTATTGGATATTGGCAAAGAGGTATTCAAAGGATCACTGGAAAAAGTAAAAATTATTTATCATCCTGGTAAACAACATCTCAAACACCTTCATGAAAATAATAGCTCCTATACAGTTATCTAAGAGCTACGTAAAACATTCAGCCAAACTTACATTATTTATACTAGAAAATCTAATAATGAAAAAAATACATAATTTTGCTTTGGTCCCTAGTAATCACTACTGCAAAGCCATCAGCTGCACTAAGCACCATTCACATTCCTCCTGCTGGCCCAACCAAAACAAGACCTTACACCCAAGCACTTTTCAGTCATGTTATTTCCACCTTCTCAAAGAATAAATTCATTATCATAATCTCTCTTTTTTAAACAACTAGATCCATAAAGTCTGGTATATGATGAGAAACACATGGTCTCTTTTTACAATAGAATTCTAACATTACAGTAGCAGTCTAACAGAATGAACTATGCAAAGAGGAAAAGATACTTTAAAATCTGCAGGAGTGTTTTACTTTCTAAACGGTTTATATCACCTATAGAACTAGAAATTAATGTGAAAATTAATTTTTACTAGTATTTCTGAAATAACTTCAGGAAGCTTTTTACTGAAGCCAATTTTTGAATGAATAAGGAAAAAAAAAGGGTTACTGGTATGTTGGCATTTATAGTTGGCTATTTTAGTACTTCAGTAAGAGCTTCTGCATACTGAAAGCCTGGATTCTTTTCTCATCCCATACGAGCATCAGATCTGTAATCTGGTGCCAATCTAATGACATACAAGGGTCATCTCTCCTGGATCAAAAGCAGAAAAATCTGGGTTGTGAGGGAAAAATCCTCAAACAAATTTGAAAATCAGGACAATTAAACATGAGAAAGAATTCTATACCCGGTAGCTTATTATAAGGCTAGTTACATTCATGTCACCTACAGCTTCACATCGACCCATCTGCAGAGATTTGGTTATCGTTAAGAAAGAAATTTCTCCCTTAACATGCCCTCCACAGAAAACACTTAGCCTTACATGTCATCATATTTCCCCCTCCTCTTACACGGTTACTGTGCCTTGATGTTTTTGGTACAAATTTGACCCCCTAAAGAAGACATGTAAGAACGCACAAGGGGAACTCACACGTACTTTACAGATTTTGAGTACAAGCTATTGTTAGTCGCCTGGCTGGTATTCTCATTGCTTGAAGTTGATCCAAATTCTGGGAGTGCAGGCTCTGATCCAAACTCCAGAGCTCCAAACTGAACATTTAACCCTGTCACATCCGCTGATCCAGGCATCTCCACTGCAGAGGCAGGAATCTTAAAGAAGGGAAAAAAAGCCATAATTCCTTTGCATGCACTATCTGTATTAAAGATATCAGTAACTGAGACCCTCCCCCCTCCCTTTACTACAGGCTTCTTCAGTTACTGTCTCAGCCTTCACTGCTAACTAGATCTGCGATAAGCCCCCCATTTACTTCACATAAATTAACTACATTCTTGTAAACTGAAATAAATTCATTGATTCTGTGCCCCAATCTGGAGCTGGAAGAGTAAGCCATATTATTCTACAATATAAAAGCGTCAACTGTGTCCCTCTCCTTCAGCCAACATTCATCTTGTGGCTACTAAGTCAGCCCAAAACATTCAGCAACAGTCATTTTCCACACAGAGCAACCAGATATGTCCTTGGAAAAGAAAAACATCACTGTACTTCGGACCTAAAAACTATCCATCTTAGAATTTACTGCTGTATAAACAACAAATATACCATGGTCTTTGCTCTCCTTCTCCCTAACAACTTATATATGAAACAGAATGATCGAATCATTTAGGTTGGAAAAGACCGTTAAGATCATTGAATCCAACCATCAACCTAAAGCTGCAAAATCCACCACTAAACAATGTCCCTCAGCACTACATCTACCCATCTTTTAAATACCTCCAGGAATGGCGACTCATTCACTTCCCTGGGCAGCCTGCTCCAATGCCTGATTAACCCTTTTAGTGAAGAAGTTTTTCCTAATATCCAATCTAAACCTCCCCGGACGCAACTTGAGGCCATTTCCTCTGGTCCTATCACCTTTGACTTGGGAGAAGAGACCAACCCCCACCTCACTACGCCCTCTTTCAGGTAGCTGTAGAGAGCGACGAGGTCTCCCCTCCGCCTCCTTTTCTCCAGGCTGAACAACCGCAGCTCCCTTAGCGCTCCTTGGAAGACTTGTGCTCCAGAGCCCTCACCAGCTTTGTTGCCCTTCTCTGGACCTGCTCCAGCACCTCAATGTCTGTCTTGTAAGTGAGAGCCCCAAAACTGAACACGGTATTCAAGGGGCAGCCTCACCAGTGCCTAGTAGAGGGGGACAATCACTGCCCTAGTCCTGCTGGCCACACTATTCCTGATAAAAGCTTTTGTACATTTTCACATTTACTAATGACAAGCCACCACTCAATTACCCACCTTCGATGCTGGAGCTATCCTCCGTTTTGGTGGTTTTATCTGTTTCTGCTGGGCTTGATTGGCAGTCACTGTCTGGTTATCCATAGATAGAGTGGGGAGCTGTAACATTTTGCTGACAGCTGTAGAGGTGTCTACTGGTGATGGCTCGCGGAGTTTTACCTGGGGGGAGAAGGACTCCAGCCCAGGAGGAGGAACAGGGACTGCCTGCGTTTGTTGTTGCTGTCGCTGGGTCAGCTGGCTCAGAACTGGGGATGGATCAGGCTGGGATTTAAAGTCTGGTCAGCATTGGGAAAAAACAAATAACAAATTAAAATGTTAAACGCTGCTCTTCACACTTCTACTCTTCATGAAGGAATCTCGGTGATCTAACATACTCGACAGCTAAGATTTTATAGCATCTGAAGGTCTCTTTCAGACATCACATGAGTTTCACATTGAATACCACCACTGCAATAATAAGACCAACATACTGATATTGATATTCTCTAAATATAAACAACTCTTGGCAAGAACTATTCAGCTTTCTTCAAAAATATGACAACAAACCTACCCATACAGTCACATAATATTATCACACATTAGTCCTCAAAAACTCTTCTGGATTATTTTAATCAAAGATTGCAAGTTTCACTGTAATTAAATGTGCCGATCGATTGAGATTACTTCCAAGGAGTCTGGAGTTGCAATTTAGAGGTATTATGAGTTCGGATTTCCTGCCCCTACAAAGGAGAAAATTTTCAACACAAATAGGAAGTCATCTACCATCTCAATCTGGCTGAAAGTCAAGACACACTGGACATTGACAGTTTTTTCCAAGTGTTTCCCTTTCATATTTTTCAGAGCACCAGTCAACAACTGTAGGAGATCCACAACATTTGCAATGTGAAGGGTTTTTTATTCAGTTGGTAAACTGCATTAGAAAGCAACTTAAAAGGTACATACACATTTTTTTCAGAATTGATGCATGTAAAAGATTATAACTGCTTCCAAATCGTCTGCTTATCTGTCTGGAAACATATACACACACACATGAGATAGACAGAAGAGCTATCACTCTTCACAGTGAAAGTACTGCTAGGAACTACACTGCAAAAATCAAGTTTGTGTCATTTTCACTGTTTCTACTAATTTTACTCAATTAAATGAAAAATCCATACAATTATGAATAGACAAAATGGGTAACCTACATCATTCTCAGCACACTAGGGAAGGAACACTGAGATGTGATGCACATTAGGAAGAAATTATAATAGTACTCATTCAAAATTCATGTAATGGCTAGAAGAAAAATACTCAGGGAAAAAAAGACAAAATATGGTACAACCTTATACTCAGCTAGAAGCAGCATAAGCACAATGAAAATAATTATTTTCCAGGATTTGGTGAGAGACAAAGTCACGTCAAAGTTCCACTTAAATATTCAAGCCCATTACATCAAAGATGTCATTACATGAAAGCTTAACAATTTCTAAAGATACAACAACTTTTATGGATAGGCTTAAGCCTATCAAAACTTAGTTTGTGATACACTCATAATGTCTATTACCAGCCAGTAAGCGTAACTCTTACAATGTTGTAACCAAATGTATTATTAGAATTACATTTTTTAAAAAAAGTCTTTTCATTAAGGCCATTTTAAACTGTCACTAGTCAAAGAAATCTTACGGGCTAACAGAGAGAAAGCTATGTCAGAGTACTTACCAAACTGACTAAGGACTGACGACTGGGTAATGGGTGGTTTCAGATCCCAGGATGATGTTGTAGTTGCGGTAGTGGTGGTAGAGCTATTATTGTTGTTTTGTTGAGAGGTAAATTGACCCAATCCTGGAGATTTCAACTGGTCTAAGATTTGGGATCCAGTAGAGTTGGGCAATTTAGAGGATCCAAGTTCTCCAAAGCCAGAACAAAGAACTGCAGACTACCAAAAGACAAAAAAGTAGAGGGGAGGGAGCAGAGTTCAGTATTTAATAAATAATTTTAACATAGCCATGGGGTCAGTGCCTATAGCCGCTATTCGGCAGCAACTAAAACCTCTTCAGCCCTAGATTACTAACAAATGACCAATAAAAAAATACAGCAGTTGTAGCATATGGCCAGATCCACTCTGATTATCATCGATACAACTTCCACCACTGTGACTGCAATAACTTCACTACAAGAAAGACACTGAGGTGCTGGAGCAGGTCCAGAGAAGGGCAACAAAGCTGGTGAGGGCTCTGGAGCACAAGTCTTCCAAGGAGCGCTAAGGGAGCTGCGGTTGTTCAGCCTGGAGAAAAGGAGGCGGAGGGGAGACCTCGTCGCTCTCTACAACTGCCTGAAAAGAGGGCGTAGTGAGGTGGGGGTTGGTCTCTTCTCCCAAGTCAAAGGTGATAGGACCAGAGGAAATGGCCTCAAGTTGCGTCCGGGGAGGTTTAGATTGGATATTAGGAAAAACTTCTTCACTAAAAGGGTTAATCAGGCATTGGAGCAGGCTGCCCAGGGAAGTGAATGAGTCGCCATCCCTGGAGGTATTTAAAAGATGGGTAGATGTAGTGTTGAGGAACATTGTTTAGTGGTGGACTTTGCAGCTTTACGTTGATGGTTAGATTCAATGATCTTAAAGGTCCCTTCCAACCTAGATGATTCTATGAATACTGATTTACTTGAAACCATGCATCTTAAAATAGTATATCTTTACTAATAGTTGAACTAATTTTCAGAGAATAAATGTAAGAGCATAATTTCAAGCCCTCACAATTGACTCAGAAATAGCCAGGTTTCCATAAAAAGCAGTCAGATGTGTACTTGTAAATAACTCATCATAGTTTTCTGGCATAGAACTCCTAACTATAAACAAATTATTACATCCTAAATCAGCATGCAGTAAACGCATCTGCTCTCTACTCAAAAATTAATACAAGTACTTCATGTAAACCGAGAAACAATCACTTGGCAAAACCAGAAAAACATAAACCTTTTTGTGTGTCTTTGTGAATGTAAGCAACGGAATCCTTAATTCCATTCTTTCAACGTTTGCAACCTGATTTTTACAAATACTGAAACATCTCATGTAATGACCAGTACTGGAAAAATTGTTTAACCTGAAATATTTACTCATGAAGAATATTTAGAAAGCTTAAGACAGTTTTACCAGGCTTTGAGAAGAATAAGATTTTACAGCACTGGAGCTGCCAGTTCCTGATGCCATCTGGGTGCTGTGCTGAGAATTTGTGAAGACTAGGGCTTGGCCAAAGGTCTGCTGCTGGGGAGCCTCAAAAGAGTTGCCTTCTGTCTCTTGGGCAGAAGTCACAGGCTTTTGAAGTAGTGTTACCAAATCAATGCTGTAAGAAAAAGCAAAGTTTGGCTGCAATAAACACGCTGATTAGGCTGTACTGAAACTGAAGAACACACTAACAATACCAAAGCTGCCATACTGGCAACAGAATTATTTCTGATTAACAGTCTTTTCAAATATTGCTTGTCTACCATATAAAAAGAGGTAGAATAGAAGGGGTTTGCCAGAAAGTATTATTCTGCTATCTGAAACCTTTCACTACAGTTTGAAAAGAGTGCTAAGATAATTTCTATTCTAAGATTATCAAATTTATAACATCATGCATCACATAAATAAGCTATATGATTAACATAACCAAGTAACTGGCGACAAGTCATAAAAGATACATTATGTTTAAGTGGATCCTGTCTGCAAGCCCATTATATATATATTAATAATCCACATTTTCTGTATATGACGCTATCGCTTTAAAAACAGCAGGGGATCAAAGTCCTACGACTGTATAAGTTGGGTATGAGGACAGTAAAGAATAAAGTTACACATGCAGTGTAACTGAGTGAATATGTGATGATACAGAAGTCAAGAGCAGCAGAAATAAAAGCTAAGTTTCTCAGATAGTAGGCACATATTCAAAATTACTCTACCACACATACCTGAGAAGGATAAGAAACACAAATTTTCTTATATTTAGCACGGTTTACTAACCTCTACCACATGTTTAGCATGGCTTACTAGCCCCTAGCACACGTTTATCACTGGTTTACCCACGGAAAAGCAAAGCATTCTGACAGTAAAAGAAATCTACTCCAAAAACCCTGACTTAAGTTTATCCTAAAGATACTGCAGGCTTGGGCTGAAGAGCTGCTTCTCCAGCACTTTCATTAGCATAGATTTCTTAATGCCCACACCTTTCTTATGGCAAGTATAATACAATAAAAAAAATTTAAAAAAAAACCCAAACAAACAAAAGCCACATCCCACAATTTGAGTTGATGAACTGAAGTATTTTCTAACATAATTTGAGGGACATCTACCAGAAGAATATTTGCATTAGAACAATGAAAATGTGAGCATATCACCTTTAAGAATGAAAGGAATATAAATTGTAGACCAACTGACACCATGCCTCCTCCAGATCACATCACTGTTGTAAGGGAAATTTTGCTGCAGTCCGGAGTACAGTAGTATGGCTGTATCAGGATGTTTGGGACCACTAGGCCATCTACTTTTCAGGTCTCACGCTATCCAACTACTGTAGTCTTCATCACCCAACTTTAACCCTCTCTCCTGAAACCTGAGGCTAACACAGGCAAGTGATTCCACAACCTTATCGGCCAGGCATTTGGTGAAGACAGAGGCAAGCACAGGAAGGCAGCAACTGCCATATTTTTGGTTCTCTACCTGAACTCTTTATCATCAGTTAAGGCAAGTAATTGTGACGCTTACCAGGAAATTCACCTTCTTACCAATGCAAGCTTTTCTGTTAACACATTTGCCAAAGCACTATGTTCTGAATATTTTCTGTATCTACAGGGGCAGGCTTCCCATTTTCTGGACAACCAAGCCAAAGCTTACTTTTCAGCAGTACAAAAACTTCTCTTCCCAGCTACTTTTGTTTCTGCCTGTAAGCAGCCTTTGTGCAGAAGACAGGGTCTTCTCAGTATTATGCTTGTGGATTTGGCAAGTTTGACTCCACTTCTGTAGTCAATAATAAGTAACACAAGAATGCACAAAAGCAACGATTTGCAAACAAAGCTTTCGCAATTTTTAAATTAGCTTGACCAATCTGTGACCAGGGCTGCCCTGTGTTTTATTCAACATTTTATATATGCAAGCTAACTTTGCTTCACCAAGCAGAAGGTAGAGGGAAAACATGGAAAAAGAGCTTACCTTTGACCAGGAGTCACATGATTCTCAGCTGGAACAGAGGAAGCAGTGAAGACTTTTGTTTCAGAAAGCTGAAAAAGAAAGGGGAGGGGGAGGTATTTCAATCATACACACCCTGACACTTCACTGCTGCAACATCTGCAAAATTCCACCTTGCTCATGCACTTTCAAGATAAAAGTCAAACTACCATTACAACCAGCTCTGCTTAAAAAGACAAAAACATATAGCCAAACTTTAGCAAAGTCTTCTCCATAGAATCAAGTAACAATTTAATTAAAAGCGTTAGAAAATTTGATCTGCTGAACAATATGGTATACTGATGTAACTACATCAGCTTGAGCAACAGTTTAACTGAAACATACACCAGTAGAAAGTAATTGACATGGCAGCTGGTATATCATCAGTGTAAAGATACCCTGAGCAGACATAATTTAGGACTCCATAGAGCAGCTCTGATAAATCGTGTTGCAAAAGTCCAACTCATTGCCCCATTCCCTCTCATTTAATGTATCCCTGAGTTTTACATTTCAGCTCACACCACCAGCGGAGGCAGTTTTGCACTGAGGTATGTACAGTGAACTAGCATTCATAGTTCCTTGTTGGCATTTCTGCTAGGGGCAGCAATAACATCTTAAACCAATTTCTCTGCGAGCACAAGATCAAAAACAATAATAAAGGGAGAAGGAGAACCATGTACTAGTGTAACCAGTCAGACCATCCACAGCAGAAAACTGTACTGCTTTCACTATGCTGTTACAATACAATAGACACTTGCACAGGTAGCTGGGGAAGGGGAGCTGGTTGGTTAGGGTTCTGGGGGGAAAGGGGGTGATTCTGCTTTCTAGGGGGGTTGGTTGTTTACTGGTTTGTTTTGGGAATTTTTTTTAATAGCTTTTTTTTTTTAGAAAATAGTAGTTAAACAGCTGCAACTTCCTAGGGCTAATTATTTCTATTGAGAGGAATCCTTGCAAGCCAGAACAGGTCTTAGGCCAGTACATGTCAGGTTTAAAAATCTGCACATATAATGGTTATATTATAAATTAAATTTTCAAAAAATAACCCTTAACTACTTTGGTGTAGCTTTGTATTTAGACTGAAGAATAACTGACCTACTCAAACACTCACATAGAATCCCTTTAGAATGTGACATTTGAATACAGGTCTTCCAGGAAATTATGCATTTTTAGTTGCATACATTGTTAGCAGATGTGTTTAAAGGACATCACAGACATGAGCCAATTTCATCTGCCATCCCATGGGCAGCTCTACTGAAACCACATATATCCCTGGACACAGTCACTGTTGATTTAAGCAGGATGCACAAGGTCTGACTGGGAGCAAATCACTTACTGCTCAGAGGCGAAGTTCAAGTGTTCCATGTAGTCTCCTAGCACCCACTTATGTACAACACACTGTCTCACAAAAAAATGAGTACCACTGCAGTTCCCCCCTCCACTTCCTTCCTTTCCCTTGCTGTGAATACAACTTATTTTAATCCCATCTTTCTGGAACACAATTCTGTCCTGTGCATATTGCTGCCAGCCCACAACTCTATGTACTGGCCAAAACACAGAAAGAAGATTCAACTCAAGCATATTTCCAACTAAAAAGGCTGTTTCTCTATTGTTGAGCCCTTTCCCCACTGTACATGTTATTTTAGAACAGTGTGTGCTGTAGTTTTTGTGGTGTTATGAGATTCCTGCATTATATGGCATGGGGAGGTCAGCTAATGACACAAGCAGCAGCCTATGGTCTGCAATCCCTTGGTTAAATATTAAATTCTTCGTAATGTCAACAGTTTCTTACACTCACATAATCTAGGATAAGACTAACTGTGGCCAAAACACTGATGAATCCTTAAAACTAAGTAAACCAAGGAGCCTGAGGATGTTTGTGACAACACAAAAGCATGCTTGACGTATCATATGAGAGAGGAAATGTTCTCTTCAAGTGAACCAAGCATGCAAAACAAAAGTCTCCAGCTACCACCTCAGCTATATTGAAATTTACACTATACCTTGTGGCAAACTCCACACCATAAATTCCAATCAAGCACTTAATTCAGAAGTCTGCTGGGATTACAGCATTTGTCAAAACACATACTTTGTGCAGCAGCAGTTGAAAAGTTTTATTACACAAATGTATTTAGTATTTATCTTAGAAGTATTATTGGCTCCTAACAAAGTCATTTACGCTCACTGAACACTACATTTGCAAATCTTTTACTGAGGCTCTGGCATTTTCCCAGAACTGAATGAACAGTTGTGAACCTTTTGCAAACACTGGCCCCACAAGGGCATTTCCTTTATCTGCAGTGAAATGCCTGTGCTTTTCCGCTCCTGTTCCCATGATAAAAATCATTCACCAATCATCAGACAGACAATATACTTAATAACTAGCCCCCAGCTCCCACAGCCAGTTGATAGGTGAGGAGAACAAGAAAATATACTCCAGCATCCTCATAAAAACTCAACATCAAGAAATCAGAAATAACAAACCCTTATTACTGTTATGTTATGAAGTACTGAAATAAAAGAAATTAAAATTAATTTTTGTGTTGCTTCCTGATAAAGGAAACACTTCCACCAAAATACACTTCTTTGTTTTCTTTTTTTTTTTTTAAGTGTTGCTGTTGTTCCAACTAGAAACTAAGACTACCCATATCGTACAGAAAAGGTTTGCCTTCATCCACTTTCCAGCAATTAGTATGTATTCTATTTCTCCCCTTCTAATAGCTTCTGTCGTTATTTATCCAGTAGATCATGACAGCAATTTTAAGAGGAAAAAACAGAGCCATCTACATACAGTACCTCAGCATTTTCTGGTCCTTGACTGTCTATGTCCTGAATTTCCCTTTAAGAAAATACAACCTCCTATTTTCACTGCAACTGCTTTTCACCCTATTTAAGAGCATGTTGACAACCTACTATACTTGCTCAAAACTCACTACTAAAGATCTATACTTGCTCAAAACTCACTACTAAAGATAAATACCAGACAGGACTATTAGATTACAAAAATCTAATCCTTCTCAGGTCAAACAACATTAAATTTCACTGATCTGCTCCTAACTTGTATCTGACTAGAGAAGACCACATTTAAACAAAAATACTCTTCAAAAAAACACCTGGTCTTTATCTGCAGAGAGATACATCAGCTTATTTGGTTATTTTAATCATTAGTCATGCTGCCAGAACTGTTTATTAGACTCTTAAATGCCTGGATCCATTTTCCAGCCACAGGTTCATATTATGCCCTTTTCTACTAGACTAAAACCAGAGCCCATTATATGCTAATAAAGCAACCTTTTCAGATTCAGGAAACTAAGAATCTCACTCTCAAGCACCTCTTCTATCAGTAAGTAATTTTCAGCTATTTTCCACAACTTTTGTTTTGTAAAAGCAATGAATAATTGTATGCAGTATTTCAGAATCAAGTTCAGGAGTGTCCACATACAGAAATATAAGTCAAGAATGATTAAGAGACAGCAAAGAGTACCTACAGGCAGAAAGACTACAATAGCTTTTTTTGCCATAGCATCTGTTTTGGAGATCATGCTGAGCTGTTCTTTTTTCATCATCCACTACAATCCTGAAAATTTATCAGTTGCTGCTTTCCAGAAAACAGCCCCTTGTTTTGGAGGTGTGCCTCTATTCCTATAAAATAAGTGGCCACTTAGCTATAATAAAGCGTTTGAGCAGGTCAAGTCTAGCAGTGGTCTAGCTTTCTCTGCATGACTGGCTTACTTTTAATTGCCATTCCAATAATTTTTGCATTTCCCACACATTTTATTCAGAAGTAATTTTATTTTTACTTCCAAACCATTGATAAGTGGGCCTGGGACTGGATTCCTTTACAGCTCTCCTAGAAATGGCCACGTTCAGTAAGGGTCCTCCAGCAAAAGATTTATTTGCTGAAATTTGCAAGGCAGATATTAATCCACTTAATGTGTTTTGTGATACCATGTAATTATTTTTAGAACAAAAGATGGAGATCAAATCTCTTACAAGAACATACTCTATCTTCACAGTTAACTCCTAATTTATTTAGAGACTAGGATCAAGTTTATTTAAAATGGACCTATTTTCCATAAAACTACACTGAATGGCACAAGCTGTATTCTTATGTTTCTATTTTTTTTAAATCAGATGATTCAATTTTTCCTTTATTTTTCCCCCAGGGATGTTTTTGGCTAATTTGTCTGCAGCTCACCATTTCATTCACTCTTTCTGAACATCAGCACATGAACAACCTTCTCCTAGGTTACAGGGATTTTTCCAGCACTCTAAAATTAATAAAAATTAACAACAGGCTAGAGATTTCATCTGCTGCTCTTTCAAGATTCATGTGCTAATTACTCAGGTTTAATAATTAATTTTAAAAAATTCTCTCCCCAGTCAGCATTGGCTCAACATCCCTCCTGTACTAACATTGCTATATTGTACCAGCATCAAACAGGGGTGAGAAACAAGGCCAGCAATTTTCACCATCCTTAGCCCTTAGGTTACCTCTAGCATACACTGCAGAAATAGACAGGTTTTAAAAAAGATGACGGCTTTTGATAGCCGTAACTGATAGAGAAAACCTACAAATTTTAGAGTTTCTTTTCATTTTCTCGAAAGACACACCCCTCTCATTAGATAAGGACAGAGTTTTCATATCTGTTATACAATATATTCACACACTCCTAGGGATAACACTGACATGCCACGCTACCGCAGGGGGCAAAAAGGATGACTTTCTAGAGAATCTCTTACTCTGCTGAAAATAAACTGGCAACAATGGATAGTCCTATAAAAGATGAAAAACTTCTTAAAAGCTAAGTTTCCCTTTCCCTTTTTCTTGTTACCTCGTTTGTGTTCTGAACTGCTTAAACTCTAATACAATAACTAAAAACTTAAAATCACAAATGCACTTTTCACACATGATGATCACAAATGCCAACTACTTTGCAGACATGAAGACTAAAAAACAAGAACCAAAACTATTGTTGTACTTCAGACAACACATCATGATGAAACAACAAGAATGAAGCAATTAAGTGCTAACTTCAGCATACTACTATCTGTTTTGTTTAATATTATGAACATGACGTGGACTAAGTGGAACAATTACGCAGATTTTAAACAAAAAGCATGAAATGAGGAGTCTAAAGTTGATAATAAGCTTCAGCACTTCATTACATAAAAGTCATGTGATAATATGGCTATAAATCCCTACACAATAGGAGGGGGAAATATGCGGTTAACACCTATCAGCATTTAGCAGTGGAGTATTATGATTCACAAATACTTAATTTGGGATAAAACTTAAAATTTTATTAACTATGTATTATCCACCAGCCAAACACATTAATATTTATTAATTCAATTTTATTTAAAAATAAACTTTTTTATATACACACACACATATATATGTGTGTATATATAAATATATGTGTATGTATATATAAATGTGTGTGTATATATATACACACACATATATAAAATATATATATATAAAAAAACAGGAATTGCAGCGAGAAACACAGTGAGAAGTACCACTGTCTGCATACAGCAATGTACTTCTTCGAACATTTAGTTTTTGAAGACAACAGAGAAACTCTGAAAAAGGTAAATAAGCAATCAGTCTATCCAACAAGGTACACTTACATCTTCATTCCAGTCTTCTGCTGTCCATTCTTCTATTGAGTTTTTCCATGCTCCTATTGTAATTTAGGAAAGGAAAGAAACCAGTTACAAGCTAAAAGCACAATGTCATATTTCAACCCTTCTGATTTATATGCAAAACTGTTTTCATTAGTAGTGGAACACAAAGCAAGAAGATGGTGACTGAAAACATGGGAAGCTCTAGAAAAGTGGTCTGCAGATTTAAAGTTTTTGGAGTTTTTTTTTTTTCCCCTTTAATTTCTAATTTCAGGAATTTCTTAGCCATTACGGTACCAGACATAATTTGTATGAATGCATGTCTGCAACCAGTGATTAATTCCAAACATTGGAAGAACTTCCTCCTACATTCCCAATGACAGTGAGAGGTTACTTGGCCCTCCCATGAGATCTCTCAGTTTCACGCCCAAATTCACACAGAGTCTGAACAAAAAACAACCACAATACCTGCTCTGACGTCCATAATCCTACTTCCAATATACTCAAATTCAAGACCCAAGCTATGCCTCTGGAGGCTCCTTTCCACCTGTTAACTCTCTCCTCAGAACAGAACCAACCCAACCCTTTCCCCTGCTAGAGTAATTTTATTTTAAAACATATATAGTTCATATAAAGGCAGCAGAAGAGTCAGTAAGCTTCCACTGTAGCTGCAAAACACTTATTGCTGTAACTTGTGGCAGAGTTTATTTGTTAAACACTGGAGCACAGTGCCTAGTCCGCAGCATGAGGCAATGGGAAAACTACAGGAAACAATCCTACAGATGCAAAAACCTGATCCTTTCCACAGGAAAAAGCAGACACAGACATGCAAGAGCAATAAATGGACTGAAGGCCTTGCCCACCAGCATAAGCATAGGGAAGGTTATCCCAGCAATAACCACAGCTTTCATTTAAACTACAAAACCACAAGCGAAGAAAACACCAGCAGTGAAGTTCCTGCTACCATCACCTTTGCTCAAGTACAAAAGCAGAAGAACTACTGGTTTAATCATCTCCTTTTACTTAACCAGGAACCCTCTGAAACACATTAATCCAGACACAAGACCCCTGAAGACAGCATCGAACCCAGTTCATACTATTGCCATCACTATATTAGCGCATTCTTTTCTACACCTTTACAAAACAGCATCTTGGGCAGGGAAGGGTGGAATGGCACTAACCCCGTGAGGCGAACAGGCCTACCACGCAGATACACACACAGTGAGGAGAAGAGGGGTGGTTTATACCTTGGAATCCAAAATTATTTTGCAGGTCCTGAGCAAGGTAACATCCACTCTTTGTTGGCTCTGTGGAGCAATACAGAGTTGCCTAAACATCACGTGCTCACATTTTTCCAAGCAGCCCCCCAACTAGGAGGTTTCTACATGCTGCAAAATCTCGAGGCACTTGAAAAATAACTAATAATAATATCCCAGCACAGCAAAATTACTACAATGCCTCAAATTTCTAATTCATGCATTTCCACAGAAATTTTGGAAAGGAGAAAAGACCAATGAGCAGCAGAGAAACAGTTGATTCTTTTTCCCTTCTCCTGACCACCACAGGATCCCTTCCTCTGATATTTCTTCTTTAAAGAAATACATCCTGGTATTTGCACTGCTTATACATATCTCCCACCAATAACAGCAAGGCCTGTGTCTGTAGATGACAAACCTCATGTTGGTGCCAGAACTCTAAGAATGGAGCTCAGAGTCTGCCAAAGAAACATAGAAAGAAACATAAAAAGACAAATCAAGCCCAACTTTTGAGAATTCCCCACCACCTTTGGGAGACCAAACCTGCTTGGACTAACACTTGTGACACTTTCCTGATATGCAGTTTAAACTTTTATCTGTTGCTCCAACTTATGATCATGGTTCTGTGCATTTACTCTTTTTAAATACAGAGCATGACCCTTCATCCTTTTATTAGTTTACACAAGCTCCTAAGTTTATTACTGCCGCTTCTTAACATTGCCTTCCCACATCAATCCTTAGAGCCTCAGTTATTTCACTGCTCTTCTCTGCATTAAATCCAGTTTGCTAACACCTTCCTCCTATTGATGGGACTCTAAGTCCAATCTTGCCACAAGTGTATCAATTTCCTTTTAATCCAAAATCCACCTTGGCATTATTGCAACTCCATATATCCTCTTCCCAACCTCTACCCCCATGCCTTGCAAAGCATCACTCTGTTTTCCACTGAACTTATGCTTTGTGTTTTCAAGGATCCTTGCCATAGCAACTTCAACCTAGATGGCTCAGTGACTCTCTCCTGTTTCCCTTTGTAACAAGTTCAGTTTTAGAAAGTTATAAAGCCAATAAAAAGTACACTATATGTTTTTGGTAAGCCTTCAGCTATTTTCTTCCATTTCCTCACTTCCTATCATAGTATTTTTCTTCCCTTTTTTGAATAATCAGCCATAGATATTAGACCCCAAATAATTTTATTTTGGTCTATCCCAAACTTATGTAGTAAACCTTTCCTTCTGGATTACATTCACATTCTAGAATAACCTGAACGTGTCCTTAAAATGTTCCTCCCGACTTTTACAGCAGTCCTTAAAAAAAAAACAAAAACAACTTCCTTGTAACTTCCAAGGTACACAATTCCCTACTTCTTCCTTGACAGATAAACTATAATTTATTTTTTTCTTTTTGTTCTTCAGTTTCAGAGTCATTTAAGGCTGCTCATAACCAAGATAAAGAAGGAAGTTTTTCCTGTGAAATTTACGAAACACTATCAAATTAGAGGTATTAGTAAATTACCAGAATACGATACCATTTTCTTAACTCACTTCGATAAGTGACCACCTCCAACATAATTTATTTATAGTAACTGCTCTGATTTGCGTTCAGGATCTCCCATTGCCTTGTACACTACAAAAAAGGTAAGAGACTGAACACTCAGCATGCCTGTAAGAAAATGCCAATCACACTGTTCAAGTTTATTCCTTTTGGATTAGGATTGTTCATTTTTTTTCCTCCCACCTGTCCCTTCTCTTTGACTTCCAGTTGTACATTACGTCTATAAAAATTAGGATGGAGGAAAACTGATGCTGAATTATTTGGAATACAATTACATTTAAATGTTATGAACTATTAAAGATTCGCCTTTTACTCTTCTTATTTCAACCAACAACACTAAACTTTAACTTCACAGAATGAGCTAGCTTTTCTACAGGATTACACAATGATGCACCTAGAAACACCTTTCATTCAGGCTACTATGAATCCTCTGGCATCTGCAACAATTTCCCAGCACTATCTTAAAGTGGAAATACTTAGTAAATACTCAGAACTCCACAGAGAGTTTAGATTTGCATGATGTCTTCAGAAAACATTTTGATAAGCAAAACTGCTTTTGTTTCACCAGGTAGTTGCCCAGTTATGTCCTTTTCAATGTAACTGGAGATGAAAGACACTAATTTTCCAAGTAGCTAGTATGAGCTGATTTTGTTTTCTTTCTTTTCAGATGAAAGAAGAAATGGGACTGGGTAATGAAGAATAAAGAGAGGGATTTCCACACTGCTCTTCCACTATGTAGACTCTTCTCTGACACTAGATAAGAGTACACTAGCCCAATTGCAGGGTTTATGGATTTCCATACATACACATCACCCTTATTCACATCTTTAGTAATTCCACATCTGTAACTAACTTGTTACTGAGACTGTTGCTTTGTAACTAACAGTGCTGTTATGTAAATTAAGGGAAAAAACTCAACAGTTGAAAACTAGTATTTGTGATTAACCAGCCAAATCAACAGCTGAACTGCTTCCAGCCCCACACCTTGTCCAACTGTCCTTCCCCTCACCGCTGCTCCCATCTTCTTTCCAACCTCCCTCTCTTCTGCTGTAGAACTAGTACCCCAGCTGCAGCCTCCTCAATAACCCTCAAGATGCCTTTGATCTAACTTTTAAAGCCTACTCTTTTTAAAGAAATCTCTTCTTTTTGCCTCAGCAGCTATTTCTGACTTTCTTACGGCTTGTCTAAAGAAGACCCACTGTAAAATAAAACACTCTTCCTATAGTCACATATAGAGAGACATTTTTGTTTTGTCAGTTATGGTATCTTTTCCATTTGCACTGAAAGTAAGTTAAGATTAGCAGTAAAAAGGTACTTGGCACCGAAAAAGAACGTTTACAGTCAACTAGTTTAGTTTAAATTTCAACCAACCAAATGAGTTTGCAAGAAATACCCACACTGACACTTACTCATTCACACCCCTAAGAACCATTAATCTGACAATGACAGAGAAAATTCCCAAATGCCTTCTCTCTCACCTTCTCCACACCATGCTCCCCAACTTCCACATATATGCTTTAAGTTGTGTTACTGAAGTTCAGTGCAGTTCTCTGTGTCATGTGCACGTCACCTAACAGCAAAAATGCACTTGGCATCCAAAAAGAAGTTCCACACATCAACTAGTACACTCTGAATTTCCAACAATCTGTTTGTTCAACAGCAAACCCCTCACGTAGACACATGCGTACTCTTACAGGGGTCTGCTTAGCCACACCAAGCTACTCTTATTCCTAGGCATAATTCCATTAGTGAAGACTGAGGAGATGCCTACAAGAAGGAACAGAGGTTGCATAGGAAAAGCACATGAAGGCAGTTAGCAGGGAGGGTCACAAAACATTTGCGCGCACTTGGGAAGTGGGGCAGAAGTCAAAGTCATTTGTAAGCCACAGCCTTACAGCTGCATTTATTAATAACTAACCAGTGAATTTTCTACCTCTGGTCCAGCCTCCTCCTGCCTTTCTTGTCTGTCTTCTTTCTTTAGTGAGTTAACTTTATTGCTTCTTCAATACTTGCATACCCTGCCTTTCGCTACCATATAGCAAACAACAGTATCAATATTCGTAGGAGAATTTTCAAATCATTAGCTGTCTTTCTAACTCATTATCTGATAAAATTATTTGAAAAACTAACAGGAGTGAAAGTAAAAGGTGAATTTCTGTTTGTGCTATAGCACCAAGTAATTTCAAAAGTAATTCCTTGGAAAGATGCCGCATTTGGCAAAAGAGCCACCTTTCAATAACCATTAATATAGTCAGTGCCACTCTCCCACACTGGACTAGGAGGCACTCAGAGTGACAAGAAAGCTGCCTAATAAGTCTTCCTAAACTCTGAGCCTGTTATTGTCTTCTCTGGTTAACTGGGAAATGGCTTGTATGGAGTTTAGAAAGCTGCATATCAAGCAGCTCACAGCAGAGCTCAATGGAGCCACACCCTGGCCTCCAGAATCAGTCTTTTCCTTCCACAGTTGACACAGAGGTTGATGAAAAATCATCTGAGTCAGCTTCAGCAATGAAGAGATTAGAAGAGCGACCCTTTGCTGGGGTTAAAAAAAAAAGATAAAAATCTATCACTCCGTGGTTCCCACATGTGGACAATAGCGTAACGTACATTAATTTCTCCATCCTGACACAGAGTTTCCTTTGTCTTCAACTGCTGTCACAGAATATGGGAGGCAGCAAGGTATCCTGTTTTCCCAGTCACAGACAAGCAGGTCACATTCTTCATTTCTGAATCCCCACAAGACCACTGTTAAATGGTTCCTTTCCAAACTATGTCTGTCTTTTGCCTTTAGCCAGGAGTACGTAATTCACACTTGAAACTTCATACAGAAACACACAGGTGCCTCTATCTTCAGACTGGCAGACTGCTCTTTTGGCTTCCATTCAAGTGCCTACTCATACTTCAGTTAGTAATTCTTCTCTTCAAAGGTGGCACATCTTGGAACTCTCCTCCATCCCAGAGACTCACATCCTTACATTTCTCCATTGTACAGGTAGGGCTTCCAAAGCCATCCCAGTGTCACTGACTGAATTCATAGTTGAAAACAGTTTTTCTTTTTCTTCTTCTACTTAGATATTCACACCCTACTGCCCATTGCCTGTGGACCAATCACTTTTAGCAGGATTTAGTCTTTAACAACATTAGGTGAGCTCTTAAGCAGTACTTAAGATATCTAAACAGTTCTTTCACATACAAGGTTCTTCCAATAACTTCAAATCTCTCAAGGGATTGTTAGTACTAAACCAAAAAAAGTTACAGATTGCCTTCCCTTCATTCTAACCAGCGTGTCACGCAGGCCTACAACATGTGCTCTGCACATTAGTAGCAGTTAAACTATAAAAATTAACTACTATCTGTATCATGTGAGATGTACTCACATTTTCAGTAGTTAACTGAACACTAACAGAACAGTTATTTTAACTGCAATTTGCTACACGTCTTCATTCAAATCCTTCCACTCTTGAAGCATCTTACCAGTTCCATCATCTGCATCATTCTGACCAGTCTCCCAAATCTCTGATTTTGTCCCAAAGCCATCAGTGGCAGAAGACTCCGTATAGTCTGCAGGGTTAAACGTCCTAGAGTTTTAAAAGTTAAGAAATGGAAGAGAACACATGGGTCATTCAATGAACACAAGCGTCATCGTTTTTAGCTGAAGTTGTATTAGATTTACCATCTCGATTTCAACATAATTTATCTTGATAGCTTTCGTTTCAAAAGAAACTTTTCCTCTATGAGCAGACACAGACAAAAAAAAAGGGAGAAAAGAGGAGAAAAAAGTGAGGAGACTGAAAAAAAATTACTGTAGAGAGACTGAATCAGAACAACAGTTCCTGAAAAAGCAGTTAAAAGCATACCTACTCCTCCCAGTGTTATAGAGCATTATATGTATATATATTATGTATATATGTATATGCATTATATATGTATATGCATTATATGTATATGTGTATTATATGTATATGTATAGAGCATACACAATGATAAGCCCCTCTCAGCTGACAGTTTCTCAGCAGGTGGCTGACTGATGAGAAACAAGCATCATCTCCTTTCACAGAGCACCAGACTTGCACAGGACAGGAGTCAGAACATCAGTAAGATTATTTCAGAATGCACTCCTTTTTCACCTTTTAGCTGCATCTGCCAAAATACTCAGATGCAGTTAAAGGTGAAAAAGGATTATTGAAGAAAAATCTCTTTTCAGTTTATCAACTAGAAGTATGATGATTATTAGAGAAGCAGAATGAGCCTTCTGTTCATTATGACATCACTGATATTACATGAAATGTCATTAAAGGCAAACACTGAGTGGAAGTAGTGGAGGCTACACTTCTGTGAAGCAAGTTATTCCAACAAAACTGAGAACAAACTTTAGAGCTGTTGAATAACTTCTTTTGATTCTGTTTTAGGGTCCATATATGTCCAAACAGTTAAAACATGAAACCTCAAAAACGGGAGAAAGTTTATAATTGCTAGACTTCCTGGTTTTATGCAGAACCTGCACATTCTACATTACACCAAAACAAATCTATTTTAAAATTGACCTAGGACTATATGCACCACACAGAACTTTCAGCCTCCTAGAAACTATGTGGCTGTTACTGATAGGTACAAATGGGTTCTCCAAGTTTGATATATTAACATTGAGTGAACTTACATTAGGTTTGTATAGTTATGTCTAGCTAGAAATACTGGTTTAAGACAAAAATAATCCATTAATCATCTAACAGATCGTTGAATTTTTGCATCCATATTGGTTTATCAAACATAGAGCAATATTAATACATACACTGGCAATATTAATACTGTCAATTAATATTGCCACTGAGTTTGATCCTTGCCAAAATCTGTGCTCTGCATGTTTCTTACCCCATGCCTTGGGCTGAAAACCTCCCCGCTCCTCTCCCTCTGCCACGTCCAAACCCTAGGAGAGAAAACACCATTTAACAGCAACAGCAGAGGAGCCGCCAATCGCTAGTCTGTCACATTAGAAAATACTAGAGTTGAAGAAGAAAACTACCATAGTTAAAGTTAAATATCATTTACTGCCCAAATTTCCTCACAGGAGAATTTGTTTCCCTAACACACATAAGTAAGCCACAGTTCATCTAAGACTACATATTTCAGTAGGACTTGCAATTATTTGCTATCTTTTCTGTACCTAGTGAAGTAGCTCCAAATGCCAAGAAAAGGACTTACCTAAAGACCCATCCCACATGAGACTGCTATTGCCAATTAATTAGACATTGTTCAAAATTTTGGCTCTACTTTCTCACTCTTGCCTAAGATGGTCTAGAACCCAGCCTCCCTGAAGTGTCCTGATCTCTCAAGAAATTCCCTGTCATTCCTTGTCTGTGAGGAGAAAGTTTAAATACTCCACTTGTTTCCTTCTCTGACTCAGCCCACCTCTCCACACCTACACCTGTGTGCCAACCTGCAAGCACACATTCCTTATGCTTCCCCCTAAATCACAGTTACTGACATGAAAATCACCCAATTCAAATTACTCAAACAACTTCCTTGTTATCACCCACAGGAATATTAATTTCTATTTTAACAACAACAAATACTTGCTGTTGGTTACCAGCCTCAGTTGACAAGCTTCTTGATACAGTGAATGGCTTTATTTTTGCATGTCGCATAGTGCCAACAGGGCATGAAAATTTTTATATTATTTAACCATCCACAAAGCACACATCTACATAAACTGCTAAAAACTAATTTTTACATGAGGCATATTTCTACATAGACCACCCCCGCCTCTTTTTTTTAGGACCTCAATATCTGAGGCTTTTGCAGTTTGATGGGTTTTTTTGAGGAAGATGTCCTGATTTCAGCTGCGATAGAGTTAATTCTCTTTCTAGTAGCTGCTGTGTTTTGGATTTAGTATGAGAAGAATGTTGATAACACATATTGCTGTAGTTGTTGCTAAGTAATGTTTACATTAGTCAAGGACGTTTTTCAACTTCCCACAGAAGCTGAGAGGGAGAACAGAGAGTACAAGCTGGCGAAAGGAATATTCCATACCATAGACATCATGCTCAGTATATAAATGGGGGTTGGCCAGGGACAGGGATTCGTGATCACTGCTCGGGTTGGGTTGGGCAACCGATCATCCAGTATTGAGAGTGATTTGTGTTGTATTGCTTTGTTTTGTATATTCTTTTACCATTATCATTATTATTATTATTTTCCTCTTCCTCTTACTATTTTATTAAACTGTCTTCATCTCAACCCATGAGGTGTTTTTCACCCCTTCTTTTCTCCCTCTTCTCCCTACCCTACAGAGTGAGAGGTTGGTAGAGGGGTGTGGTGCAAGCAAGTGTCTGTGTGGTCCTAGTCACTGCCTGGGGTTAAATGAGCGTTATTTCATATTACAAGAACAGGAGGATGTCAAGACCTGCGGACTGAGAACAAAGCTACGCGGTAATTATAAGCCACCAAGCAACTACAAGTTTACCAGAGTACAAAAGTTATAATCCTAAATCACCAATACACTGGTTGTCCAAACATCAGAATTACCCATGATAGGCTTTTCAAATTTGGATCAAAATTACCCCTTATTTTCAGGGTACCACCTAAACTTAATAAGAACAGTCGCTGCAGGACATGGTAAAACCAGTTTAGGAAGTTCCTGTTTTAACGACTTTCCTGTCCCTCCCCTCACCAGTTGTTCTACCCCTTGTCCTAGTTCACTGTCCAAGCTTTAAAAGCTCTCTCTGGACCTCTAAAATGTTTACTACCTACTTCTTAGAAGAATCAAAATAGCAGTATGGCTTTACCCACATTTCCATGAAAGACTTTACCCATATCCTATAGAAGAGACAACTGCTAGGTACAGAGGAACCATGAAAACCTCAGAGGAAGGATTCCAATCCAGCAATATACAGTATTTTGGAGGGACAAGAACACAGAAGAATTGAGGTCTAACACAAGGCCAGGGCTGCTATCTCTACATTTTCCCCTCTGCTCTCTTTTCACAATCAGTTGGAGAGAGGACAGACAAAGGTTAGGAAAGAGGTAACAACAGCCACAAGTCAGCAATCGCTGTCCCTCGTCACCAAGCCCACATGTGAAGATGTGCTCTTTGCTCTGCCATAAACTACAGTGCCCCAGACCCTGCTGTACACAACTGAATGTAACTTGGCCTCTGAACCTCCTTGCTTAGTCCACCTATTCTACTGCTCTTCTCTCCTTCACTCACCTAAAATCCCCAGTCTAGGAAGCTGATCCATGGCATAACGAGGTTGCAGGTTTCAGACACTCAGAAGTCAGTGCGCTCAGGATTATCTTTCTGCCCAGTAAACAATTATTATTTTTTATTTTTAAGAGTAGAACCAGCTAAACAAGTTTACTTGGGGACACTGTACGAGTCACCTATGTAATAATTTGCTTCCTACAGCTATCAATACAGCATCAAACACCAAGTATTAATGCTGCACAGAACACAGATCAACAGTTTTTTGACAAGCTCAGCTACAAGATTGATTGGGAGCTGCAAATCACAGAAACTGTCAAGCAGAAATATTTTTGAGTGAGGCAGACATTAGGTACAGAGAGATTGGTACAGAGAGATTAGCATGAAAGTACAAACAGATTTTAGAAGAGGGCTAAGCCTCCTCAGCCTCCCAAATGTGAAAGCCTGAAAGAATAACCTTAGCGTATTGAACAGAAGATGAAGTTTTAGCAAGCAAGGCATATGTAAGGTGCCATGCCATCAAAGGCACAAAAAACTACTGGCTAAAAAGAGCAATAAGAACCTCTAACAATTTCAGAAATTGCTAGAAAGAAATCATGTTGTTCCTGAAGTTCCATGCACAGTCTTAAGACTACTAGCCAGCAAGACATTTTTTATCCCAGATCACTTGGAAAGTTAATCCTGAACTTGAATTCCAAGTGAATTCCCTTAAGTTCGTAAAGCTATATCTATGCTTTCTGTTAGAACTGAAATGAAGTTAAGTTTAATCAACAAAAGCAATAACAAGCATTTTAATGAAGACAGAAATGAAGTATCAAACCAGTGGGGTTACAGAAAGCACTAAATTCAAAGCTAGAAAAGACACTTATGAAGAACTAATTCAAAATATGGGACAGTAACTACTCACCACTGAAAGATCATAGTAACTCAGACACAAAATCTCATACATGATGGTCATTAATGCAAGAAGCCAGTGGGAAGCAATGATATTCTCTTTGACCCAACTAGATGACTAATATATTCATAAATTCTCATGCTAAAAAAGTTAGTTCTCTCAGCTGCTAAAACTAAAATATGGCTTTAAAGTAATTAGAAGGCATAGCCTTTTAACACAGAGAAGTTAGTCATGAAGCAACTATGAATGCCCATCAGGTATTTGCAAACTTTTGATGCTTTTTAACAGTGACTAAAAGGTCAGTAAGCAAATGTGGCTTCACATTGCAATTCAGAGCAGGGACCCAAATTCTGAGCTGCAATCCCACAGTAACTTAAACCCATTTAAACCACAACTACTGCAACTGAGGTCTTCCTCACCAGTGATCACAAGCTCTGCTCTCTTTTCTGCACTGACAGTTTTGCACATGCCAGTGAGCAAGCACAAAACCACCATCAGAAAACAAAACTAATTCACTGTTGGATCACCTGTCCAAACCAGTTCCCTTGTATGTTAAATGCTAGAAAAATACTCACCTTTACACCAGGATAAGCCAGCAAAAAAGCCTGCTGTCCCCCTGCTACCATGCCGCCTTCCCCCTCTTTAATTTTTTTGTTTAGTTAGTTTTAAAGTTAGATCAACCTCCAATAGACAGGACCAATTCCTCCCAGCAGTAATGCCATTTTATGCTTGTAATGTAAAAAGTACAGCTTTAACACTACTCGAAGAAGACGTGTATATATGGTTTAGATTGCAATGGTAACGTTTACCAAAAAAATAATTTCCTGTGGTAATTCACAATCAGCAATTCTTCTATCAACAGTTTTATCTACCCACAAAATAGAACAAGTGACTTGGCAGTATCTCATTAAATCTTCTAGTGAGTCTAAAGGAATAGACTTTCTTACAATCAATCAGCATATGGAGCACAAAAGCAAATGATGGACATCAGACAAAGAACACAATTATTGCCCTGCCTCACATAAACCCTCACATATTTCTTCCCATTCTTTTACACTTGGATCTACAAACAACAGCCTAAAGCATCAAGGCAGCGTTGCTTACTCATTTCTGTTCAGAAACCAGGACTGGGGAACTATGTTTAAAGTTGATTCTGATCAACGCTCCTGCTACTACCCCTATCCAACATCATTTAAAACAATGAACTACTTAAAACACGCTTTGGTTTCCCTTAACATTGTAACTGTTTGGCTGTGTATTGTTGGGGGGGGGGCGTTTCCTGCTCTCCAGCACATCTCCCTCAGTTGACTATGTTCACATTAGCCACCACTTATTCAATTTACATTTTTCTTTCCTGGAATGAATTTTAGAGAAGTCAAAACTTATACCCAGGCAGGCGGTGGGATTTTCCGTTTCCACTAAAACCCACTGGAGTTCAAAACACTCATAAACACATGATCAAGTCTTCACTCTGGTACCATCCATGGTACTTTCACTATGGAAAGAATTCACAACATGCATTAAATTCACATTTCTTACCCCAAAACAAATGCACACAACATGGGAGCATGAGAAAAGTGTGCAATACCACAACTCGGATGGGTCAACCCCAATTTAAGAGCCTATTCTGTAGAAAATCCAGTTTGTGGAGCTTGCAAACCTAAATCCTTCCACTGCATCACACATGCCCTATTTCGAAACTCAGATTTTCACACTGACAGGTTTAAATTAGATGAAGACACTTTAAGGTTAAGAAAGAGACCTAAGAACAGCTGAAAGGAAAAGGAAATGCAGACTGGAAGGGCAGGCAACACCCTAGATTCATGCCTATCTCCAACTACACAGCAACTGAACAGCCCTGGCCTCTGCTCTGGAAATGCAGAGCCAGCCATCTTCCCAGCAGACAACGAGGTGACAGAGGCTTAAGCCTTATGAAGAGATAAGGAGGCTAAGTGTAGAAAGTTTGTATTCTAGGTATTCCATACTACCAAAACAAACACTGAAGTTATATTTAATAATTCAAATAACTGTTGTCTTATTAGTCATCATAAAGCTAGAAGCACTGGATCAGTTTTATGTACTGCATGTACTCTGGTAACCATTTTTAGAAGCACATGCAGAAAACTTTCAAAAGAAAATAAATAGCTTATGTTAAAGCTAAGTGCTGGTTAACCTCAAAAAAAACCCATTACATAACACACACATCTTAACCAATACAGTACCAACTACAGCAAAACTAAACAGGCTTCAGATTGCGACCTCCAGAAGGTCTACTCTACATCCATGTTTTAGAAAAACCAACATCCTTACTAATTCTGACAAACGAAATCCAAAATATATCCTGTCCTAACTGTGCTAAGGTTTTAAAACAAGAAAATGTTTAGACATGCAATTCTGGTTACAGAAGGTCATTTTTTTCAGGGACAGCATACTTATCTAAAAAAAAAAGTTTTAAAAATAAAAAAAGATATCAAGAATACAAACTGGACTGTAGTCAGATGTTTACAAGAAGGGCAAGATGCTTTGCTTTCTTATACAGCCAGCAGAGAAAACAAGAGTTTGAAAGTCTCCTTGTCATGCTGATTCAATCCAAAATTAAAACATAATGTTTTTCCTTTTCATTTTTATTCCTGTTTTGTTAGGAAAAAAAAATCCCTGTCAGCATGCACATTTACAGCATGGTCACATTGCTCTGGAAGACTGAGGAGGAAGAGAATAGAGGAACAGAAGTAAAAGCGACAAATCCATTTTCACTTTGCAAAGCAGGAGAATTGCTACACATGAATCTGCAACAATTTCTATGCTGAATCAAGTCCCAAGAGTTTATTATCTACCTGCTATCCCATTATCAGCTATGCTCAATTAGATATCTGGGGAAGAGTACAAGAACTGAAACCACAGTGCAGTTTCTCTGGACACTTTCCTGTTCTTCAACCATTTGTGGCTCAGACTTCCTCAGCCATAGATAATTTACATACATCAAAACCCTCAGTGGTTTTTCCTTTTCTTGTTGTGGTTCTTTTTTTAGGATTAAATTGTCAAGTCCCTCTCTGTAAATTTTCAGCACCCACAACATCTTATAGAAAGGAATTCCTCAGGTTAGCTACATGTATAAAGAACCACCTCCTTAAGTTCATTTTGAATCTGTAACCTACTGATTTAATTTGATATTACCTCATTTGCATACTTGCTTGGAGTGATGAGTTGATTTCCCCACAGAACCTTATCTGCAAAAATTTTACAGATCTCTACCATACACCCAGTTAGCACTCTCTTTTGCAGGCAGAGAAGTCCTAGTCTGCTTGTTCCTCACACCTCATAAATGCAGTCTTGCCAGCACCTTCAAAAGCCTTTTCTAGCTCTACCACATCCTTTTCAGCATGGGGTGGAGGACAGTGGGAGAACCAGACCCACACTTAAAACTGAAGATGTGAGAACAGTACAGAACAGCAGCATCAAAAAAAAAAAGTGCCTGTAAAGTTTGTCAATTTGTATATAACACTGCAGCTGATTAAAACACAAATGAGAAAATGTTTCTAGGGCTGACAATCCTAAAGACATAATCATCTTCCTCCATAATTCCTTCACAAGATTCCATTCCAGACAGTTACAAATCCTGGCAACATTAGCAAACAAATATAATCACTTTGATGTAACTACTATCCATCACCATTATAGTACTGTTTTCATATCTAAATTAAGCTTATTCAAGAAATTCAGTTCTGAAAAGAAAGATACATGGGAAGGCCACCTTAAAAAAATAATTCCTTAACTTCCTTCCAAGCAAAAGTTTACACCCTTAGTACAGCAAAGATTAAAGGCAGAAAAACTCCAGCTGGGAACTGTGACCTGAAACACATCCTGGAATGCATTTTTGCTTTCTGTTAATCAGTCAATAACATGTATCTACTTCAAGTCCCTGATCTCCTACATACCAGCAACCAGTGGTGTTTGTACACTCTACACCTACTACCCTATAAAGTTGCAAGGAATGTCACACATTCATTAACAGAAGATTTACTGCTGGAGGATGCTAGTGCCTACAGCACCAAGGCTGAAATACTCAGTATCAGGGTTTTTCCCCCCTCAGTTAACAACAGATTAACACCCCAGTGTCAATTGCATTTCTGCTATTTTCAGTGCCTATCATTTCTTAAAATTAGGTTGGTTTACAGTGAATCAGTAATACCATGGCCCAGCAAATATTCCCCTATAAAGCAGGCAGTAAGATAACTCCAGCCTGAGAAGGTAGTTTAAAATAGCAAGACAGTGCGTTGCTCAGATATTAGCTGACCCCTAATTTTGTATCCAATGTGTAGATTCCTACACACACACACACTCTGCACGAAACATTTCTAAAAAAGGGTTCTGTGGTGATTCCCACCAATCTATTTACTTTCAGATGAAGTACTTTATTCCACAGTTGACTATTCTGTGTAACAGAAAAGAAAGACTACTGAATGAAATAGCAGGAAGTTTTATTATTTCTACTAATATCCAGAGAAAGAAGGTCATGCATCCCTGAAATACTAAGAAGTGAACTACACAGCTTTATACAACTCCCTGCAGATTTCAAGGGCTTGCATTATAAAATTAAATTAGGTTATTTCCTGCCACAAAATACACACACTTGTAATATAATGATCCTGAAGTCGTTAAACGGGTTTATCACAGACAGTTGAGAACACTCCATTAAGATACTCTGCTCACATGAAAGTCTAAAATATGTGTTAGACAGATACAGTAATACTATGTACAGTAGGCCAGTGGATAGAAAGTGATTGAATTTGTTCCTGTTTCTTCAGTCAGATACGTTAGTTTGATCTGATGTTTAAGTGCTTTAGCTTGAGACATGATATCCATCTAGAGAGCAACAGTGCTGACAACAAAAGCAGCATATTGTTCATAAGGTTGCAAAGCAAAAAATAGACTGCATTGGAAATTAACCTGTAAGTTTCACCCAGTAATTTTTTTAAAATCCTACCTTTATATTTATATTTGAGTATAAAGGATTATTTCATAAAACAAACACCAAAAGACTTACATTCCATCTAACAACAGTGCTAACATACCAAAAACTGTAGCTGTGAACTATATATAACACACCCTCCCCTGCAAAGCTACCTCTCTGTACACGCCATTTCGTATTTGGTGATTCACAGGCACAACCAAATCATTCTCACAAACCTCTGGAAGCTACATGTCTTTGCATCTTTCCACTCAAGCTGGAGAAAATGAAGTTTGAATACCTCGTTACTAGATATTCCAAAGAGAAGAGAGACCTTTGAAGCTAGAATTTTTCGTGACATTACTTATTAAGTACATTAGCTCTACTGCACACTTTATGAATTTAAGTCATTTAATACTCACTTCCCCACACAATCTGTGCTGTACTTAGGTTATTCATTTTCATTCCTCCTGCTCTGAGAAAAAAAAAAAGCCTCTTTCCACTCCAACTTGTGAAAATCCAAACCAACTACACAATCCTTCATCCCACACCAAATCCATCATCAACAACCTTTCCGATCTCTTCTACAGGATAGGATTGGAGCTTTACCTGAGACTCTACAGTATACTTTTTCCACAGTTCTCCTCATAAACTCTTACTTGCCAAATTCATTCTCTTACCAAACACCTTTAAAGTGGCTTGTGCTTTCTCTGATTGGGTACCGAAAACAGAAGGCAAACATGACAACCAGATCCACCCCAAAGAAATGGCACAAGTACACATCAGATCCCTCCTTGAGAGCCCAACAGGTGGAATCTTGCACTCTCCTGCTGTCAAGGTACATTCTGAGTAGCCCAGCGCACTCCCAGTCACAGCAGGCTGGAAGGAGTTGATCTGGGAAAACAGCACTCCATAGCCAGAGCACATCAGCCTGCTACACAGGAGATTACCATAAAGGTGTTTTGTGTCAATTCTTTTAAGTTGTTCTGAGACCAAGACACAACGGGGGGGAAGGAAAGGGGATGTACCTAAATTGAAGGTGGCTGAAGTGCTTATGGAATCAAAGGATAACCAACAAATGCTTAAAAAGAAGTGTTTAAAGAAATAAATGGGAGAGTTTCATTTCAGGACATGAAATCAGTGTCAGTCCCCAACCAGCGCCACCATCTCACCTCTCCCACGGCCACGTTTCCCACGGTCTGAAGGCCTGTCTCCTTGATTGTTGTCCACTCCATTTTCTTCAGCTCTGACTGCGGAGAGAGAACAGCTTAAGAGAAGCTTTAGACACTCATACATGTGACAGTATAGCCATCTGCTTAACCTGAACCCCAAAATATAACACAAGAATTTAAAGTGGGCTGGTCAAGAGATCTCAGTCACCCCTTTTCTTTGGGGGTGTAGCTACAAGCAAGTCACATTTACTTTGCACTGGAAAATTAGGAAACAAAATATCTAACAAGAAAAAACGTCCCTCAGCAGACACGCTTCTGTTTTTTGGAAAAAAAAGTGCGGTGTTTTGCAGCCTACACTATTAAATTAATTATGGCCTCACCCCTTTAACAAGGTACGAAACACAGTTGCCTCATACTGCACTTCCTTGATAATACATCAGGGGCAACAGTGAAAGAATAAGAGATAACTAAGAACACCAACACTTCTCCCATCTGCCCATGCCACATCCCTGCACAATCAGGGAAACTTAAAAGCTCTCCCCTCTGTATTTAAATCAGAGGGATGACAATACAGTGAAGGCGAGGCATTAGAAAAGCCCTGCAACTTAGCTATTTTGTAAAAAATCCCTGAGCTGGTACTCTGAAAGATGGCTGTCTCCTTGATTTAAAAAAAAAAAAAAAAAAAAAAAAAAAGACGACTGGCCACTTAGAGCACTGCTGAGATTTTGTACTGCACAACTGCTCCTAATGACAGCAACAAAATCATTAATGCTTGGACATAAAGTAGGGAAGAGAACATCAAGATTCAGTAACCATCTGAAAAATCTTCAATTCTAGTTTACAAAAAGAGACAAACAGCACTTGGTTCTGACAAAAATGTTGCCCCTCTTTTTTATTTTGATGGATTCAATTTCAATTTGTTCTAAGCACAGCTGCAAGTTTTATTAATATTTTTTCCTATCTTGATGTTACTGTATTCCACAAAGATTCATAATGTATTCACTGGAACAATATTTTAATATATTCCAATAATGAATTAGAAAAGTTGTCTAATATTGTAAATATTTTTTCCTGCTTTTAAGTGAAAAGCTAAACATTTTTTTCATTCTAGTTTCTCTGCTCATCTGTCAGTGTTGTCTATGGCCCTTACAGGCAATGTATACAGCTTTGACACCACTGATACAACTTAGAGTAAAAAAAGCAATGATTAACCAGTGGTAATCTAACGTGATGCTACCTAACTTGGAAATACCAGTTTGCTTTTGTACAATGTATTATTGCACCTGTACAAACAGTAGCAGATTTTTAAATGCTTCAACTCAAAGAATCTTCTCTCTTGTAGAAACTCACCTTTGGTTGGCTTATGTGTGTAATACATGCTAGAGATTAATAATGATCCCAGTCTTTTCATTCCCCTTATGAGAAGACGAGAACATCTTCAGGTTCTCCCATTCATAAAAGGAGAAGGAGTCAAAGCTGGATAATTTTTTCATTAAAAGAAACAAAAAAGTGTACAGCTGTGCAGTAACATCCTTGCTTTCAACCAGTCTTACAATGACTCAATTCTAAAACCTACATAAAAACCATGAATTTTTTGATTAATTGATCTTGTACAAAGGGGACAGAAACTGAAATTAATTTGAGTGCCTCCGAACAAGGACAAACCATCCCAAAACCAAGTCATATAGGACAGATCGAGCACACCTGTCACACAAACAAGTTATGATCTCTTCAGCACTGAGCTATAACTCAGATGGACTTTACTCCATTGAGCATTCACTCTCAACTTGTCCAGTTTCAGCTGCAAGAAAAGTGTCTGAATCTTTAAAAATTAACCCTATACGTACACTCTCGGCCACGGCTGCCTCCTCTTCCCCGTCTGTTGGAACTTCCCCGTCCGCGACTACTCACTTCTCTGTCCCCTCGTTTTTCTCTGTTCTCTTTGTTCTCTGAACTTTCTTTTCCAAGGCTTTTCTTCTTTCCCCCTACAGTCTCCCAAGAAGTCTATTTGGGTAGAATAGAATTAGATACAAAAGTCAAAAAGGAAGTGAAACACCTCAATCCATACTTCAACCTCACATCTCTCCATCTCATGGAAAAAAAGCCAGGTATTTGCATAATGTCATATAGGTAATACCTTGCAAACTACACTGATACAAATGGAAACAGAGTCTGTGTTTTTGGGAAGAGATGAGAAAGAAGAAAGTTTTACAAGTTGGATTGTCTTACGGAATGTGAGGATCCCAGATATTTCTGGCTATAATGGACTTCTACTAGTTCGAGTGTTACCAAAGACAGGCCTCTGCTTTGTTTATAGCCATACGCTAACTAAAATGTTTGTTTCCTACTAACCTTCTTACTGTGTGAGAAAATAGTTAGTCACTGAACTGGTGTTACAAATAGCGATAATGAGGAGACAGACAGAAGTTGCTAATCACCAAGGATGGGATAACAAGAAGTAGTTAATCACTTCAAGGTTCCTTCATGCGTCAAGTATGTACTCCTATACCAATTAGGATAGACCTGTGGCTACTTCAAGGAACATCCTTATCATCCTCAAGAAGTTGGCAAACTTACAGTAAACTGCACTAAACTATCTCTGGAGAAGAAAAAAGAAAAACCACTATCCAGACATACTAGAATTCACACACAAAGAGACAGAATGGCAGAACAGCTTGGGAAAAATGGGGCCGTGATAAGCCAGACCATCCACTGTTAACAGCTACAGCTCACCACACACAGCAGAATACACAAAAAACTATATTTAAACAAAACAAGGGACCAAAGCCAAAACATCAGGCTTCAGCTTTCATATTAAACTCCATCTTTAAAATAATTCAGGGATCGTATTAATACCAGAGGAATACATGTAGGAGCTGAAAATAAAATGACAGAACACTTGCTAATAGCACAGCACCTCATATATTTTGCAATTGCATGGTTAGCCTATCAAGCCACAGTTGTAAAGCAAAGAAAAAGGTATTATTCACAAATCATTAAGACAGCAGATACGTTTATATGTACATCCCCATCTCTAGGAGCTTATAGTTTAGGTAAAGTAGTTTAGCAGGAAATTTGCACATGCAAATAAGGTGCCATCAGTTATGAAGCACTAAAGCCATGACCTCTGAAAGGTTCCTACACCAAACAAAAAAGGTTGGCTATCAGTACTTCTATCCTGTCCTATCTCTTCTCAATTCAGACAACAGCAACTCGGAAGCCCTCATGAGGTAGGCAATGACCAGCTACTCCAAGCTGCCTAGAATTGAGAAAACTAATGCTATTGAGAAAGCAGGTAACAAAGCCATTTACAAGTACAAACTCAATGTTTCAGTATTTCCTTTGAGAGAATAAGTACTAAGACAATGATTACTCTCTTATATTTTCACACAGTATAGGTGGGAAAGAGGGCTGAAATCACTATTCAATTTCATCTCCAGTAGAGAATACTACAGTGCCAAAAGCCAACTTTGGTGAAGCACAGACAGCACGGATTAGAAGTACAAAACTACGGGTTTGAGCAACACCATGTTATTTGTGCACCAGAAAACTGTTTCCTCCAGTAACTACCATACAGCTTCACCTACCATAGCCTGTGTAACTGCATTACACACTAACTAAAACACTGCTGGAGCTTCAGAGACACTTCACAGGAAGAAAAATAACCACACTGACAACTGAAGAACTAAGTCTATATAATTCAGCAAGCACCACTCTTTTACTGATGGGCATGGTGCCAAAAGACCTTCAACTATTTTAATAAATATCCCAAACTGGATGATTCTGCAAAGCTTGAGAGGAAGCAGCCTCTCCTTAGGTTTTGCAAGACTTGAGAAGGATCACTAGAAGGACAACTATGAAAGCATCAGATCCATGCTTTCCCACAACATAATCTTGAAGAAAGCCTTGAGAAGTTGGGCATGTCCTTCAAGACAGAGGATGGTGCTACCTCTGGGCATGGGAATCCACCACAGACTATCAAAGTTGCCTATTTTTGTAAGAGAGCTAACTGATTACAATTTCAGCTGAGGATGCTTCAGACAACCCAAATGACAGTTGTGGGCCTCACCTTCAAAAATAGGAAGCCTTCTTCCTGGTGTGACCTTAGATGGAAAGAAGAATAACCTGAAAGGTCCCCTTTGTTCTATCTTCAAAGGTTTAGGAAGTAAAACATGGTCAGGCATAAAATGGATCTTACACCTGTAGGAAGTTAATAGAAGTCTTGGGCAAAGAAACATGCCCTTCTCTACTGCCATCCACAAGCCTTTACACCTATGCAAAGTCAGACTGTCACAACTGCTGCAAGTGCAAAGTCTTCATAAAGACTAACAGGCACACAGTGTAAAGCCTTAAAGATCATAGCATTAAAAAAAAAAGACAAAAATGTCAGAGTACCAAAGGAATTATGAATAGATGTTCTAGCTATCACTCCTTGCTCTTCTAATTCCTCAAATTGGATAGACGCATCTTCCAAATGAGGTAAATAAAACCAACTTCTAGTGCATTAAAGCAGAGTGAAACTAGAAAAACAGATTTAGGAATCTGCATTCAGAACTAGTAGTAACTCTGTTTCCAACTTTACATCAAAACCACAATTAAACTGTTCAGGAGTCTAACGGTTTTAGAAAAACCCTGCAAGTTGGAAGCCCACAAACTTCCATAAAAAAGAATAAATTTCTTCATGCTCTGATGAGGACCCTTCAGTTAATACTCTTTCGTCCTTGAGCCCTTTAAGTTGTCTGCATTTGTTTCTGAGTTGTATTTTCTCTACAGAGACCAGTGTGTTCAGAGGGACTTGTCCAAAGACCAGAACATATGGATATGTTGCTTCCAATTGATAAATGAGTTCAGAAAGTTTCTTCCATGTCATGATCACTTATAACCATTTGCTAAAGTAAGAAAGCATTTAACATTCTCCATCAACCAGAAAACTATTTTCAACTAGAAAATGGGCAAATATGAGAAGTACAAGACAACAAAAACTAGCACATTACCAAGACAGATTCAATCAAGGTGAGATGCTCTCTTCTACTTCCAACTTACTAGCTCACTCAGTATTATATACTTCTCTGTTTTAAATGACCTCAACTCTTATAAATGAAAAATGGCTAGAAAAGAAAGTTCCCTTGGTCAGAACAGTATGTGTTCTAGATTTAGGGTGTGTGTGGGGTGAGTTTCCTCATTAACAATAAGCCAGAGTACACATCCTGACAAATCACAGGAAATACTGAATGTTCAGCATTAAGAAAGGAAGTCCAGGTTTCTTTCCCAATTTAGATGAGATGGAATCTAGTTTACTGCCTTGGATAAGCTGTAAGAAGTCCCTCCAGCAAAAACTTCAATCGCAGCAAGACGTATTTTCCTGATACCTCTTGAGATAAAAAAAACATTCTGTGCAACATTCAAAGCAACATTATTTGTTGTTATATACACTTTGTTTAGTCTCTTCTTCCTGCTTTTTCAATGAAGTCATGCAAATAAGCAACACTGAAAGAAGTAACTACTTGCTGTATCTTCTCCTGCCACTAGTAGCATTATGAATGTAACTTTCAGATGTTGAAACCTCCTCCAACTTGAATACTGGCAATACACTCCTACAGAAGTCATACATCTTAAAACATCTGCCTGCCCCTTGAGGTTTATAAAGACTGCCCTTTGTGGCAAACACTTAAGTCTCAGGTCTCAGGGTTGTGGAGGTGCTACAGAGTAAGTACAAACATTGCAGCAAAACACAGGTTCCTGTTTGACAGAGCACCGAGTTCTGCTGCAGTGAGAATTACTGCATGTAAATGAAAGCCAGAGGACTCTGCAAGAGACCAGCGGAACACCCACAGCATTTTCAATGTTCAACCAACTCTCAGACACGCATGCAGTAGAGAAGCTGCCCCAGTCTCCATTTCCTTCAAAAGAATTTGAATGGAGACATGGACATTGAAATCTTCTGAAATACAACTTTCCCAATTGCTTTTTAGAAGAAGAAAGACACAGCAAACAGAAAGAGAGGTTTAACATGAAAATAAAACCTTACCGTGTCTGAACTTCCTTCCAGCAGTACGTTGATTGCTCTGTTCACATCCCCATTACAGTCATGTAGTGCCACTATGCACTCATCCTGGTTTTTCCCCGTCACTTCCATAAGCTGGCAGTAAAAGTCAGACATATTAAAATATCTAAATTATCATAATAAAAAAATAAAGAGTTAGTACCACCACAGATTCCAAGAAAGGGCACGGCTACTGTGTCAGAGCAAAATAAAACCCTAAATAAAAGTATCTGCATTTTACACATCTGCTTGGGACTCTGACAAGAGACAGGATGAAACACAAATTAAACAGCAATCAAGAGAAAGCACTCTCTTTTGCACCTTTTTTTTTTTCTTTATGCTTGCAGCAAATGCTGTCACCCCACAGACAACACTATATAAGGGTAAAGATGTGAAAGGCCAAGATAGCTCCAGTATCATCTTCTCTCCCTCCTCATCAAGCATCCCCCTCTTTATCCCACTGTGTGAGAACAGACGTAAGGTAAGCCATTGCTGAGAATAGATCCATCTGGAAAAACATCCAGACTAACAAAAAGGTTATTTTTCAGACAGATCAGCTCCCTCAATCCATTTCAGCATAAAAGCCACACAAAAGGCATAAGCAATCGCTGCTTAAGGAGACCTAGTACTGAAGTATGCTCCATGGAGCTGCAGTGCATATCCTGAAATGGATGGAAATAACCAGTCTGTCACGGGACACAACCTGCAACTTCGCTCAAAGAAAAAAAAAAAACCTACATGAGGTAGAAATACAACATGCACAATGTAAAATACTGGAGATTTCCTATCCAGAACTTCTTATCCTTCACATCAGCAGAGCTACAGGCACTATTGATGAAGGTCCTTTGGCTTCAGAACGTACAAGCCTTCACTTCTGGCACAGTAACACAACAAGTTTATAACAAGAACAAAAAAAGCACTAAACAATGCTTCAGAGGAAGTTTTACAAAGTAAAAGAAATAAAGAAGTCTGCTCCCCTGCTGCAATAATGCATTCACACTAATTGTTCTCTCCTTCTGGGTGTACTCCTAGGTTCTTCGTGAGTTTTGATGTGTTCACTAGGACAAAATCACCGATACCCACAGCACAACAGGGACCCAGATTCGCAGTACTGCTCAAATTAATAGTCTCAGTTATAACTGGGTAATGGAAGCTTGAACATCCACACCAGAAACTCAGCATGGTAGAGGAAATGGTGTGAGATTTCATTTTCCCAGTGTATTTCTATCATTTTAACAAATACACAGATCTGGGAGGTCAGATCTTATTTTTCTTTTAAATAACACTTCAATTCACCTTTAAGCTATAATTATATTTTTACTTTTCCTGAAAAACGGGCAAGATTTAGCAAACTCAGTTTACACAGGTGACATTTTTCGAATGTGCATGTACAGGTGGACAAACTGAATGCACTGTCATCACGCATCAGGACCATACTAGAAAGATACCGTCTGGAAGAGACATCAGCACAGGTGAGTTTTGGCTTAAAGGCTTACCCTCAAAGGAAAATACACCGGTGTTACTATGCAGCCAGAGTTATATTACCACACAGTTTCTCGTAAACAGACTTCACAGTGCAATAGGAGCACCTTTTCGTAGTTAAACTTACGTCCTCCTGAAAAAGGTTTCATCTAAGTCAGAAACAGATGCTCTAGCTCCAAAATGTAAGCCAGATTTGGAGCACATTACTGCAGGGCATAAGAACTCTGTATCACAAGGAACATACTTGTTTCACTTTATCTTCAAAATCTGCGTCGTTCTTATCGTAGATCATCTGAGCAAGGCGAATTTGTTCTGCTGTTGCCTGAAAAACGCAAACATCCAATAAAGTACACAAAAAATAACAATGTATTTTTAAAATTATGGTTTAGTGCCACCATATTTTTTTTGCCCTCCAGATTCTCAAAAATAAAATACACAACAAACAGAGCTGCTACAGGGAAGGGATTAAAATCTCCTCTACGCCGATTTTGTAGTTAAAAACTTAGCTGGGACAGAAGCAATTTAGCACATTCTAATGTGTTTGAACCACAGTCAAAGGTCACCACATAGAAAAGACAACCATATAACAAAATAGAATTTACCACAGAAGCCTACACTTTGATATGATTACTTTTATTTGGTATCTACCACTCGAGAGTTAAAGTTTTATCATAACAAACAGGCAACGGTATTTCTAAATTAACTGCATCTCTGATGATTGCTGCCCACCCCACCTTCCACAACTCTCCCAACAACAACAACCTGACTCTAGGTTTTATGAGCACTTACAAAGAGACTGAGTCATGCCTCAAGATTTTGCCCATGATCAGTTGCACTTACTTCCTTTATAAGTGAATACTGGTCTCTGAAAATTGCTAAAGAAATAGTTGGTGCTTCTGTAACATTTCTGGACCACAAATCTATGCTGCCAACTTCTCCAAAAGCTGAAAGAGTAAAATGAATGGATGCAGTAAAGTGCCATAAATCCAAATAGGCTATGGCTGCCACAGAGAGAAAGCAACTCAAGAACACTAATGTGGCATCATATAGGCCAATCTTCATGCACTGCATTTGCAGTCTACTTGGAACTGCACTCCCAGGAAAGTAGCAAAGATAACTCTATGCTACGTGATCCTGGATCTAATTTGATTTCTGCTCAAACAGAAGAGGCTTTTATCTCATACTAGAGAAGGCTGATACTGAAGAGAGCCAGGACCTGAAATGCAAGTTGTGCTGCAGAAGACATTGAGAAGGGAACCACTC